>NC_058403.1:18190428-18384097 GCF_002201575.2 Neomonachus schauinslandi
AAAGAAAGAAAGAAAGAAAGAAAGAAAGAAAGAAAGAAAGAAAGAAAAAATTTCCTCGCAAATTTTGTGTCTTATGTCAGAAAGATAAAATATCTTAAATGGATTTTTTTCTAAGATTTTATTTATTTATTTTAGAGAGAGAGAAAGCAGGGCGAGGAGCAGAGGGAGAGGGACAAGCAGACTCCTCGCTGAGCACAGAGCCCAACACGGGGCTGAATCACCACAACCCTGAGATCATGATCTGAACCAAAATCAAAAGTTGGCTGCTCAACTGACTGAGCCTCCCAGGCACCCCATATTAAATGGATTTTTTAAATCAACAAGTAGACATAATTTTCCTATTAAATAGATAAACACGTGATCAATAAGATTATTTCTGATATTTTCAGTTTCTTTTTTATCTATTTCCTGATGCCCTACTAATGCTACCAATAATGGGTTTCAACAGATCCAAGTTTTAATGGAATATAACCTAAATAACCACAGGAAAAAGTTTTCTAGTATAATTTTTCTTGATCTATAAACAAAGTAAGTGATATGCCATTCACCATGTATTTTGAGGACCAGGGCCACTAACAAAGCATTTCTTATACATTGAGGTCTATTTCATACAGTTCTCCTCTCATTTATGCCTGCCCCTCTGCCCCAATTTTCCATTCAGTTAAAGATGATCCTCCCACACATTATTGCCTGTAACTTTCAGTCCCCTTGCTCTCCACCAGCGCCACCCCCCTTCCCCAACACACAATTACTGGAAGAAGGGAAACCAGAATTTTTATATCAAATGAAATGGTCCTAGATTAGGAGTCACGAGACCAGGTTCTCACACTCGCCCTGCCCCTTGTGTTCAATGTAACCCTCATCAAATCACTTAACCTCTCCTTACATTTATTTCTCCATTTTAAAGAAATGGAAATCAAAATAATGAAATATAATTTGTGACCTACTACATTGTAAGGATTTGAGTATCTGATTATTTGTGGTGTTGGACAACATGTGTAGAAACGTTCTCATCCCTTGTTCATGGCAGTATAAATTGATTCAACCCTTTGGTGGGCAATTTACAGTAGGTGGTCAGGGAGGGAAGAGGAAGGGGGCCAAAATCAAGCATTGGTCACCCAACCGACTGAGCCACCCAGGCCCTCCTCCACCAAAATATTTTTAAGTAAATACTAGATAACGCATTATTTCATCTCTAAATACTTCAGTATACATTTTTAAAAAATAAAGATCCATTCATCCCTTGCTCCTTCCTCCCTCCTTCCCTTCCTTCCCTCCCTCTCTCCTTCCTTCCCTCCTTCCTTCCTTCCTTCCTTCCCTCCCTATAACCACAAAACTATTACCACACCTTAAACAATTAACAGAAATTCCATAATATTTAAAAATATCCAGTGTTCAAATTTCCCTGATTGCCTCAATTTCTTTTACAGTTTATTTGTTGAAATTAGGATCCAAACAAAACCACACATTTCATTTGGTTGATTAAAAAAGACTCTTCGGGCGCCTGGGTGGCTCAGTCGTTAAGCGTCTGCCTTCGGCTCAGGTCATGATCCCAGGGTCCTGGGATCGAGCCCCGCATTGGGCTCCCTGGTCTGCGGGAAGCCTGCTTCTCCCTCTCCCACTCCCCCTGCTTGTGTTCCTGCTCTCACTATCTCTCTCTGTCAAATAAATAAATAAAATCTTTAACAAAGACTCTTACTATATGTCAATTATACCTCAATTTAAAAAAAACTCTTAAATCTCTTTTAATCTATACATTCTCCTTCCTCTTTTTTTTCATATAATTAATTTTTTCTTTGCTTGTATCTGTTGTCTTCATTTGTATTTTGCTAATTGTATCTGTGTAATGACGATTTCTCTGTTTCATATGTTTCCTATAAACTGAGACTTATTTCTAAGAGATTTATCAGTTTCAGTTTCAACTTACTTTTTGTCAAGAACAGTCTTATTGGGGCACATAGCTGGTTATCTCTTTTTGTGTGATACTAAGATAGATCGGTGCCTTCAGGTATTGTCCTTTATCAAATGCCTCACCAACTTTTCACTTAATGTTTTTAGCATTTGTTGGTGATGATTGCCTATATCCATTATCTTACAAAGGACTGTATAACAGCATTTTATAAAACATCATTGACTTTTTGGGGGGGAGCAGGAAGAGGTAGAGGGAGAGGGAGAGAGGAAATCTTAAGCAGACTACATGCTCAGCACAGAGCCCTACACGGAGCTTGATCTCACAACCCTGAGATCATGACCTGAGTCAAAATCAAGAGTCGGACTCTCAACTGACTGGGCCACCCAGGTGCCCTTAAAACATCATTGACTTATATGATTTTAGAGATGCATGGATCTTTAAAAAATTTAGTGTTAAATCTCTCACTTTGGATAAGACAACTAAAAGCCAGGAGAAATGAGAAAGGTACTCTGTTTGCAATTCTTCTTTGTTAGAAGTATTAAACACATCTCCCTTTCAGTGACTACAGATGTGACAGCAAAATGCTGTTGAGACACACTCCCCAGTGAAAAGCACCAGCACTGGCTTCAAGTCTAGCTTGGTTTTATACAAGTGACCTTGATCAGCTCGTCTGACCAGTCCGTGCTTCAGTTTCTTCACTATAAAAGGGGTAATATTCCTCGCTAATTCAAGGGGTTGAGAGAAATAAACGAGAATGCAAATAAAGGGCTTGGCACAGCATAAGGGATCAGATTTAGCCATTATTTAGTCACTCATTCAGCCATTCAACGACATTTTATCATCTTTAAAATAATTGATCATTTTACAATGTTTTATCATTTTATCATTAAATGAGTGCCAACTTCCACAATAGAGAACTGCATTCTGTGGAAGGTAGTTTTTCTTTTCCAGACCCTTGCACTTATGTTACATAATTGTAAGATGTTTTCACTACATGATTTCATTTAATCATCTCAATAGACATGCACTGCAGGCAAATGTGTCGACTATCCTAGCTTAGAAAAGAGGCCATGGAGGAGCAGAGAGGCTAAATGGCTTGCCCTAAATTTCGTACCTAGTTAGTGGTAGAGCTGGGACTGTCACATATTTCTTCTGGCTCTTTCCTTTACACACCACCTTACATATTCTCCACTGTTAGGTACTTCCTATTTGTTCAATCAATTAATCAATACACTTCAGGCCAATAGGAATAGGGTAGATTTTTGTAAAGAATTTTCTTGAAAATAAAATATCCTCTTCATTTTGTAATCTGAGACCTGAAGACAAGAATCCTCCCATGGGATTCTTAATACATAGCCTTTTTCTTAAACCACTAACGCAAGTGAACATTCTGGTTCATTTATGCCATGATGTGAAGTTGACCAATGTGCTAATGAAATGTGGATCATACCCTTACTTCTATAAAGTGACACCAACATTAGAGGTAGGAAACTTTACTTTTCCTTTTAGAATGGAGAATATTAGAACAAATCTTTTGCATAGATTTCTAAGCAAGTGAACTAAAGAGTTGCTCATAGATATGATCAATAGTTATCTTTAAGTGTTCTATTCCATTCCCATCTAGTCACTGTCATATCACTTAGGAAAATAGCATGGGTGTTAATTGGGTGTTAGATGTGTCATGAAGACCCCAAAATCAATTACCTTGTTAGCAGATATGAGAAAGTGCTTTTCTCAGATTACAGAGAAATTTTCATATACCACTGACATTGCCATAATCGTTTAGTTAAAACTGATGCTCATCATTTAATGACAAAACACTTTGTATCAGTGTGGTCTGCCGATGAGTGTCAGTACGTGACTTTTTGCTATCTGTCCACAGGTGGATAAGGACAGACACCGAAACAATTATAGCAATTAAAGTAATCTCATGTCTGTGAAGCCTAATAATTTTTAAAAAATAGATATGTACT
This sequence comes from Neomonachus schauinslandi, assembly GCF_002201575.2. Taxonomy (NCBI): domain Eukaryota; kingdom Metazoa; phylum Chordata; class Mammalia; order Carnivora; family Phocidae; genus Neomonachus; species Neomonachus schauinslandi. The sequence goes on from NC_058403.1 coordinate 18,194,314, forward strand.
TTAACCTTTTTCATTTTATTTTTCTAGTAACTCAGTTTTCTGTTGAGGTATAATTTACATACTCTCATGCCCCCCTCCCCCTTTTTAAGTGTACATTTAAATGTTTGGCAAATTTGTCTACCTATGTAATCATCAACAAAGCACAATGTAGAATATACTCATCACCCCTCAAAATTTCATTGTTTCCAATACAGAAAATTACCCCCCATCCCTAACCCCAGGCGGCCACTGATCTGCCTTCTGTCCTTACAGATCAGATACAACTTTTCTAGAGTTGTTGGTGAAGCAGTTGCTTGTTTCTTTTTATTGCTGAATGGTATTTCCATTGTATGGGTATTCCACAATTTATTTATTCAGTCACAAGTTGATGAACATTTGTTCAGTTTGGGGCCATTTTGAATAAAGCTGCTGTAAACCTTAGTGTGTGAGTCCTTCAGTGGGTATGTTCTGTGTCTTAAAAAAAAAAAAATTATCCGAGAGAGCAAGCGAGTGGGGGGACATAGGGAGAGGAACAGAGACTCTCAAGCAGACTCCCTGAAGAGCATGGAGCCCCACACGGGACTCAATCCCAGGACCCTGGAATCATGACCTGAGCCGAAGGCAGACACTTCACCGACTGAGCCAACCAGGCGCCCCTCAATTCTAGTTTTTAAAAAAAGTCTATTATTTAGGATTTTCAATATTTGATGTCTTCTGCAGTTTTTCTTCTTACAATATGTATGCTAATTTTCTTACTTCACAGGCTAGGATCTTCAATATAGTGTTGAATAGAAATGGTGACAGCTGGTATGTGTCTTTCCCCAAATTTTAGAAGGAAGACAAACTATTATATATGATGTTAGCTGCAGGTTTTTCAGACACTCTATCACGTTAAGGAAGTTCCCTTCTAATTCTAGTTTGCTCAATTTTTATCATGAATGAATGTTAAATTTTACTGTATACTTTTCCTACAGCTATTGGGATAATCAGCTTTGTCTCCCTGTATTGTATAAATTGGTGAGTTACATTGAGTTATTAAATTCTCCTAGTGATTCATTTTTTTAAAAACATTTAAATTGTGGTAAAATATACATAAAATTTACCATCTTACCCTTGTTTAAGTGTGTACAGTTCAGTAATGGAAAGTATATTCACATTGTTGTGTAATCAATATCCAGGAATTTTTAATCTTGCAAAACTGAAACTCTATACCTATTAAACAACTCCCCATTTCCCCCCACCGAGAAATCACGTTTTCTAAGAGTTTCAGTCTGTGACACACTGGAAATAAAAAAGTGGTCCTTCACCATGGGTTTTAAAATCAGTCTAAGTATTTTAAATCAGTTTATTTGTAGTAAAAAGCCTTTTAAACATCTGCTTAGCTTGCAAATCAAGCTTTAAAGTCATACACACACCAAAAAAAATCAGTGTTTTGGGATTACGAATATATCTAATTTTCTGATTATTTTCATTACTTCAAACTAGATAAAATTAGGTTTTGTGTTTTTAAAGCAGTTTGTTTCACTCAAACCATAATTTTGTAAACATGTCAATCAGCGTTTGATATTGCTTGACCATAAATAACATATAGCACCTTTTCCCCTGACCCCTTTGATTCCACAGACTCTCGTCCTGGCTGAAGCATCCTGCCGTTGTGCAGAAAACATAAACAGGTAATTTTTTTTTAGTTAAAAAAGGTTTACTAAAAATTTCTACTTTAACAGTCATTGGCTTGCCTTTTGACAAGGAATCAGTGTTACCATTTCTTCTTTTTCTATTCTAAAACAGTTTGGCTCTGTGGATGGGATTTCATTTCTTTTTTTAAAAGTTTATTTATTTTGAGAGAGAGAGAGAACGTGCAAGCAGGGGAGAGGGGGAGAGAATCTCAAGCAGACTCCCTGCTGAGTGCAGAGCCCGTTGAGGGGCTCGATCCCAAGACTGTTGGGAGATCATGACCTGAGACAAAATCAAAAGTTGGATGCTCAACTGAACCACCCAAGAGCCCTCATTTATTTTCTTAAAGACTAAATTCTAACATCTAATTTTAGTTCAGTGGAATCTGTTCTTCCCAAATTGATAGGTTTTAAGTATATGGGACTCTCATGTACAATACAGCAGATGTAGACTGTCATATTTTCATCCAACCTAATACTCCAGGAACTTGAGACTATTTTTTTATGCAGGAAAAAAACTTCCAAAAACACAGAAATATACTGTATAATAGTTTTATTTTTCTCATTTTACTATTTTTACATTTTATGCACAAATATTTTTTATCTGAGTAAAAATAGAAAATAACTGTTCCATGTAAAATTACAAAAAAAATAAAAACCACAAAGCAATACATAATCGTTATTATGACTGTATAAGTGTCTTTATTTAAAGAGTAAAAATGTATGCAAAAATCCTCCTTCCTTTTACAAAAGACTGAGAATATTTTTTTCTGGCAGCAAGTGAAGTATCACTGAAATATCAGTATTTTTACACCTCCTAGATGTGAAGACATTAAGTTAGTCACAGGTTGTTTTATAATTATGAATTTTAAAACACTTTTGTGCTATTTCAAAGATACACTAGTTCTTTTTAAAAGGCAGTAGCATAAAACGATGAACATGGAAAACAGCCAACCTCACCAAAAATATTTGGAGGCACAACCCTTTAAAGAAATATCACACTTGAGTTTCACCATTAATCGGGAGAGAAAAACAACTAAACCATTTCCCTAATTAACTGACATGGATTGATACAAAATTAATGTGATATGATGAGTCGATCCATATGAAGATCAACCACACATAGCAATTCTGTTTAATATGTCTGATTTTCCGATATCAACACAAATTTCCAAACTTCAGGCTAGATACATATGAAAGTTGGCTCAATGAGAACCTCATGGGGAAAAGAAGTTTTAAAACAAAAATGGACATTTCCTTATTTCTGTACTTAGTACAAAAGATGACCAATCATTTTATCTTTCTTCCTTTAAATACACTGTAAATTCCCCTATGGAAAATTTATTCATAAAAACAGCAAAGAATGAATAGCATGAATTATATTTTCTTTTACAACGCAAGTTCTCTTCCAATAAAAGAAAAGATTCCTGGCTTTCTGAGGATCGTAACCTCAATAAGGACAATGAAAACAGTTTAAGTTGAGAAAAAATAACTGAAGCTTCCTGAATCAATTGGGGAAATCAGTCTCTTGAATTCACCTATGTTCTGATGCATAAAATGATGGTGACAGATGAAGAAGCAAAAGAAAAAAGAAATAGCACCTGATCCTGTATGAGAATGATCTTTGTTCAAGTTATAATGGGGAATAAAATAAAAACTGCCAAAGGAAGAAAAATGGAGAGAATGTGTTCTTGGAAAAAGGAATCTAAGGAATGCTTAAAGGAGAAACAGCAATAGTTTGACTTTGGAGATCTAAAAGAAATGTGGGTGTTCCTTGCCTTAAAATATATACATATACATACAGTTGCAACATGAAGTCTGTCACCTTTCCTAAAACATTAAAATAATGTCTTCCCAAAAGCATTTTAAATATTAAAGTCAAAAATTTTAAGCTCTTGCTAACATACCAGAACAGTTTATTTTATTGTATTTTTTAAAACTATGAGGACTTGTCAACTCCCCAGACTGCAAGACGGTGCAGCAAAACCTTTTTTTTGGTGATCTATTTGTTCTGAACATAGAGCTTCTATATATTATTTCATATGGTTATTCTACTCAGATATTCTTGTAGTCAGTGCCCAAATTAAACTAATAGTTTGTCAGTCTATTCCATATGTGTTTATAGAAAGGTAAAAATACAAGTTACAAGTTTTACTCTTTTTAGGCATCCACTGCAGGGTCTTAAATGACTTAAGCATATAAATGAACTGATATTACACATTGCAGTCCTACAGCCCAGCACTTCAAGTTATGATTTGAGGTTACCAGAGAAGAAAACCAGAGATCCTTCCTCTCCTGCTTTTTCCTAGGATCCCTGCCTTATGGTTCATTCCAGACCACTATCTGGGACCAGTACAGAGACCGCTAGCAATGCCTCCTTGACTTATAACCATGGCCCTCTCCTCCGGTTAGTCAGAAGCATCAACTGAGCTCTTATAAAGCTGTTTAGGGGGATGGATTTAAAGGAAATGATGAGGAAGAAGGTGCATAAAGTAATGTGTGAGAATCAACCTTCTGCCCTAAGAGGATTAAAAGCTCTTTGCCAGTATCTCATGATTCGTGTATAATACCTTAAAACAAAAAGAAAAAAAGCAAGCAAGCAAAAAAGAAAGACATTTCTAGCCATCTCTGTTTAGTGTTAGCTGGTGATAAGAGTTTCATATATGAGAATCATATAATTAAAACATTTTTTAAATGAGTTATTATGTTTTAATACATCTTTCCTTTTGACTACCATTATATCTTCATATATATGTGTATAGTTGTCAACTGGACATGTACAAAGATATTTATACTCACACATATATAATATTCAAAAGGAAGAAATTAAGTAAATGGGAAATTTTGTTTTGAGAGAAGACTGCCTATACTGGAGAATTTCTTTTTAAAACTACTGGCAAGTAATTTGCTCTTGTCTTGAAAGGTGAAGTACTGCTTACTGATTTAAAGTCTTCATTTCATCAGAAACACAATGACTATTATGCTTTTGCACAATACACTGGCAATATAGGACAATTTTAAAAAAGAAAGGAAGCAAGCCATACCAAACCAAACTAAACTTTTATTTTCTGGCTGAGGTATATACTTTTTGTTTTTTAAATCTCTGACAGGAAAAACAGAGATCATTTCAGAATTTTTGTAATAGTTGGTTTATTAGAATTAAATGCCTCTCTTAAATAATTTAAATTCTTGGCCTGACATTATGAATAATCTATACAGAAAATCCTTAAAATTAGCTTGAGTTAAGCCAGATTTCAACCTGGATCTCCTTCTGCAGCAATGCTCTTCTGCCAGTCGACTTCTTATTGTCCTTGCTTGCAAATATATAAATTATTTTAATAACTTGATACTCTCAGTTTAGTAATTTATTAATATTATAATTTTATTCGATATGAATATTTTAGCTCTGCTTGATTAGATGAAACAGGCACACATGCTTTAGCTATGAAAAATTCCATTTTCTGGTTCTATGTAAAGCAACATCTAAAGCAGCAGAGAAGGGAAACAGTTATATTTTCAAAAATAGTTAAGCCAGACTGTTTCCTGGAGATACTTCATTTATTTTTCATCCTCAGATGCTACTGGCTATTTTTGGTAGGGCTAGACATTAATACTGACCAGTTTAGCTTTCCTGACTGTTAACAAACTATCCCACAATGAACCTGACTTCGTGCTGAAGACATTGTGGTGATCCTTAACATACACGTATTCTAAAATATATGCTCAAAGTAAAAAGATCCAAATTCACAGGAGTATGAAATATTTATAAAAAAATCATGCGTCAGATTGTACAGTCTAGAAATAAAAGAAGATTCAAATTCAGTAATAAAGGAAGAGCAATACTTGCTCTAATATTTAAGAAAGACCTCGGGCTCCCAGAAGATCCTGGGCTCAATTCTCCTTTTCCGTCTGCAGGGAAGCAGTGGCCAGGGCTACTGCTGTGACCGGCTGGGCAATCCCATGGAGCTGCATCTTTGCAAGTTTCTTCTGTTCACATTCTGTGACCAAACGGTTCAACTCTGCTGCACTGTATCCAATAAGTGTCTTCAAGTCACAGACAAACTTGTACACAAATCTCTTGCCTTGAACTTTACAAATCATGTCCCCATCATAATAATACCTTTAAAAAGAAAAACATGTTAGGACTATACAAAAAATACAGAATTTGGATTTCTTACAATAGTTCACAAATCCTTCCATAAGCAGGAGCCTAGTACTGTATTTCCCTGATAGCAATTAACATTGAAGTTATATAGAAATATTTAATGTTACTATCCAAGGAAACTTCAAAGCATTGCTTACTAAAATTTCAATGTTCAGTATTCTAAAACTCTATATACTAAATTTTCAAACCATATTTCAACAATTATGATAAAATATTGATTTAAAAATGAACATTATTAAAACAAAACAAAAAACCTTGGGAGCAGTAATAGAACCTAAGAACAAGGGCTTGGAGTCAGAATGTCAAGATTCAAAATCCAGTGTCTCAACTTTGTGATTTTGTCCACACGAAAGTCACATTTTCTCTAAGTCTTTATTCCTCGTCTATACAGTGAGGATAAAAACATTACTTACCCTCAGAGAATTGCTGGGAATTAAAAGGATTATCTTTGCAAAGTGCTCACTTAAGCACGCAATGACTGGCACATAGCAGTCTATAAAATATAAGCTATGTTAATAATTAAGAACCCACATAAAAGGAGAAATTTGTAATACACATATTCTATGGACTGTGGGAATGTCCACTTCTTTTCTGCATTGTACAAAAATCCCTTATGTTGTAGCCACGCCTTTGCCATCATTTAATATGTAAAGGCTCTCCTTTCAGTGAAATTCTCCAAATCTAATATGGAACCTCAAAAGTATAAGTAAAGGGCTAGAAGAAAGACAGGATACAGAAAACCAAGGAAGAGGACATCATAAAGAAACAAGGTTTCTATACCTACATAGACAAATCTGGAGAAGTCCCTCTAGAAGTCTGGTTTACTGCTGCTATGTATGGAGATGGAAACAGGGCTGGATTTAGATTTACTTTGGAAAACAGTTTATTTACTGTTACGTGCTGCCAATTCCAATAAAAGGAAAAAAGTCAAGTCAAGGCTTTTATAGGCAGGACGACTGTTAAGCCTTGTATTTTGCTTTGTTTTTTATTGTATTATTTTTCCCCACCTCCTTGAAGCCTTTATTTTAAAACTGCACTACCCATTTGTACCAATTTGACAATAAGCAGTTATGAAAGGAACGACTATTTCCCAAAGTACCAAAATGCTGTAAACTACCACATTTGGCAGGATTTTATTATTTAAGTCATTCAACTTAATCAAAAGTCCATTAATGGGGGCGCCTGGGTGGCTCAGTCGGTTAGGCCACTGCCTTCGGCTCAGGTCATGATCCTGGAGTCCCGGGATCGAGTCCCGCGTCGGGCTCCCTGCTCGGCAGGGAGTCTGCTTCTTCCTCTGACCCTATCCCCTCTCATGTGTTCTCTCTCTCTCATTCTCTCTCTCTCAAATAAATAAATAAAATCTTTAAAAAAAAAAAAAAAAAAAAAAAAAAAAAAAGTCCATTAATGAAAAGGTGGATCTACATGCAGGAAATTAAGTCCCTTTTCCTTAATTTCTGAACAGTGAAAGTCTAACAGTCAATTATGTTCACTTTCTCAGTGAGAGATACAACACAGTGGACAGAGTTCTTGTGTTTCCTTTTGTGCCAATTATGTTTATACATAATTTAGATCTTAGCCCACAAATCACCAATTGCCTGTCATCCAGTTTAAAATGAGATTGGTATTTCAATTTCTTACGAAAATTTCTACATAATATATAAGGCTGTAACAAATAGACACTTGAGAAAAAAGTAAGATAAAGGAAGAAAGTGGTTTTATATTTCAAGGAGAAAAATGGAATTGGTATAATCTTATGTCTCTTGGTACGAGGTGATAAAGAATACACTGTTTTAATTTTACTTAGTATGTCCTTCAATCTACTAGATGCTGTCATACAACCACATATAATAGCATTCATCACATTTGTACCCTCTCTAAAATGAAGAAAGTAGAAAGGTACACGATACCTGTGTTTTCATGGATATGATTTTGCCCTTTTCTTTTTAAACTTGTATTTTTTTAGCCTTTTAAATTGTGAAATATATTTCCCTAGAATCCCTCCAAGGTCCCTCCCAATCACTACCCCTGCTTCACTCTAAAAGGCAAAAACAATCCTGTTCCATGATGGTAATTCATTGCTTGTCACCCAAACATGCATCCCTAAATGCTGTAATTTACTCTTCCTGTTTCTTGAACTTTACACTATAAATGCATTCATACAATATATACTCTCTTGGGTCTGATTCCTTTGCTGAACATTGCATTTGTGAGGTTCATCCACATCAGTGCTTGTAGCCCAGTTCATTTCCATGGACACACGGTCCACTCTTGTTTACCACAATTCATTTATTCACTGTCCTGTTGGACAGTGATAGGTATTTGGTTTCTGGTTTTGGGATATTATAAATAATGCTGCTATAAGCATGTGTGCGGGCATATGCATGCAATTCTGTTTGGTAGATATTGAGAGAAACTGCTGGGTTACAGGTTATATTCCTACCAAAAGTGTAGAGGCATTCCTGGTCCTCTATATCCTCATCACCTGGTACATTGGCAAGCATCTAAATTTTAGTCATCCTGAGATATACATTGTGCCATTTTATTGTGGTTTCCAACCAAATTTCCCTGATTACGAAAGAGGCTGTGCGCTGCGGGGAACAGTCACTGGCCATGAGGATAATCTCCAGGCCATAGTGTCTATTCATGTCTCTTGACTATTTTTTCTATTTCTTCTATTGATTTGTAAGAGTTCTTAAGTTACTTCAGACATGACTTTTATGTCAGGTTTGTGGCTTGCCTTTCACTCTCCCGACAATGGCTTTTGTTGACCAAAAAAGTTCTTAATTAAATTTCTTAATTTTCTCCACCAGGATTAGTGCTGTCGATTCTGTCTGATGCCTTTCCTCACCTACTGACATCATGGAGGTATTTCTAGATGCTTTCCTATTTTACTTTCCATATTTAGAGCTACAAGCTACATGGGACCGATTTCTAGTATGGTATGAGGAAGGGGTCGAGTTTCACTTTTTTCCATACGGACAGTCAACTGTCCGAGCTCCATCGATTGAAAGTGGGTCTTTTCCTCATGTGTTTTCCCCACGCCATCTTTAAGTCAAATACTCTTATATCCTCGGTTCTACTTGGGCTTTCTATTGTAATCTGTGGTCTATTTGTCTCTCCTAAGCAAACGACACACTGTCTTATTGTTGTAGCTTTACAGCAAGTTTCAAGCTCTTGGCGAGCAAGTCTTCCCACTCTGTTACAATCTTTGGGTATCCTAGCTACTGTGGCACTTTATATTCCCACATAAATTTTATAATCACCATGTTAAGTTCTACAAAAAAACTTTCTGCATTGAAACGTATCAATCTGAGGAGAACTGGCATCTTAATGATTAATTCTAATAATTTATCTATAATTTTGAAGAACTTTTATATATGCAATTATATCAACTGCCAAAAATGACAGCTTTAATTTTCATTATATGGAAATGATCTTTAGATAGTTGGCAAAGTATGTGAGACTAAATAAGTGATAAACACATTGAAAATAAAGCATTTTAGGGGCACCTGAGTGGCTCAGTCAGTTTAAGTGTCTGCCTTCAGTTCAGGTCATGATCTCAGGTTCCTGGGATCGAGTCCCGCATCTGCGGGTGGGGGGTGTCCCCTGCTCAGCAGGGAGTCTGCTTCTCCCTCTCCCTTTGCCCCCACCCCCACCTCCCACTCATACTCTCTCATTTGCCCTCTCTCAAATAAATAAATAAAATTAAAAAAAAAAAAGAAAGCATTTTAGTTACTTATGAGTGCTAAAGAAAACAGTTATTTTGGAAAAGAAAAATAATCATGCTAAAATATGTAACAGAACTTACATGATCATGATCCTAACAATGAATACTGATATAACCACCATTTCCATATAATTATGTAATTACATTAGGATGAAGGGAAAGTGTGTGTGTGTGTAGTGATGAGAGGTGAATCATAATCTCTCAGTGTGAAATTCACAATGTCCAAATGAAACATGAAGTAGCAGTAAAAGCATATTATTTAGAAATAGAGATAAATTACAGAGCTATTTCACACTATGTTCACTCTTCCAAAAAGACATTAGTTCCATATATTCACATATCCTGCTTTTTTACTTAAATGCACATATTGAATTTCCATCACTGGGGTAAGCATAATTTCTGAGAGTAATTATGTCAAAAAAATTCATACTACTTATGTTACAAATAATTTTATTCTATTTCATTTCAATCTGTGTAAAGGTTGGATATTCAGATACAGGCAGGCTGAAGGGAAAGAAATAACAGAGAAATGGGGCGACATTTTGCACCTAGTTATAAAAACAGAAAATATCTGCATCTTTGCTAAAATTTACACTCAATTCACCTATGCAAATGACAGCATCTTTATCTGTTATGTAAATGACAAAAACCTCAGAGATTAAACATGTAAGTTTTAAACAGAGTAATATATGCTTTTCAACCAGATAAAAGCAAATAATCTTGGAATCATCTTAAAAAAAAAATACGTGCCTCAAAATTATTACTAAAGATCTTGTAAAAAGTCATTTTTGGGGTGCCTGGGTGGCACAGTCGGTTAAGTGTCTGACTTGGTTTCAGCTTGGGTCGTGATCTCAGGATCAGGGGATCAAGCCCCCTCCCCGCCTCCCCCACCGCCCCGGCTCCACACTGAGCGCAGAGTCTGCTAAAGTTTCTCTCTCCCTTTCCCTCTGCCCCCCCACCCCACCCCAGCATGCTCAAGCACGCACAAACTCACTCTCTCTAAAATAAATAAATCTTGGGCGCCTGGGTGGCTCAGTTGGTTAAGCGACTGCCTTCGGCTCAGGTCATGATCCTGGAGTCCCTGGATCGAGTCCCGCATCGGGCTCCCTGCTCGGCAGGGAGTCTGCTTCTCCCTCTGACCCTCCCCCCTCTCATGTGCTCTCTCTCATTCTCTCTCTCTCAAATAAATAAATAAAATCTTTAAAAAAAATAAAATAAATAAAATAAAATAAATAAATCTTTAAAAAAAAGTCACTTTTAACATAAGTGTGAAACTTTCAGCTCTTTGTTTAATGAAATAAACATCTTATGAACAAGTCTTTTAATGTTTTAGAACAATGTTAAACCTAGAATAAGAAGTCATTTTTTAGAAATGCTTGATAATAAAAAAAAAATAATAAACAATAATAATGATAAATGGTTACCTTAATGCACGACTGAGTTTCTCATAGTTCATTGTAGGCTTATTTTTACGTTGTCCCCATTTTTGTGCAACTAGTTCAGGCTGATTTAGCTTAAACTCGCCTTCATCACCGACCCAAGAAATGCAGTCTCGAGCATCCTTGTCAGTCAGAAGTTCTAGCAAAAACTGCCACAGTTGGATTTGACCATTGTTTCCTAAATTGACAAGAAGGACAAGCATTGACCACAGTGCCATGGATTAATAGCAGGCAAAAGGCAACAAATAGGTTCTTCTCTGGGTCATTCCTCAACCTCGCTAAAAACAAATTTTTTTTTTTTTTTTTTTTACAAATGCTGTTTAAATATTGCCAGAGAAATAATCTATGTTCATATTTTCATACAGTGAAATAAAACAAAATACACATGATTTGACAAATTTTATAAATACCATAAGATAATGCAAAAATACCTGTTCTGTTCCCAGGTGAACTTCTATCTTCTCCTGAAATCCTTGGAGCTCTTTGTACTTTAGCTGCCTTTGCACTACTATTTATAACTTTAATGGTAGTTGGTGTAGCAGACTGCACTGATGCTGGAATAATCTGCACAGCTGCAAAGAAAAACAGAGGGAGTTTTTTTCCTTCTAATACAAGCAGTGAAAAAAATTACTGAAAGACATAAAATGCTATTAGTTTTACTGATGCCCCTCTAATTAGCTCAACAAAAGGGCCTCATTTAAAAAAAGCCTTAATCCACAGCAGTTTTGAACAAAATTACCAAAGAAGTTCCAAGGATAAGGTATGATGTTTGCATTATGGGTTGTGAATCTTGGGGAATAAGAGTTGGTCTTATTTTCAATTGACTTAGTGTGTATACACATTACACAAAGAATTATAAAAACATTGGCTTTAAGAATATTTCTTCATTAAAAGTAGTTTATCAAGTGTTGGGAGAAAATATGGTCAAATGAGAACTCATTCGCACTACTGATGAGAACACCAACACCTACCACCACTTGGTGAAAAGCTGTGGTAATCCCTAGTCAGGCTGGAAGGGTGGAACCCCTGTGATAAACCAGAGAATCTCACACACATTCTTACAAATACTCATTCCATGATATTCAGAGTTTTAAAAATAACAGACAGCAGTGAAAATGAAATCACACTGTAAGTATCATCACAAGTCTCATAACTGTTACACAAAAAGCAAGTTATAAATGGATATGTACAGTTTATTATCATTTTACCCAAAAAGTTTAAACACTGGTAAAACAATGCTATAAAGTGTGGTAGCCTCATTGGTAAAAATGTAAAATATGCATAGAATAATAAACATCAAATTCAGGATAGTCATTTAAAATGAGATCTACAACATGGTAAAATTGATATATAAAGTTTTAGTTCTTACGGTGTACACAGATATTAGTTACTATACTTTATTTCTTGGTATATCTAAAATACTTCATAAAAAGTTTAAAAACTAATTTTATTACCTTGCAGTTCTGAATTTTAAAAGAAAATTTCTTATTTCAAATGGGCCATATATTACGGGATGAATACTCACGCTGATCAATTGTAACTATCTCATTCATCTGTTGTTCTTGGCTTGCCAACACATCTGAAGAACACACATAAAAATTTTTGTTTACATTTACCCCAGCAATGCAAACTCAAGTTAGTAAAACTCAATTCAATTGACCAACCAAATAAACTAAAAAGCAAAACATTAAATAAAACTTATTGGCACAATAACCTAAAAAATATCTGATAGTCACTTTGCAAAGAAAAGATGTTTTTAAGAGAAATAACAGATGGAGAGCTCTAATTCTTTTAATGTTAAGAGCTGTTAGGAAAATGGAATTACTTTTTATAATTTACAGTATAAAAGAGCAGTTCAGATTCCGAGTTGGATAGTACCATAACATAAATATCTATAGCTAAATCTATCTGTATAAAACCATTTAAAACATGGAAATCTTCAAGATCAAATCAAAGATGAGCATGTATACCACACTGAAATTGCTTATATAATTGTTAGATATGCATTTGCAGTCAAGATGACGGAGAGATGGTCATAACTTACTAATCTGTTCTAAGAGATTGAATAAAAGATTTGAATAAAACTGCCTTAACTTTTTTTAAGATTTTATTTATTTGAGAGAGAGAGAGAGACGGAGAAAGTGAGTCAGGGGAGGGGCAGAAGGAGAAAGAATCTCAAGCAGACTCTGTTGAGCAGAGAGCCCCACGATCTTATGACCCTGAATCACGACCTGAGCTGAAATCAAGAGCCGGATGCTTAACTGACTGAGTCACCCAGGCACTACAAGACTGCTTTAATTTTATAATGCTCCCTAAAGATAGCTAAATTTTCAATAAAATTGTAGTCGTCCTAAAAGTCACAAGTGAATGAAATAATATAACGATGGCTACAAATATAGCTCTCAACATGAGAGTTACACTGTAAAGGTCCTAATATAACTCCTTAGAGATCCATTCTTGATACTCATCTGTTGCTATCCCTTACTCAAATGCTATTCTTTATTTCTTAAATGAGAATTCCTATTTCCCATACTCTAATACTTCAGCCTATTTATTTAGTGCCTATCACAGATTAGATGCTTTTCTCTTGAAGCTGTACCCACCAGCAATCATCTGTGTACTCAGTGAGTCCTAGCCTGGGCACCGAGCACAGTTCTACTTATGGTGCCATGCCAGGATCCAGCTCCAGACACACACAGCTGGAAAGGACTGAGAAACTTTTAAAAAGAGGTCTAAACCCTACCTGTCAGATGGGGGCTTTCTTTGGGGATACAATTATATGGGACTAGCCTGAGATCTTGGTTCTGATCTTAGCACTCACTTATTGGCTCTGTGACTTTGGTAAATTATTCAACCAACTTAAGCATTAATTTCCTCATGTTTAAATGAGATATCCCCACCTACCACCTCATGAGGCTGCTATAAGGAATAAAGGAAGATGTTTTCAAAAAGCACAATGCCTGAAACATAGCTTAACTTTTCCGTAAACTGGAGATGTTACTGCTTCATCCAGATTCCTAGTTCTGAGCATTCTCCCCACTTCAAGGAAATGAATAGATAACACAAGATTCCTCCGCTCCCCATACTAGGAAAAGTCTCTGAATAAGCTTGAAAGATTGAGAAGCGCTAGGAGAACCAGAGACAACCACAACAAAGTGCTGCCGTGGGGGAGAGAGCAAAACCCACCAATTTTAAACTGTAGTCTAAACACTGTCTTTGTCCTCATCTTGACAGTTCCTACAAGGATACATTTCAGTAAACATGACTCACATGTTAAAAACCTGAAACAATTCAAGAGTTTTCTTTTTTATCTGAAAAGCTGTGTAGAGAAAGAAAAAAACCCTGTGAAACCAAGGACAAACCTTTAATCAGAACATTTAAATTATTTATCTAATAAGAAAAACTGGAAATAAACTCTGTAAATGTAATGAATGCAGTAAGACTTTCAGTGTCAATATACACTTCTCCCCTCTAATATTTAAGAGATTCCATGAAAGAGAAACTATAATCAATGAAGGAAAGCCTCTTTCCAGAGCTCATTTCTTATTCAGCAGCAGAGAATGCACCCCAGATGAAAACCCTAAGCCTTCAAATACCTGCGGAAAATCCCTCCAACCAGAGCTGTTCCTTTACTGGGCACATAATAGAACCAACCCTACCAGTTACCTTTTTATCCATAACCACTATAAAAACAAAGTCAGAGTTTGTCTTATTCACACAAAGTATGTAGGTCTGGCTAGCATTTCTAGCCTGTAGAATGGTGTTAGGGAACAGGTTACTGCTACAATAACAGATAGTCACTGAAATATAAGATGGAGGGCACCTGGGTGGCTCAGTTGGTTAAGCGACTGCCTTCGGCTCAGGTCATGATCCTGGAGTCCCTGGATCGAGTCCCGCATCGGGCTCCCTGCTCAGCAGGGAGTCTGCTTCTCCCTCTGACCCTCCCCCCTCTCATGTACTCGCTCTCTCTCTCTCTCAAATAAATAAAATCTTAAAAAAAAAAAAAAAGAAATATAAGATGGATTAAAATTCAAACAAAATAATTTAAATTTATTTGAGCTTTTTGTTGGTCAGCCAAGTAGTTTCTATTTTCTGTATAAAGTCACTTAATCATAATAATAATGTCTGTGGAACCAACATGGAAACACTTATAACCAGCAGACTTCAAAACAGAGGACTGCACACTTACACTTCTCCTTTTTCTCTTAAGATCCCATTCAATTAAAAGAAATTTTAGGTTTAATTCCATTAATGATGAAAAGAACAAGAGGGAAGAAATCTGTGGACAATCTTAAATTTCCAGAAGATGAAGAGTAAATGAAAGAACTGACTGATGAAACAGAAGTCAACGAGACTGGAATTTATGGAGAGAGCTAAGTGTAGGTCACATCATCTTAAAAGCCTGGATTCTGATGTTCTTCAGTCTGGTTTTGGATCTTGGCTCTGCCGTTCCCTAGCCATGTACCCTTGTGGGGCTGGCTCTCTAAGCCACGGTATCCTATCTAAAAAATAAGGAAAGTAATGATTTGTGGCATTAGCAGAGGGATTAAATGAGATATTATCTATAAAGCTCCCAGCACAGCCTTATACAATTAATAGGTGTTAATTATTATTGCTATTATCAATGATCACAATGAACAATGAAGACAAAGTTATAAAGAAATAAAGTTAAATTCAAGTTACAATACAAATAGATAACAATTCAAATTTTATACATTTTCGAAGAAGTTCCAGATGACTCCATAGAATTTCTCCCCGAGGCACTCGCTGAAAAAAATCTTCTTGGTTGAGACTGCATAATTCTCTTCCGGAAATGTTGAGTGTGGTCAGGTCTATATCAGTCATGCTGAATTCCTTCATTACCCAAACCACCCAATGCAGGACTTGGTCTGTGGACCACTGTATAGGATCTAAAGAGAAAAATATTACCATTAGCCTAGTTCTATCTCAGATATGTATAAATTCACGGTTAATTTGTCAGTACACATATACATACACACATACATATGGAGAAAAATCCAGACAGGTTTTTTTCCCAAGTATTTACTTAATCTATGATAAGTAAATCCAAATAGTCATTTTCCTCATCATTTTTTTACTATCTAATTGAATTCACAAACTCAAAAAGGTTTTTAATACTATATTTTCTCCTCATATCCTTTTCAAGTTCTCAATCTAAATTTTTAATGAATTCACCTGGTTTTACATCAGTTAGTCTAGAATTTTATCAAGAAAAACAATGTAAAATTGCTCTTCAATGGGTCAGCTGAAAGAATAAAATATGGGATTACTCTGGAGAGAATGGATTACGTTCTCCAAGTTTTAAACATTACTTTGTAGCAGTGTATAATTTGGTACACTGGAAAAAAAAAAAAAAAGAAAGAAAGAAAACTGTAAGGGGGTTCTGAGGAGCTAGACTTATTCTCCAAAATGTGCACAACATAATCTTTTCTCCCTTCTGCTTCTTATAAAAACCTGGTGCTCCTATATAGACCCTTTAGTGGCACTTATAATACAACATGCAAATTGCATGTTTACTCATTTGTCTTTGCCTGTAATACATTAAGGTCTTAAATATAAGGACTGTGTCTTATAAACCAGTGTATCTTTGGAGTTTACCACAATGCCTTATGCATAGCATAATCTGTTAAATCTATGATAAGTAAATCCAAATAGTCATTTTCCTCATCATTTTTTTACTATCTAATTGAGTTCACAAATGAAAAAGATGACCAACATGTATAAATATTTCATTGTTGTATCCCTGGCACCTAATGGAGTATTCTACCCATATAAATTTAGTAAAAACTGGCTGAATTAATTTTGGTATAGGTATTTCTGCATGGAGAAGATGATCTATCTAAATAGTACCGGTTACAGGCTCTCCAAGATGCATGCTATTCAACTGGAATAAGTGGGAAAAAGACATTTAGGTACTTATTAAGAGCCAATTTATAATAAAAGATGAATCAAACAAATACAGGATTGACAGGCACAGAACTGATTTTTTATCTGATCTTTTCACAAAGAGGAGAAGGGAGAAGGATTCTAAGATGGCAGCGAAGTTTTTTAATGTCTCTGAATGTACACATTAAAGAAAAAACCACTAAAAGCAAAAGACAACAAAACCCAAAATCCATGTACATTTACAATAAAACCAGGTGACAATATATCCCCATGGAAGCCAAATACACACAGGTGAAGACAAAGCAGTAACAGTCAGAGACCTTCATGGTATCAGTATCTATTCAGAAGAAAGCAAAGGGGGAAGCAAAGGGAAATCTGACCCATTCTTCATTCTGAGCACAGGAGAACCTGAACACAGCCAAGAAGTTTTCACTGAAAGCACAACAGGCCAAGCTCAAAGGAGTAGCTCAAATAGTTTTGCCCAATCCAACAGCAGCTGAGTACAAAGGTCCATGGTAAGGTTTAAGGGGCTGGAGCAGTGCACCACCTTTGGATTTTTCAAACTGAGCCACAGATCACATCCAGGAGAGTGGAACACAATGAGAAACTGGAGGGAATGGGATCTAAATTGAGTAGCACAGGAACACCAAAGAAAAAGAGGAGGTCCAGATGAAAGTGGAGTAAGGGAACAGACAGGAACTGAGAAAGCCAGGGGCTATGTTTTTTTTTAAGTTTTATTTATTTAAGAATCTCTACACCCACCGTGGGGCTTGAACTCACGACCCCGAGATCAAGAGTCACGAGCTCTTCTGACTGAGCCAGGCAGGTGCCTCTACTGGCTCTGTTTTTAATACTATTTGAAAATAACAGAGGAAAGAGTTACAGAAAGTTAGAAAAGCTATCCTGAACCACACTTCCCTTTAAAAGATCAAGTAACCTCATTTTACATAAACATGAACCAAAAAAAAGTGTCATGATCAAAAAAGTAGGGGCAAATGCAAACAGTCTGATTTGTTTTCTTAAATAGTATCAGGACTTCTGGGGTAACATAACTAATTGTCTGTGCATATTCTCCCTGCTTATTTCTCTAAGACCCTAGTAAAATGATACTAAAGGAATTTTTAAAGGAAGTAAACTCATGGGAACATGAGTGAAATGATAAACGGATGGAAGATTTTCGACTAATTTTTAAAGACAGCAGAGTGAAAATCAAATGAAGTAGAAGCTATGACCCAAAATATCTATCAAGGAGGATACAGTAAGAAGTAAGCGTTTCCTGACTGCAGAACCCCCTTACTGACTCACGTCAATATTGGTTCCAGGTAGCAGGAGAGGTGTAAGTGGAAAATGAGGGACTAATTTAAAGTGTATGCTGTGGTTAGAACCTCCAGGGCCTCTCCTTCATTCTCAGGAGCCAACTGAACAGAAGCATCCCCACACACATGTCCAGATCCCCCCACCCCCTTCCACATCCCTACATCCCGGAACTTTTGGGACAGACATGAAATGGATACCGATCCCAGGACTAAAAGTCTACAAACTGAAGAGTGAGACCCTTTGCACTTCCCTTTCCACTTCTAGAATGCAGCATTCACATACATGGCAACCCTAAATCCTCAGACCAACCTTCTACTCCTGTCAGGTGTTTGGCCAATTCTCCAGATTTGTAGTGTCCCCCACCAAAAAAAAAAAAACCCCACAAACAACCAAAAACAAAAAACACCCCCCCAAACCAAAAATAAAAACAACTTTTATTTCCTAGGTGCCCTTTCTAAGGAAACCTGTAAGGAAAAATGAGAGAATAATGAGTAAATGTGAGAATAAAACTAGGAAAAACGAAAATATAAGATCCTGGAAAATGGATCCAGCACTGGAGGAAAGTCAAGATGTCTGAGGATGACAGACAGCGCTGTGGCAGATTACAAACCAATCTAGAAATACTTGAGAATTTGGGAAAAATTACAGAGTGATGGAAATGGGAGAAAGTCAGTCTTGGTATATACAGAAATCCACAAACTAAAAATTAAGTCAACTTGGAACTTCAGGAAAACCAGAAGCTGTAAAAATGCACAGTTATATGAAAAATTCTCACAACACACACAAATAACTAATGACTTAAAAGTTACGTAAGAATATTCACAAAATGGGGAAAGATAAGGTTTTATTTGCTTTGCAGGGGAAAACAATATAAGAGAACTAAACTTCATCTACTGTAACAAGAAGTTAATAATGATTAAAAGCAGTAAAGTGGAAAGTGGTTGCAAGTGGGGAGTAGGACTGAAGAACGGAAAACTGTTTTTCTAAGACTGACTTTCTTTAAACCAGACTTGACAGATACACAATGAGAGCTTCCCTGTGAGACTGGGGGACAGCTATGGAACTGGAGAGCTAGTTACATACAAATCAACTCTCTCTGTAATACTTTATTTTTGTGTGAATATATAGTATTTTAAAATGTGAATATCTAACAATTCTGGGAGCCAAAAACATGAATATTTATCTTTCTTTTTTATTATTCAAACAACTGGAAGAAAAAATAAAAATAAAAAAGCAGACTTCCCCACCTCCCCCACTTAAGCGCCGGAGGGCATGGCCTGTCTTTCTTATGTGCCATTGAAAGTCCAGCGTTTAACATGATGCCTGGCATAGGTAGTTCACTAAACCGTTAAACTGCTATAATATGCAACTCGCATTACAACTGATATCCTGGGAGGGGAAAGTAAAATCAACCTTAAAATAAGAGCAACTTTGGGGCACCTGGGTGGCTCAGTCGTTAAGCGTCTGTCTTTGGCTCAGGTCATGATCCCAGGGTCCTGGGATGGAGCCCCGCATCGGGCTCCCTGCTCCGCGGGAAGCCTGCTTCTCCCTCTCCCACTCCCCCTGCTTGTGTTCCCTCTCTCGCTGTGTCTCTCTCTGTCAAATAAATAAATAAAATCTTAAAAAAAATAATAAGAGCAACTTTTTTACAGGTAACACATTGCCCTCTTTTGAAACTCAGTAGCAATTCTGTCAGTAGTGTGGTTGAACTTGGGTATATTTATGATTTTTTTTTCAACACTGGAAATAAATTTAGTTCTGTCCTTTTCCTTAAAATATCTGTGAAATTTTGGACTAAAAAATTAAAAATTAAAAAAAAATTAAAAAGCAGAGCCATCTTTTCAATATTGTTTAATAAAGGACAAGAATGAATATTGACTTTAATTTTACTTTTAGTCAGTTTTAACATTCCCATTTGACTAGACTTCTAACTACTCTGAATTCACTGAGTTTCATCTGTAGTTTTTAAATGTGAAATAGTAAAAAAAAATCAATCAATCAGCAGGAAAAAGAATTAGAGTCCTGGAAAAATATAAAAGTGAAGGGATTGTATATATTGAAGAGGTGGCTCTAAGCTCCTGTCAAGATACAAAGTTGATATGCGTAAAATGAACTTTAGGGAACTGTCCAGTGTGAATCAATATTTCAAAGAGATTTAAAGTAGCTATGACCAGCTAACCATATTTCAATTTTGCAGAGAATTAAGCAATTTCAAAATGACTACCCTTAGGTACAGACACAGAAACCTGAAATGATAGTTTCCTAAGAAAACAGTAATCAAATTTCTAAAACTTCCCAGTTGCTAACAATTTCATGACAGAAAAAAAGAAAATGACTTAAAAAGTCTTCCTGTACCTAAATAAACCACAAGTGTTTTAAAAGAGCTTTATTCTAAGTAAATGATACCCCTGGTAGCTACTCTTGAGTCAGAGTTTATAATCTTGCTCTCTACAATTCAGTATTATATACTACTCTCCATAAAAAATCCTATTACTGAAGGGTTCTTGTTGAAAGTCTAGTAAACTACGTAAAATATTACTTCAAATGTTTTTACGCTCTCTTCTTTCCTTCTCAGCATTTCCCCTCTCAAAGGTGACTTCAAACTCACTAACAATAAGATCAAGCATGACATCTATGCTAGCTTTTACAAGTCAAAAATAAGTAACAATATTGTCAACCACATACCTGAGGAATGGCTCTATCTGATCCTTCGAACTGGGTTTACCTTCTTAGGCTCCAATTAAAAGCCCCTCTCCTGGCTTCCTTCATCTATCCTTCTCCTGCTCGTGCCACACCATTTTATCTACAAACACTCAGGTTACTAACAACTCATGAAGCTTCAATAATATTTATCCCCCAACACTCTTCCCATTTGCCCCCCAAAGGCTAATATTGTTTTCTCTACTTCTATAATGTCTATTTTTTCCTATAATTAGGCTTTGTCTTACAGTTACTTTTTTTCTAAATCTACCAATGAGCCTCTGATCACCAAATTTAATAGATACTACTCAGTTGGCATTTTTTTTTACTTTGTCAGCGATGTGGCCACTCTTGTCCATCTAAAACTCTTTTTTCTTATTTTCCTTCTATCTCTTCAGCTATTCCACGTCTCCATTCCTTTTCCTCAACCTGAAATGCTGACAAGGTCCAGCCTTTAACGTTGTGTTCTTTTCCATTTTATCTCTCTCCATCAGAGACTGTATATGCTTGTACAGCTTCAATACAAACTCAACACAGCTAAGTCCCAGAAAACATCTTTATCTCCAGCCCAAATCTTGTGTACCTGAAAATACGTTCTGGCTACCTTCAGTTGAAATATGTACTACCACTTCAAAATGAAGTACTACCAACATTTTCCCTTGAAAAATCTTTCCAATACCAGACTTCCCCACCTCCCCCACTTAAGCGCTGGAGGGCAAGGCCTATCTTTCTTATGTGCCATTGAAAGTCCAGTGTTTAACACTGATGCCTGGCATAGGTAGTTCACTAAATATGTAATGAAGATGTAACCAGGTCTCATTAGTATAATCATTGCCCTAGTCACCCAAGCTTGAGAAGTTGCATCAATACTCGAATCTCTCCTCCTCTCTCACACAATCCATCAGTCAGTTGCTCAGCCCCATCGCTGGTTTCATTCAACTCTTCCCACATAAATTATCAAGTCTAGGCTAACCTAGACATTATCACCTAGTCACAGCTCAACTATAACATGCTCCTGTTTTCCCTTCATTCAGTCTCTACCTGCTCCAACGTATGTCATATACTGCTGCCATATTCATCTCCCATGGTCATGTCCATCAATCAAAAGCAGTTCTATAATACTAGAGAGTAACTCCACCAAATCTTCTTGCTACTCCTGCATACTCAACTCCCGTGTCTAACTTTTGCACATACATTTCCTAAATGGACTGTCCTCTGCTCAATAGTTTGTCTATAATAATAAACCTTTTCCCAATGTTCCCCCAGGCCACTGCAATCCCTTTGAGATTTTTTTTTTTAAGATTTATTTATTTTAGTGGGGGAGGGGCAGAGGAAGAGGGAGAGCAGCAGACTCCACGCTGACGCATGGAGCCCGACTTGGGGCTTGATCCCAGGACCCTGAGATCATGACCTGAGCAAAGGTCAAAAGTCGGATGCTCAACTGACTGAGCCACCCAGGTGCCCCGATCTCTGAGATCCTAAGAGCATATTCCCTTTATATAAGTTACTGACAGCTTAGAACCATGCTACTTTTAATGGTAATTCTCTCTTTTCATTTATCTTCTCTCTCTTCAACTCCACTATGAACACCCTAAAGACAGAATTTTTTTTTTTTTTAATTTCTTTGTATTCCTAGCA
Source organism: Neomonachus schauinslandi (assembly GCF_002201575.2). NCBI lineage: Eukaryota > Metazoa > Chordata > Mammalia > Carnivora > Phocidae > Neomonachus > Neomonachus schauinslandi. Next base: position 18,216,859 of record NC_058403.1, read on the forward strand.
CCCGGGACAATATTTGTCCAAAGGGGATAAAAAGAGAGATACAGAAAATCAACATTCTTCCTAAAAATTTTTCATTTAAAATAGATTATAACTTACTCACCCTAGTGTCTTCTATGTCAAGCTTAATTCTTATTGTTCTACTAACATGTAATTAAGTATTTTATTACCATAAGGTATCCCAAGGCGTTCCTGCTCTTTCCTATAACCTTCCAGAGCGGCAGCCCATCTTGTCACTTGTTCTGAGGTTTCGTCTGAAATAGTTGTAATGTGTTTTGTGCCATCAAGAGTTATTACTTGAGCCTCCTCAACAAGATGTGCTTCTGCTTCAGCATGATGGGCATCTGGATCAATGACTACTTCAACTGTTTCCGCAGGTTTAACAATTTCAAGGATGTTTAGCTTAGGTTCAATTCCTTAAGAGTGGGAAAGAAAAAGTAAATTTAAATGAAAACACAAAAGTCACTAAAAAATAAAATTTAGCTTAGTTTATATGTTCTCAAATGGTAGAGCAAATGCTCTCTTTTACGCACAAATACAATTATTCACTAGTACTTCAGTAGATAACAGTATTGTATTAATATTAATTCCCTGATTTTGATAACTGTAATGTCATATAAAAGAATTCCTTGTTTTTAGAAAACACATACACTGATGCATTTAGGGATAGAAGGAAATCATGTCTGCAACTTATTCCTCAACTGGGCAAAAAAAAAAATAATGTGGGGACGGGTGGATGGAGAATAAAGCAAATGTAATGAAAGTTAACATTTGGAGAATCTGAGTAAAGGACATCCAGGAGTTCTCTTACTACTCTTGCAACTTTTCTGTAAGTCTAAAAGGATATAAAAACACCACCACCACCACCACCACACACAGCTACATATAAACATTTATTAGAAAAAAAGTACCAATATGGATTAGAAAATAAAAACTAGACTAAGGAAAGTATAAATGAGTAGCTACCCACCTGCAGAATTTTTAAAAGTCCTTCTAAGCAAATTAAAATTATTTACTGATTGCTTTTCTTTTCAAAGGTCAAAGTACATGTTGAAAAATGAATAGGCACTGAGTTTGTAAAATTAAGTTCACATTAACTTCTGATTTCCATTTTCAGTTGAATGAAAAAAAAAACCAAAATTCTTAAGATATTCAAAACAAATAAACTAGCTCTTCATAAAATCATCTCAGATAGTTCTGTTACAATGACAGCTCTAAAAAACTATCATTATTACTTAACAGCTACTGTTTGGTCATTGATTCTGTTACAATCTGCATCAAATTTAATCAAAGTGTATTTGAAAGATTAAAACTCAACTTCAATCCTCCCTGAAAACCAACTCTATAATAAAATGTATTGCTATCATTCATTATACGGTATAAAGATAAGTCCCTTTTCCAAATATACATGAGAAAAATAACTAACTTTAAAAAAATTTTTTCTCTAAGCTTTATTCCCTAATCCTCCACTCAAATTTCAACAAGTCAGCTCTTCCCAAATCCACTTACACTGAGAGGTGACTAGGCTTTTAAAGATAAAACAAAGAATTTCTTTCTTATTGTCAATGATAATACTGGGGAAATTGCAGATCAGAAGGGGATAACTACCATTTTTATAGTATGAGAAAAGTATGATTTGTGAAATGCAACTGTAAGCAATATAGTATGTTCAAACATTAAAATTAGTGTAAAACTCTGGTCAGAACACCTAACAAGCCACAAAAACTAAAATTCAACCTACCAAATATGGTTTCCTAATTCTCTAACTTTTGTACTTACACAAGATTAGTAAAATACTGTGATGGATATGGCTGACTGAGTCACTCAACATCTTTTGCAAATTCCTCTCTCTGTGCTAAACTGTAGGGAATAGATTTCCTTGTGGCGAGGGTTCCAGTTGGGATTCTGGCTCCCAAATCACTGGCATAAGCCTTCTATCTGGAAACAAGTTAAGAAGGGACAAGTAGGCACATGGAACCCATTTTTTGGCTAGTGTGATCACTGTGAAGGCAGAGGGGTTCTAAGTTGACAGCTATAATGGTGGCTTTCAGATCTGGCATTTTCCAGATCATGGCAGGGCAACAGCTTCCTTGGCAATCCAGTTCTGCAGTGTGGCTAAGGCATTCTGAGAAAGTCAACCAGAACCTGCTCTTCCAGCTCTTTCTACCTTACAATATATCCTTCCCTGAAAAAACTAGAATATGTTATACTTAAAAAAAAAAGAAAGAAAAAAAAGAATACGTTATACTACCTGCTTCACCCTGACAGATATAATTATTAAACCAAAAGCATGAGTGTTTGGCTACAACATCACATTAAGTAATTTAGACAACCACCTAAAACACCCTGACCTTGTAAAACTGAGTTCTCCCATATTTTAAAAAACATACGCTAAACTTTTAAGTAACTATAAAAGTTGCTTACCTTGGTAAGAAATTACCTGTACACTAAGTTGTACAGTTCCATCTGTTTTTACTCCTTGGTCAAATAAACTTCGTTCTGGATCCAGCTAAACATGAGAAAATGATTAAGATTACTTTGGTTTAGTCATCAGGTTTAATACAAATGGATGTACCAAACAAGACTTAATTACTGAGGCATACTAATGAAATTATAAGAACACATCTAATTATCCAAGTTGTCATATCTTATAATTCTTTGCCAAAACTAAACATATTTAACCACTGTGGTAGTAACTAAGGACAACATAAATTAACCAGATTTATTTGAGGTGGTGGTTTTCTCTAGCTCTGGAGTCTAGGATTTTAAATAATGCCAAAAGGCAACTGTTTATTCTGTAAATATATTTTAAGCAGAAGATAATGCAATTTATCTGTCATGAATAAGCAAGGGTGTTTAATTAGTGGGGAGATTTATATAAATCTATTAACATAATTTTTGCCATGTCCCCCTTATAACCTAACCATGCCACACATTTAAGATCAAGGTTAACTCTAAATCTCTTGTAATGAAGTTAAAAAAGTTAAAGGACTTATGACCTTACTACTTAACCTAGCTTTGATATCTTCAATCATAATCCTCTATCTTTTCAGTATGTTTTTTTTTTTTTTTAGTATCAGTGTTTTTATCCTCCATATCTCCCTTACAGTGAATGCATTTCACACAACAGCAACCTGATGACACTTTTAGACATTGTCTGTCACCATTTTAAAAGTAGACTTGCATTGCAATTATCTTGAATAATGTATATATCTGCGTCTGCATTTCATGCAACGCGAGGTACAGAGCTCCACCCAACTCCCATTCCCAAGAATTCAGTCAATATTGTAATCATGGTACAAACATGTTTTCTAATATTAAAAATGTCATATAAAACCTAAAATCTTAGGGGCGCCTAGGTGGCTCAGTCGTTAAGCATCTGCTTTCAGCTCAGGTCATGATCCCAGGGTCCCGGGATCGAGTCCCACATTGGGCTCCCTGCTCAGTGGGAAGCCTGCTTCTCCCTCTCCCACTCCCCCTGCTTGTGTTCCCTCTTTCGCTTTGTCTCTGTCAAATAAATAAAGTCTTTTAAAAAAAAACAACCAAAAAAAAACCCTAAATCTTAGATGACTTTAGGTTTAACAACAGGGATAAGACAAACTGTATAACCATGCAGAAAGATAGGTCAAACATGGTAGTTTTACTACTTAAACGAAGTAGGCCTGATGCTTTGTTACAAACTCTCCTAATATCAAGATTTCTCCTCTCTGTAACAGACACTGGTATGATCTACTTGAAGCTACAGCATGTGGAAGCATCTGGAAGTGAACTCTCAGGTAGTACTGAATACACCAGCTAGTTCACATACTCCTCAAATTAGCACAACCCTGATACTTTCCATTGGCTTTCAAGTCAGCACTCATATGAAAATACAAAAGCATCACCACAAGCAGCAAGCATTCTGACTCCAAGTGCATGTGGTTAATTGACGTGAAGAAGAGAAGTTGTTAATCTCACATTCTTTTTGAGGAGAGGAAGGGAGACAGGGAAGACTGCAAAATGCTTTACATCCTACGCTAGCTTGGAATTCTGTGATACAACGAGCTATGCTATTTCTATTTATTCAACTAATATTTACTGAGAACTTATGATGCGTTGGGTACTTTGCAAGTAATATTTTCATTTTGGGTAGATCAGGTATGCTAAGAAAAGCAACAAATGTTAGAGCTGAAAGTCAAGTAAGAGATCAAGTCCAGATCTCTCTTCACTTTACATGTGAGAAAGTCAGGTGAAGCCTCAGTGATGCCGAGCTGACTTTCTTAGAAGTCTGCCTCGAACAACTGAAGAAAGAGTTTTGAAGTCACACAGGCCTGGGTTCAAATTCCCATGTACCTCTTTGTAGCTGTGCACTGGGCAAATTATTTATCTATAAATCTCAGTTCTACATCTGCAGAATGTACTTAAGAATATGCTGATTGCAAAGACTAATGTGAATATTAAATGAGATAATGTAGCAGTGTTCTGCAAATATTCTTTCGTTCAAGGTAAACTGCCCCTACAGCTCCAGTTCACCAATTTGTCATGGCTGCCTTAGATACCAATCTACAGAAGTTATTTCTCTAACTCCACATTTTTGGAACATTTGAGTTATTTTCAGTTTCTGCACAACCATGCAATGAACATCTCAGATGTACAACTTTGCTCACCTAGGTGAGGATTTCTCTAAGAACAATTTATTGAGGTGAACTACTAGATATTTCACATTTAAAATTAATAGACACTAAATACCAGATTACCTTCCAAAAAGATTGTGCTAATTTATTCTCTCCCTGAGAGAAGAAAAATTTTAAATCATAAAATTATTAATAATATTAGACCCACATACATTATTTAAATAAAGAACAATATCCTCGCCTCCCCCCACCCCCCAACATTTACTAGATTTACTGAAAGGAAAAGATAAAAATATGGTTGAGTGGAAACTGAAAGGCACAAATTTCATCAAAACATTTCAACTTATTCTACATCAAAATCTTATTTAAAAATAATACATATATGATGATTTTAATTTTTAAAAAACGAAGGCAAAAATCCTGTAACATATGGAATAGCTGTATCACAAGGCAGGCAAAGGGGAGAAGTAAAGAGCACGAAAACCAAACAATCCAAAAGAAGACACTATGTATTTGTATAAGTTAGGATAAAAAACAGTATAAACTCTAGTACTTACTCATATGTTCAAGGAAGGTCTAGAGAAATTCTTTGAGCAATTCTATCTAAGCTACTTTTTATACATGAAAATACCACCTTTCTTGAAAGAATACTATAAAACATGACTATGAGTATGCTGTAAACATAGTTTATTATTAAAATACTACCACAGGTAAAATCCTATTGCAATAAACTCCAAGAAATGTATACACTGGTGTTTAAGTTCTTATCCAAAATTCACTGGTGCACAAAGAAGCTAAAAGCTAGTTAGGAATGAAGTGTGAGGAGGACACACTTCCAAGTTCCAAAGTCAATGTGCTTCTCACTACTTTATGTTTAGGCTCTGATTCACATTTATTTAAACCTATTTCGTATTTGTCAAAGTAAAAAGCAAATGTTTAATTTAGTACTCAAGATTTTTTTTTCTAAGTAGGCTACACACCCAGTGTGGAGCCTGATGCAGGGCTTGAACTCATGACCCTGAGATCAAGACCTGAGCTGAGATCAAGAGTCGGACGCTTAACCCACTGAGCCACCCAGCTGCCGCTAGTACTCAATCTTTTAGATACAATTTTAAATGGAGGGAATTTTGCTGGAAGAACTTTTATTTTTAAATGCTTAAATTTTGTAATACAGGTCAAATTTAGTTATAAAGACTACAGCTATAGAGATAAAAGGCTAACAAAAAAATATTTCTGGGTGCCTGGCTGGCTCAGCTGGTCGAGCATGTGACTCTTGCCCTGGGGGTTGTAAGTTCCAGCCCCACATCAGGTGTAGAGATTACTTAAAAATAAAATCTTAAAAAAAAAAATTCTAATGCAGACTTAAATGCTGAAATATAAATCTCAAAAGAAAAAAAATTACCTGGATATCTTGCAGGCAAATTTCATGAGCATCCAAAGAACACTGTAGTCTTGGTTCTAGTAGTTTCTTTAAATTGCCTATTGGCTCATTGATGTCTATAGCCTGGCTTACACATTCAGCTGGGGTGTAGGCTTGTTCTACAATACTAATAAAGTTAAAGGATATAATGGTTAACAAATATTTCTATCCTGGATATTAAAGTCTGGTTTTTGAAACTCATTTCTGCATAGACACTATTCATAGTGGTAGGCTTATCACCAACTAGTGTTGCCAAACTGAATACTAAATTGCAGAGAAATGCTAGCATGAAATTTAAAGCACCCCTGCAAACAAATCTCCTTAGATATATATATGTAGCTAAGTGTATATATATACATATAAATATTGCATATACAATATTTACAGGGAAACAAAAATATTACATTTTCAACTTATTTTGAAAAATTTTAGAATGGAAAATAAAAGTCCCCTCAAAATTTGTATGTCATCTCTACTAGTCAATTTCCTTTCCCAACATAAATAAATGTACATAATAAGGCATGAAAATATAAGTTATATAAAATACTTTCCATTTAATTTAATATGAGATCTACTGGTTATAATCAGTATAAGTCCACATTAAAAAAAATACATTCCTGCTTTAAAACTCTGAAGTTCTTTTATATTGTTATTTCATACTTTGAATTCTATGAAATCATGAGTGCCTTGAGGGTAAAATCTTTGGCAAATAATTCTTTTTTTCAAATCCTTATATGAAGTCAAAGAGAAAACAGACATCAAGTATCTATAAATTGGTGAATATGGAATTCAATTAAGTTTCACACCATGTTTACTTTTAATATGATTTAATTCTCATTTGTAGTTGTCAAAGACAGCATCATGTATTTAAAAATTTGTCAAGTTCCATTTTCACATAAATGCCAAGTATAATGCGACATATGCATCATATTCAATAAATGTATATAGCCTAAATTTCTTCTAATACTTTAAAAGTTTATAGTAGACCATTCATTAAAACAAAGATTATTTTTAAATGATAGTAAGCTATTATTACTATTATTTTTGTTAAGGTAAATTAATTGGGTCTTTTGGCTAAGTATTTCTACCAAATTCTTTAGTGACAGTAAAATAGGCTGTAATTTTCTTTTTCTGTAACAATCATTCTTTAAAAGAAATGTCACCTCGAGATAGATTGGTAAAGACCTATTTTATGTGAGCTCAACATTTAAAAAATGTTTAAATATTGTGCTGTCACCATTTAAACCCTGGGAAACTTCATGCAAAAATCTGAATTTCTCCCGAAAAACTGGATGATCTCACATCACCGGACCTAAATTCCTGCACAACAACTATGTAGTGCAGCTTCATAGCAGCAAATGCTCTTTTACGGCTACTCCCCAGGTTAACATAGTAACTATCAATTTCTTACATGAGGCATCTGCAAAGATTTTCTGTAAAGGGCCAAACAGTAAACACTTTAGGATACGTGGGCCATTTGTGTATACATAAAAATAAATATATCCACATATGTATGTATAAACACACATGCACACATACATATATGTATCTGATAATTGAGAGGAGAAAAGAGCATACTCAAATATGTTGAAAAGCTCTATTAAAAATTTAAGGTTTTAAATCTCAGCTCGACTCTCAACACTCAGCATCCCTGGCAACCTTAGTGATTTTGTCCATTCAACAGAGTTGTTCTAAACCTTCATTTATTCCACAGAAGTCCTCTATTACTCTTTAGTTCCTTTTACTTTCAACATATTATCTCATCTCCTGCTTTATAGAGAAACATAAGGACCACTAGCCATCATCTTCCTCAAGCTTCTTCTTGACTCTCAAATCTTTTACCCAGACTGTGTCCCTGGATTCTGAACTCATTACCACCGCTCTACCTCTTTAATGGAGTAATAGTCCATTACTATCCCCAAAACTAACACCTTTCACTGCACTATATACTTAGTACTGTGCACGTAATTATCCATATATCTGTATGCCTCCTCAAATACAATGTGGCCTCTGTAAGAGCAGGTTACTGTCTCATTTATTCATATATTCCTGACAGCTACTAGTTTATAGCAGTTACTTATAGATATTTGCTAAGTTATTTCAGTTTGTGAATTAAACTCTTTCTGAAATAAAAGTAACCAGCACTGAGGAAAGGAAAAAGAATCAAACCGTGCCCTAGTGGAAGGAACCATCACAATCAATTGCTTCATCATTATCAGCTATATTTATTACTACCTTTACTTTAAAACGGTCTTTCCCTCCCAGCTACAAAGCAATTAAGTCAAAGGTAAAAAAGCAATACATTATCCCACAAAATGCTGAGGTCATTTGGAAAAAAAAAAGTCTCCCCAAAACTATGACTTGATTCTTAATTTTAAGTAGTTATGCTGATAATTATAAAAAGTGGTAAATGCAGGAAAAAACCAACCTTTCTTCTGTGCACTCTGGTTTCTCTGTCCCATCAATCTCAATTTCTATCAGCTCCTCTGCTTCTCTTTTAGTCATGGTTGGGAGTATTTCAAAAGCTCAGTCCTGCAAGAATTAAAACTTAGGACATTTTGAAATTATCTGAACAAACAGAAATGCTATACAAAAAGCAGAAATCCAATTTAAATAAAATCAGAATTAGGTAAGCAGAAGAGGAAGTAATCTTACATATAAAAGAAAATCCACAAATGATATTTACATTAACCTAACATGACTTTTTCATCATTTCATTGTATTTACTGGGATATTTTCTGGCCCAAATTCTAAGTCAATGAGTTACTTCAAAATCAAGTGAAAGGTATGTCAATTCTTTACAGCAACTCAGTCTTAATAATGAATTCAAACCTGCACCTTAAAAATTAACACGGAGATGAATTATAGTTGTTCAGCTAAAAGGTGTATTTTAGTAGCAAAATTTACTGCAAAGCACTGTAATAATAAAGTGACATAAAGTTAATCAGAGCTAGTATTTGTTACAAATTACATCTTATAAAGGCAGCACAATATTTTAAAACAGCAAAATAAAGTAACAAATTATAGATATGCTTATTATTGCCCTGATTACACATTAGAATTTTTTTTATTTTTTAGATGTAGTTTTATATATTTTAAACCAGTAATTTCAGTTTTTGATTCTCTCATGTAAAATTACCTGCTGCTTTAAACTACCATTGATACAAAATCATTACAATTTTTAAAATACTAAGTAATGCAAAAAACAGCTGTGTATATTGGTATTTCTTTGTGGCCATTTCTGAGGTATTAATGCTGTTAAGTTCCAGGTTGTTCCTTCTCATTGTTGGTCAATGAATTTGTCTTTAGACTCCATATATTGTCTCAGTCCAGAATAGAGTTTTCTAAGTGCCTCTGACTCTTTGACTTATATCTGGTATTCTATTATTTGCAAAGGAGTCTCCCACTTACAAGATTTGACAAAATGAAGACTTCCAATATTCATTCCTAATAATAATAATCACTATTTCCTGAGTACCAGGCACAAGCATTTAAATGCTTTATAATCTTTACAACAGAACAATCTTGAGTCTACCCTCATATGAAAACTCTCCAGAGGCTAGTGAGGCTCGGCTGCATTTGGCTCCATGTCATACCTTAGGTGCAACAACCTAACTACACATCATTCTAGGTGAGGCTGAACTGTGGTTTGTTCAAAGATAGGCTCTATATTGCAAGAACCACCACTGTCTCTAACCTGGAATACTGCCACAGCCTCCGCTAACAGGTTTTCCTATTTCTGTACCTCTGTCCCCACTACAGTCCATTCTCAGTCAATAGAACAGCCAGTGCGATCCTTTTTAAAATTGAAGTTACAGCATAGTGCTCTTTTGATTATTATCAGTCACAGTAATATCTAAAGACTTCACAGTGGCCAGCAAGGCCCTAAGAGATCTATCCCCCAACCCATTACTGCCCTGACTTCCACTCCTACACCAGCCTCCTTGCTAGTCCTTGCATCTTCCTGCCAAGCCTTTGGTCTTGCTGATGGGTCTGCCTGGCACCTACTTCCCTCAGCTGTCCTCCGGGCTAAATCCCTCACCTCTTTGATGTCTGCTCAAATCTCCTTTTCCCAGTGAGGTATATATACCCTGACCACCCCATTTAATTCTGTAATCGGCCTCCTCTTTACCCGTTTACTCTTTCTTCTTGTCCACAGCACCTGTCCCTCTAACATACTTTATCATTAATTTCTGCATTCATTATCTTTTTTCCTCTGTTCTATTATCATCAAAGCACAAAGACCCAAATTGTCCAAGAGTGACTTCAGGAACTTAAAATTGTTTTGTCTAGATTACGGACTTTGCCAGCTTCCTGAAATAGGAGGAGTTTTGCCAGGTCTCAATTTCTCTAGGGACCAAACTCTCTGGAAGGCACAATAACCCAAAACTTGTGAATATATGAAGTTACATGGCAGAGGGCAATTAGGGTTACTAACCAGCCGATCTTAAAATAGAGATTATCCAGGGTTATCTAGCTGGATCCAACAAAAATCACAAGAGTCCTTAAAAATGGAAGAGGGAATCTGAAGAGATCCAGAGTGATTCAAAGCTAGAAAGATTTAACTGGCTGTGACTGGCTTTGAAGATGGAGGGAAGGAGCCACAAGCCAAGAACACAGGCAACCTCTAGAAGCTGAAAAAAGGAACAAATTCTCTCCTAGAACCTCTAGAAGAAACACAGTTCTGCTAATATCTGATTTTAGGCCAGAAAGACCTATTTCACACTTGATTTCCAGAACTGTATATAATTAATTGATGGTATATTTAAGCCACTAAATGTATAGTAATTTGTCACACAGTAGTACTAGAAAACTATCTTCTTTCCCACTTTAGAAGGGCTGTAACTCTCCTTAGGTCCCACAGGGTCCAGCAGCTGAGGAGCAGGTTTTCTGACAAGTTAGTCTCTAAACAGCTGGCACCTAAATCTAGACTGTCTGGTATAAAATGGTCACATTTTCCCCACATTATCAAGGTTGCTCTCACACCTGCCCTATAAAAAGGAAGAACAGTAAGGGGATGGGGGTGGATACACAACATGCACACGCAGCAGACTGCCTAGGCCCCAGCAGACTTTTATTTTGGATGATGAAAGGATTAAGGACTTTTCTTGTTGACTTTGGACTATTTAAATCTTCCCTTTCCCCAGTAAAGCCTATCCCTTAACTGATGCTATGTATAAAATTGTGGAATTCATACTGAGAACTATTGCAAAACAACTGATGACCCAGTAGGGACCTACCTTACAGGACAACTTAAGGGTATTTGTTTATAGATGTATACAAAGTACTTAAAATGGTGCCTTACCTTAGTTGGAATTCCATTAATATGTGTTGAAAAAATAAAAGCTATAAGTGCTATCACACATCAGATAAAATTGGCTCCAGATGCCTTCAAGGCTTAAGCATGAAAGGTAAAACTATAAAGCTAATAGAAGAAAATGGTGGGGAATTTTTTCGCAGTCTAAGGATAGAAAAGGATTTCTTGAACAAAATTCCAAACATATAAGCTCCAAGGACAAAAACTGATGGATTTCATTACATAAAAATTAAGATCTATGTTCAATAGACAGGCTACAGAGTGGAAAAATATATTTCCAATATTCAAAAGTGACAAGGGAATAATAACTAGAATATTAGACAATAAATTCCTGCAAGTTGATAACCTCAAAAAAGTCAGGACATATTACAAAAGTAAAGCATAGGAAAAGGAAATGCACATGACAGAAAAGCAAAACAGCCAAGGATATGAAGAAATGTTCAAATTCAAATCACCCCCCAAAATGCAATTTAAAACAAATAACTACAACTCTATACCGTGCGTGTTGATGTGTGTATAGAAAAAATTAGAAATTTGACTACAGAAGAGTTAGTAGGGATGTGAGGATGTAAAAATCCTCTGCCACTAGTGATGGGGTACAGACAGGGGTGTGGCCATTTCGGGAAAAAAATCTAGCAGCACTTGCTCAAGTATGCCTGTATTTATGACCCAGCAATATTGCCCTTAGATAAGCATTACAGATATTTTCACACTGAATGATAATAGGATGTTCAGGACAGCTTTGTTGGTGATAGCTGGAAGATGAAACCAGTATGAGTTCCATGGTAAGAAAGCAGCACATGCTAGGAAACTTTATTAGCAGGTAGAAACAAAAAAATAATGTATACACACACAATCATAAAAATTATTCCCTATAAGAAAAGGGAGAAACAGAATAAGGTTTAGAGCAGAACAACACTTAAAAAGATTACTTATGGGGAATCTGGGTGGCTCAGTTGGTTGGGTGGCCAACTGTTGGTTTCCGCTCAGGTCATGATCTCAGGGTCCTGGCATTGAGCCTCACAGCGGGCTCTAGCTCAGTGAAGAGTCTGGATTCTCTCGCTCCTTCTGCCTGACTGCCCCCCCCCCCCGCTCTTTCTCTAAAATAAATAAATAAATCTTTAAGAAAAAGAAATATCACTTATGTTTTATTTTCAGGCCTAACACTCATCATCCACTCTTACCTCCATTATTTACTTATTATTTTTTAACTAAGTAAGCTCCACGCCCAACCTGGGGCTTGAACTCATGACCCTCAGATCAAGAGTCGCACGCTCTACCAACTGAGCAGCCAGGCGCCCCTCCATAGCCAATTTAAAAAAAAAAAAATTCGGAAACAAGTGAAATTTCTGGGAACTATGGAAAAATAGAAATGAGGAAGTAACCAGGAGCTGAGAAATGGCCCTATAGGCTTCTCAGCAGGGATAACCCTAACTGGACTTAATACAAGCACTAAAACATGGAGTTGTTTAAAAGAAATTTATCCTGTGATCTTCCAAAAAAAGTTACAGATTAGTTGCCCACAAGGTGCCCAATAAAGCAAAATATGAGCCGTACATACTTTTGGGAAAAATCACATTACTCATGGTCTCTAAATTCATCTTTCTCTCTCACTCTAAATCTAGTCTACAGAAGCAGTGGAGAGGTTTGGGAAATTATCCAAAATCCAAATCTTTGATATCAGAGTGGGTCTTAGCTTTTTTTCTGGAACCAATTTTCCAGAATTCTATGTCAATACCTAAGAAAATGGAGCCTCTTCACCTAAGGGCTGCCCCCTGATGCCCTGGTTTCTCCTAGATTAAATCTAACCTGAGGTTCACAACACTTCACAAAATGCATACAAATTAACTAAGAATTCCTAGAAAGGCTAGTTTTCTTTAAAATACAGTTATGTTTGTAACATTCTCTTTTGGAGCCACAGACAAATTTGAGGATTGTATTTCTTCATTGGAATGCATTATTAGTTTACAGAAGTTAGGACAACTTTGCCCAATGAAGGAAAATATAGGATTCCTAAACATAAGTATAGTATGGGAGTACCTGCAAGACTGACAGCACATTTTCCCAAGATAACAAATACTTTTAAATATCACAAGAAATTAAAGTACATTTTTGTTTTTAAAAATAAAATCAACAGTTAAGAAAAAATAAAGCACATATACCTGTGTGTGTAGACAGAGTGAGAAAGCAAGTGTGGAGAAAGAGTAACACTTGGTGACCACCTGCCCCACCCCCCCCCCCGGAATTTTCACCATATAATTTTTTTTTCATGTGGATTTGAAGTTTTATAAATAAAAATTGGAGAGAGATTTAACACAACAGTTTTAATTTAATATCCAGCCTCCCCATGGTCTCATAACTCACCTCAATTTAACATTTAGCTCCTTATTTTGTTACTTCAACACTATATATCCTTCATGGCACGCATATGTACAATTCAGGTAAAAATGCCTTATGTCCACCTAGTGTCAGAATATGTCTTAAAAAAAAAAAAAAGCTTGGAAAACCTGGATCAAAACTCCGAGACAGACAGGTTATTCCCCTAACGTTGCTCCTAAAGAGCTGACCAATTTTTTCTTAAGCTTAAGACAACACAGTACCTAGGAATGTTATCCCTGCCCAGCTCTTTGCTGCTGGGAACCTTTCTAAATCTTTGCTCCTCCCATGAGTCAGACCTGGAATTCCTGCTAGTAGAATTCGTTAGTGGAAAACTATTTATGAAGTGGACACTATTTCTAAATCACTACTCATCATCTTGCAAGGCAATATTAGGCACTGTTCTCCTTGCTATTAACCTAATCAAACTAGGATCACTAAATACACTGCAAACACGCACAAACGACTTATCTTCCAGTACACAAAATACTAAAAATGTTGGCAAGCTACATTAACCCATCGTTTTCCCCTTCTCTTACTTCCTCGTTTCTAAAATAAACTCCTACTGACACCATATACATTAATAAATGGCTTTGATGCAACTGTGGGGCAGTTCTAGAAAGACTGAGATGAAGTGAGAGCGCAACGCTGAGTTGGCGAGGAGACTGGTTTTGCACATTCCTCTGAAATCCCGGGGGCGTCAGGACCTCATCCCGACCGCGGCGACTGCAGACCGCCGCGGACGGCGGACTGGCGAGGAGGGGACAGCAAAGGAAGGGAGAAGCGAAGGGTGACACGGGCGGCCCGCGGCCCGGGGGCGCGCGGCTTCCCAGGGCCCCGCGCCGCGCGCCCCTCCCCTCCGCTCCCCGCACTGCCTCACCCGCCCCTCCCCACCCGGCTCCCTCAAGTCTCCACGAACGGAAATGGGAGTCACAGCGCCGGGGACCAGCGGAAACAAAACACAGAGGCGGCCGCGGGGGGGCCGCTGTGGGTGAGAAGGCCCCGGAACGAGGCCGGCCCGCGCGGGCCCGCGCTCCCTTCCTCCCCCGCGGCCGCACTCACCCGCTCCGGAATCGGCCCCGTGGCCCCCACCCGCGCTCCAGAGCCGGCTGAGAACAGCAGGGGCGCGGGCTCCACGTGCAGCGTCTCTCCCAGTAAGACCCGCAGCTCCCGCGATTCGAAGTGTGAGGCCCCTGGGCCCTTCCCGCGGAATCGGCGCTGAGAAACTCCAACCCCCCCCTCCCGCCTCCCAGGCACCCCCGGGTCCGGGACTACAACTCCCAGCAGGTTGCGCGAAACGAACGCCCGAGGAAACGGAGGCTCACGAGGCACACGGGAGCCCGACGCCCCAATCCGGCTTTGTTTTATACTCTGACTTTCCGGGCATAATCATACTCCTCAACAACCCCAAAGAACAGGATGCTGAATTGGGTCCGGGAGGATTGAACTAGGGAAAAGGCCAGTCAAAGTGCGCATGCGTACACATGAAAGATTCCAGGAGCTAAAAAGACAGCAGGTCAAGTTAGGCGAAGGAAAGATGGCGGAGGCTTCGCCAAGGGACCCGGAAGCACTTACCCTCTACTTCCTCCTCCTGTTTGGCTTCTGTCTCACCTAGAGCCGTCCGGTCGCAGACCGCCTCCGAGACGTTTCCTGTCCGGTGAGTGTCGACCGACTGAAACGGCGGCCCATAATGCATTGCGATGGCGGGCGGGTGGGTAGGGGCGGAGCCAGGGCCGGAAGTAGAACGGTGGCGGCCGCGGAGGCTGTGGCAGCCCGGGACTGAGTGCAAGGTGACTGGGAGGGTAGGTAGACTAGCTTGGCCTTTTGGGACTTAAGATTCTGGGTTTTTTATGGCGCCTGGGCTGCCTAGTACCTCTGTCCTTCAGGAGAATAGAGCAGCCCTCTGTCCCGGGCACCTTCACCGCCTGGCCCAGGGTCACTGTTGACCTCGCCGCTTTTAGGCCTTGAAGTTTGCGGTGGACTCGGTATTCAGGCCTGGTAATACCTGCTCTGAGGGCAAACGGGAGGCACAGGAGGCAGGGAGGCCAGGGATTCAGGGGCCCGCGGCCCAGCTGGGGTTAGCCCAAGGTTATTCCCTTAGGGCGGGTCTGCAGCCAGGCCTGCCCTATCAGGGCGCACGGGAGATTGTGCCCAACTATTTAAGGCAGAATGAGGGAAATAGGTGATAGTAATCTTAAAAGTTTGCATTCCACCTAAAAATACTGATAGTGCAGCTTTGTTTTCCACTCTCATTTTGCAGAACAATCCTACACCTCAGCGCCAAGAAACGAGATGTTGACTGGGGGCCAGGGGAGTGCTTGAACTAGGGGTGAGGTCAAAGTTCGCAGGCGGGACAAAACAGGGTTTCCAGGAGGGAGAAAGAGAACGGGTCGGTTTAGGCGGGTTGGAAGAGGCGGCGAAAGGACTAATCTGTGGCTGGTCAGTCATCTCTGTAAACTGGAGAACCGTCCACCCTCTCAACGCAGGTTCTCTGCGCAAGTGTACCCTTTCTTGCTGTTGCCTTGTCGTAGCACCCCGTAGTACTTGATTAGAGAACTTTCCGCACTTGGTATTTTACACCTAGTTGTGTAATAACGTATCTCCTGCGTGACAGTGGACTGATAGTGGACACTCCTATGTTAATCAGTGAAAAAACAAAAGGGAGTAAAAGAGAAGGAACAAGTTTTGATAGTGAGATTATGTGTTCATTTTTTTTTTTTTTAAAGATTTTATTTATTTATTTGAGAGAGAATGAGAGAGAGAGCATGAGAGGGGGGAGGGTCAATGGGAGAAGCAGACTCCCTGCTGAGCAAGGAGCCGGATGCGGGACTCGATCCTGGGACTCCAGGATCATGACCTGAGCCGAAGGCAGTCGCTTAACCAACTGAGCCACCCAGGCGCCCGAGATTATGTGCTCATTTTTTAGACAAGTTGAATTTGAGGACTTATTAAGGGAAGAGACCTGTTGGTTGTATGGGTTTGGGGTTCAGGAAAAAGGCCAAAATTAGAGACGTGATTTGGAAATCATTAATACTTAGATGATGATGGAGGGGTGGCTGGCTGGCTCAGGGTTGAGCATGCAACTCTTCATCTCCTGGTGGTGAGTTCAGGCCCCACGATGGGTGTAGAGCTTACTTTAAAAAAAGTAGATGATAGAAATTGAAAAAATGAAAATGGATTTTACCGAGTAGGAATAACACAATTTTTGCAAGAGTCAGAGCAAATTAACTGTGGGAATATGGGCAGTGTAATAACTTTCCTTAGACATAGTTTTATTATCTATGAAGGAGGAATAAGAACACTTACCTCTAATTATTAACAGTATCACTCTAATAGTACAAAGAGAGAATATATATGTCAGTGCTTTGCAAAGAATTTTGGGCTGAACAAATGTTAGGTGACCTTATTGATTACTGTTAGCATGCCCTTCTGTTTCCAGAAGGGAAAATATACCTTGAGTAGCACAATTTTTTAAGATAGGTCTGTGTCCAGTCAGATTCTACTGTGTAACCGTGGACCACATACTTAATCTCTAAGCCTTAGTTTCTGTGTATGTAAAATGGGAATGCTAGTAAGTAGCACCTTAAGGTTATTTGTTGTTTGCTTGGAGTCTTCTCAAGTATTTTTCTCTGATGAGGTGTAAGCGTGATATATGGTGAATTCTTTAATTTCTTTAGTTAGTTTGCTTTCATCCTGGTAGGTGAAGGATATTTTGTTTATTATGGGAGTTCTTTTGGTAGTTTTTATTTAAATTCTAGTTAACATACAGTGCAATATTGGTTTCAGGAGTAGAATTCAGTGATTTCATCACTTACATACAACACCTAGTACTCATCATAACAAGTGTCCTCCTTAATAACTATCACCCATCTAGCCCATCCCCCTACCCAGCCTCCCTCCATCAACCCTCAGTTTGTTCTCTTCTTTTGGTGGTTTTTATGTGCGAGTCCAGGGCTTCTCAACCTAGTACTATTGACATTTTGGACCCGATCTTTCTTTGTTGTGGGAAGACGGTTATTATTTTTGTGATTGTTATTATATTCCTGGCCTTTACCCACTAGGGGCAAGTAACATCCAAGTCAGGACAAGTCAGGACAACCAAAATGTCAAAAATGTCAACTATCTCTTGGGGGTTACTGCCACCCCTACTCAAGAACCACTGTGCTTCTCTACAGTCTTCTCACTTAGTGCTTCTCAAACTCTTAGTGGTAGACGACCATTTTTTCCCCCAACCCTTGCAGCTACTTTGGAAGAATACAATAAAAATGAGTTACTGGAAAAATTAGATGAAAGACAGTACGGTGAAGACACACAAATACAAACTGATTTATTCAACAAATATATATTACTATGTCAAATTGCTATAAAAGTTTCAGCAATAATTCGTATACCACTGCTGGTCCACAGACCACACTTTGAGCACTTTAATAGAAGTTCAGTGTCAGGATGACAATGATTATTATTAACAGGTAATTTTGGAACACCATGGGAATCATGTTAGCGTGACAGGTTTTCACTTTCAGGAATTTTACCAAGCTATATAGGTGTGAATCTTTAATTCCCATCCAACATAGGGTTGAGTAAACCCTGTTTAATAGACGGCATCGGGGCGCCTGAGTGGCTCAGTCGGTTAAGCGTCTGCCTTCGGCTCAGGTCATGATCCCGGGGTCCTGGGATCGAGTCCCGCATCGGGCTCCTTGCTCCGCGGGAAGCCTGCTTCTCCCTCTCCCACTCCCCCTGCTTGTGTTCCCTCTCTGACTGTGTCTCTCTCTGTCAAAAAAATAAATAAAATCTTAAAAAAAAAAAAAAATTAAAAAAAAAATAGCATCTTTCTTAATCTGAGGGAAATTTCTTCTAATTATGGCTTCCTTATCTATTCCTTTTCTTTTGGAATTCTTGTTTGCATGTATTTGTTGTAATTTGGAATTTTTTTTTGCATTTGATCTTTCACAATATTAAATGAGGTCTCAGCTGAGATTGTCTTCTGTTTTATCTGCTGAAATGTTTTAGTTAGAAAATCATGTATTTTAGTTTTGGGAAGTCTAAGGACTTGGAGGTGTTTTAAGTCCTTATTTTTCATTCTGTTTTATTGATTAGGTTGTACTGCTTGATTCTCTCTCTTGTTGGTGGGCTCCCTTGGGCTGGTTCTTTTGGACTTAGATGTGGTTGTTACACTATTCTTGAATGCCTGGAATCCTGCAGTTGTGACAGACAGCAGTTTCCCCTGCTGTGGGGCCTGTGAAGTAGAAACTTCCAGGCTATCAATCCTGGCTGAGGCAAGGATTATCTCCAGTCTCTGCTCAGCTCCCTTTTGGCCTTTTGAGGGGTCAGGGAAAACTGGCACGTTAATTTGGGGGCCAGAGTTCTTTTCTGCCTTGGATGGGCAGTTTTCTAACACCCTACCTCAACTATGCCGTGTGGTCCAAGACTAAGTTTATGGAGAAGAAACACCTCATCCCAGATTTTTGCTTTCTTTCTGCATTTAACCCAGCGCACAGGCCTGATTTGTTCCTAACTGCTCCTAGGTCCCAGGGCCTTTTGGTTAAGAAGCAAAAAACTTGCAGTGGGCAGTGGTAAGGGGAAGGGAGCTCTGGTCAGGTGACTGTTCTTAGCATTCAGTGAGTTCTGGAATGATTTATGATTGAGTTCTGTAGCAGTTAGTGGAGTTAGATTCCCACTATGTGATATATTTAGAAGTGTTTTACAGTTACATGTATTTTAAAGTATATTAACATTCTGGTGCTTGTTTTCAGTAACAGAATCACCATGATTCTTCAGAGGCTCTTCAGGTTCTCCTCTCTCACTCGGTCTGCAGTCTCAGTTCATTTGAGGAGGAACATCGGTGTTACAGCAGTGGCATTTAATAAGGAACTTGATCCTGTACAGAAACTCTTCGTGGACAAGATTAGAGAATACAGAACTAAGCGACAGTAAGTGGGTAGATAATCAACCATGGTGTAAATGTAAATATTCAAAGTATGTAAGTTTTGAGATGGGGGTAAAAATTACTTGGTATTTCAAAGTGTCTAAGATCTTCACTGAGCTGATCCCTGGCATAGAGGTTCATTAGGTGCTCTAAAAGAAGATAAAAATCTTGATTTGAAGTCCCAAATTTTATTTTCCTTATATGGGTTCCAAGGGAGAATTCCATTAAATCTATTGTCATTTTAGATAGATCGTTATTATAATATCATTTATTATAAAGTGGAGTCAAGGGGCGCCTGGGTGGCTCAGTTGGTTAAGCGACTGCCTTCGGCTCAGGTCATGATCCTGGAGTCCCTGGATCGAGTCCCGCATCGGGCTCCCTGCTCCGCGGGGAGCCTGCTTCTCCCTCTGACCCTCCCCCCTCTCATGTGCTCTCTGTCTCTCTCATTCTCTCTGTCTCAAATAAATAAATAAAATCTTTAAAAAAAAAAAAATAAATAAATAAAGTGGAGTCAATTCTTAGAAGCACATGGGATCTTGGAAATCATTTAGGAACTATATTTGAAAAAACTAAGTCCCTTAGACATTAATTAGCCCAAAGTCATAAAACTAATCAGAGGAAAAACATCAAAATATTCTAACTCTCAATTTAGTGGCCCTTCTATGACATCATGATTTGGGGGGGGGATGTATGAACACAGCATTTTTTTTTTCCTTTCTTTCTTTTTTTAAAGATTTTTTATTTATTTATTTGACAGGGACACAATGAAAGAGGGAACACAAGCAGGGGGAGTGGGAGAGGGAGAGGCAGGCTTCCCGCTGAGCAGGGAACCCGATGCGGGGCTTGATCCCAGGACCCTGGGATCATGACCCAAGCCCAAGGCAGACACTTAACAACTGAGCTACCCAGGCGCTCCCACAGCACTTTTTTTCTTTAATGCTATTTCCATAGTTACATATTTTTGGGAAGGTCAAAGGACAAAAGACACAGAAATGGCATAAAGCAAGTCCGGGATAAACATGATTGCAGAACCACACAGTTTTGGAGATAAATGATGACCTAAGCCATGAAGTTCAACCCCCAAATCTTAGGAAAAGTGACATACATCAGTTCGGTGTTTTGTTTTATTTAGTTGTCTAGCATGTGCAAAGCACTGGGTATTAACTGTGGTGGGCCACAGAAAGAAGCCATATTGCATTTCCATAATCTTGAAATCTGGTAAGTGTAGAAAGCTTGTAGGTATATATAAAGTAATATATAAGGTAAAATGGATTAGAGCTGAGGTAGTGACACAAGTCAGTGTTTGGGGAGTTCGCAGGAAGGAATGCTCCTTTCTAGCTGGAGGCATTTTGGAAGGTAGCTTGCAAGAGTGATTGTTTTATCTTGGCTTTGAAAGCACTGTTTGGGGTCCTTTATCCCTTTTGAGAATATGGATAGCTATGGATTATCCTCTCAGTTTAAAAAAAGTGAAGAATTCACTCACATAAATCACTCACATGATTTATTCACTTATAGCTTGAAAGTGTTCTCAAACCCATGGAAGGCCATCAGTAGATACCCATACCTAGGGGTCTCCCTCAGGTTGTGAACAATTGGTGTGAAAGTCGGACAGATAAATGGGAGAGGGAGGAGGATATCTTTTAGGAGGAAAGAATGATGTGAGCTAAGGCATGAAAACTTGAAACCACAAAGTATATTTGGGAAATTGTATCATGCTGTTTCCCAGGACTGTAGGGTATATGAGGAGTGTAGGGAGCAGTAAGAACAGGAATGGGATTGAAATGAGGGGATTATGAGAGGCCTTGATTATAGATGGGCAATTAAGGTATTATATGATAGGAATTTATGAAGAATTAAAGGTTTTTGAGCAGGATGGTGGGGGTGGAACAAGATTAAGATTACTCTTATTAGGGTAATTTAATCACAGTATTAGAACAATTGGAATAAGTAGAAAAGGAAGACAGGGTAGGAAAATGTAATAATCCAAGCATTGGTTGATGAGAATCTTACTTTATAGCAGTGGGAATATAAAAGTGACAGTCAAGACATTGAGAGACTGAGAACTGGTCTTGGTTATCTAGTGGAGAGACAGAGGAGAGGGAACAGTTAAAGAACTCTGAGACTTTGAGACTGGGCAACTAACAAAAAGGTTTTGTCCTTCTCAAAACTAAGTAGGGAGAGAGCAAAGGGATTAAAATGAAATTCTGACAGCAATCTTACAGATCTTATCCTCATTTTATATTTGAGAAAAGCAAGGCTAAAAGTTTAGGATTTGTCTAAAATCACACTGTTCAGTAAGCAGATGAGCAGGGCTGGTTGGGGAATGTGAGTGTCTCCTGTCCAGAGGTATTGTAGTGTCTTAGTATTGATGCTGTTTGTACTTCAGCTGTCCAATAAGTCAATCCTGAGGAGTACTCTTACTTTTTTTCAAAGTAAGCTTTACACCCAACGTGGGGCTCAAACTCAGGACCCTCAAGAGTTGCATTCTCTACCCAGAGTCAGCCAGGTGTCTCTGAGGTGTACTCTTAATCTAAGGAGCCTATAGTTCATTCATTTGTGCATATGGTGTGGAGAAATGTTCTGCACATGGATTCTGGCCTGGAATGCAGCTCTGACACTTACTAGTGCTGTGACCTTGGGCAGGTTATTTAACCTCTATACCTTCACTGATAGGATGATAATAACAGCACTGTTTCATAGGATGTTATTAAAATTGAGTGATTCAATAAATTAGCCTAGTATGTTTTAAGTGAAATAAACAAGTATCCTTTGAGTGTCTACTTTGTTTTGGTCACCATGCTAAGTTCTGGGGATGTAGTAAGATGGGCTGGGAGACAGTTGAGGAGGTAGGTGATATCTTGCCTCTTTATCAGAAGAGTACATATTAAAGTTAAAACAGCCATCATCTATCAGTAACCAGTATATTGGTGAGACCGGCTGGCTCCTCTCAAAGCAGTTTCTAAACTTGTTGGTCCCAAAGCTGGAAGACAATCATTAAAGTATCTGGTTGAAGGCTCTACCTAGACCTGCACTGTCTGTTTCATTAGCCATTATCCACATGTGACTATTGAAATCTAATTAATTATAATTAATTATGAATAAAAATTCAGTTCCTCAGTCACTTTAGTCACATTTCTAGTGCTCAGTAGCCAGATTTTGCTAGTAGCTACCTTACGAGACAGTGTAGATAACAGAGCATGTTTGTCATTATAGAAGGTTCTATTGCATGGGCTGATCTAGAAGAAAATTGGGTCCATGACAACAAACATCATTCACAAGTTCTTAAATTAGAGCTGTCTCTGTATTTTTTTGTGTAAATTCTGTAACATAAGGCCCTATACTTTTATCATAGTCATATGTGAAAATATTATTACCCTTCCTGGAATTCTCACTTATAAAGTTTTGTTTATTGTTCATTGGTAGGCAGGCAGTAACGTGACAAACAGAATTTATGCAAAGAATTAGTTACATCTAATTGGTCCCACTGCTGGTCTGTGATGCTATATTTATCTTACCAAAGCACAACTCTAATGTTGTTATTTTATTCCCTAGTAAATAAAATACAAACTCGCAGACTTAACATTGCAGACCTCCCATGACCTGGGTCCTGCTGGCCCTTCCATCTAGATGGCTTATATTCTCTACATATAGCTAGTTCTTTATTACCTCCATATCTTTGCTTTTTCAGTCTTACAATGTATGAAATTAAAATCTGACCCAAATGAATGATTTGTCACATATACCACCTTTTTAAGATGAAATTTTTCCCAATTAGCTCAGCAAAAGTGTGTTCTCTTCAGCTTGAGTTAGCTGTTTGATAGACTGTCTTTGAAGTTTATCAATAACTTTTTTTTAAAGATTTTATTTATTTATTTGGGGGAGAGAGAGGGAGAGGGGGAGAAAGCATGAGAGGGGAGATGGTCAGAAGGAGAAGCAGACCCCCTGCTGAGCAGGGAGCCTGATGCAAGACTCCATCCTGGGATTCTGGGATCATGACCTGAGCTGACGGCAGTTGCTTAACCAACTGAGCCACCCAGGTGTCCTGAAGTTTATCAATAACTCTTATAGCACAAATATTTCTAAACATGTTATTTTTTTTCCTAAATAGCAAAATCTCTGAGGTAGGAAATTTTTGCTAAGACCTTTTAGAAGCCATTTAGTGATGGCTGATTTAAATCAGGTAATAAAAAGAGATAACACTTTTATTGACCACTATGTCATCTCACTCTGTGCCAGGTCCTACATTAAGTAGTACATGTGCATTATCTTTCTAATTCTCATAACACCACCATTAGGTAGGACCTTTAGTTTTAGATGTGGAAACTAAAATTTTAGAGCGCTTCATGCCTTGCTCCGGTTTATGCAGTTTTAATACATTATAGAGCTGACATTCAAGCAGAAGCAGTCATTGACTCCAAGAGCCCATGGACTTAACCATCATATCTTACAGCAACTTAGACCTCAAGAGATTCTGACTTAATAAACATCCTTGATTAATCCAAACCTTGCATGTTAGAAGTTTGAAGTTGCCTTGTTTATGTGAAACATCATAAAAAAAGTTTGAGTTGAAATTCAAATGGATATACTTTTTTTTTCAGAAAGAGTATTTTTCCCATGTGAAACTTTTAAAAGATCTATTGAAACTTGGTGGTGAAAAGTAATTTTGTTTCTGTAAACTAGTGCACAAGATGAGTTTTTACCTGCTTGTTTACACAACAGGGCCTCTGGAGGACCCGTTGATACTGGCCCAGAGTACCAGCAAGACCTAGAGAGG
This sequence comes from Neomonachus schauinslandi, assembly GCF_002201575.2. Classification (NCBI taxonomy): domain Eukaryota; kingdom Metazoa; phylum Chordata; class Mammalia; order Carnivora; family Phocidae; genus Neomonachus; species Neomonachus schauinslandi. Next base: position 18,241,282 of record NC_058403.1, read on the forward strand.
GAGCTTTTTAAGCTTAAGCAAATGTATGGTAAAGCAGACATGAATACGTTCCCGGACTTCAAATTTGAAGGTAAGTGTCTTTAATCATGGATTCAGTCTTGTGGGAGATTATTTTAAGTTGAGCATATTTCTACTTTATACTTACTTGGATTGTTCAGAGGATTAAATGACAATCACATGTAAATTTATTAGGACAGTGACATTTGCATGAGAAGCTCTGGTATAAATGTTTGCCATTGGTATAGGAGATCATATAACAGGTTAAATGGTGGGGTTCTGAAATCAAACTCCCTGATCTTGAATCTTAACAAGATCACCTATGAAGTGTGTGATCTTGGATAGTTAACTGGTGACTGTTTCTTACCTGATCTTTGGGGAGAATTATATCTTCTTTGTGGTGGTTGTAATTAAATGACATAATGTATGTGAAATCAGTTAATAGGGAGCCTGGTTTATAGTAAGGGCTGAATAAATCTTTAGCAATTGTTATGTTTCCATGTAGGTGTTTAAAAACAGTATTTACTAAAAAAAAAATCAGAGGATTGATGAGTTAAATATTAAAGCCTTCTAGATAATGCATTTTATTACAATATGGCTAAGCTTGAACCTTTTTTTTTTTCCTTTTCTTAGATCCTAAATTTGAAGTCATCGAAAAACCCCAGTCCTGAAGAAAGAATGTAAAATTTATTTGGTAATTTGTCCTAGACTAGTTGTATAACTGTATCAGAATAAACATACATTTCTCAGCTGTCAAGTGTTCTTTTAATTCTGATTCCAAATAAATTATTTGGTGATGTTGGGTGTGCAGTTGAGTGTATTGAATTCTGTGTCTCGGCATCATTTTTAAGTCCTCCCATTTAGTTACAGTGAATCAGGTGGAGACCTTGGATAAATTGGCTACAACTTGCCCATAACCCGCCAGACTCTAGTCTGTGCAGGGCTACCCTTTTAGTCGTGGAGACTTGCTGCCTGAGGAGAGCCACCCTGACCTAAGGAATGTTTGCTGCAGAAGGATGTTACATCCGCTCCCAGAATATAAAGAAATGGCTTATAAACCTTTTATCATAGCTTTTCCAGGAAACTGGAGTTAAGTTTGAATATACACAGGAGGATCCATTGTGTTTTAACTACCATGTCCTCAAATACTAACTGCTTTTATCCTAATAGCCCGGGGCCCTCCTCTTCCCTTGCAGTTTATGATCAGAGGCTAGTACTGTGCTCCACAGACAGAGGAAGGAAAGCTGAGAGTGGGGTGGGGGTTCTACAAAGGAACTCCTTTGAAAGACGAAGCTGTATGGTATGGTTTTGCCCAAGTGATGGAAGACCCAGCAAATCATGCACCGGATAGGTGGCCTAACAGGCATATCAAAATTTCGGTTACTGTAGATGGCTCGTTTAGCTCATTTCAAAAGAATAGATTTTTACTGTGGTGTGCCAGTCTAGCTGAAATCAGACCCACTTAGGAATACCTTTTCCAAAAGACCTATAAACATTTCCTAATGATAATAGCTGTGATTAAATTAGTAAGATGTGCAGAATTGGAATTGGGGTAAAGCAGTAGGAAGAAATGGCCCAGTTTCTTCAAATGATGCCGAGCAATGACAGTTCATTTAAACTACTTTTATTTAAATAATTGTAGACATTGAAACAATTTGATGTTTGATTATGGTAAGGTAATTGAAGAAGTCTAGTTGCTCAGGTCCTTTTTCTAACCTCCACCGAAACAACACCCACCTGTGGCAGGCGAGGTGCCTTGGGGTGCACAGTACAACTGCCCATCTAGAGAAGGGCCTGACCCCTGTCAGCACACGCTTCACCTCCCTTATATACCCCTCACTTCCGCCACTCAGTTTAGTTGAATTTTACCTTTTATAATTTCACACCTACTTTCTCATACATTTTTTTTTTTTTAAAGATTTTTATTTGTTTGAGAGAGCGAGAATGAGAGAGAGTACATGAGAGGGGGGAGGGTCAGAGGGAGAAGCAGACTCCCCGCCGAGCAGGGAGCCCGATGCGGGACTCGATCCTGGGACTCCAGGATCATGACCTGAGCCGAAGGCAGTTGCTTAACCAACTGAGGCACCCAGGCGCCCTCTCATACACTTTAAAAATCTGTCTTGGAACTATTTGGAATTTGCTGGAACATCCCAGTCTCTTCATTCTGTAAACATAAGGATTCTGTCTGTGACTGACTACAAGAATACTGTGTTAAGTACCCTACTCCCCTGCCCTACATCATAGGGCATTTATTACTAACTTCTGAGCTGGGAAGTGCTTTTTTTTCCAGCTGGATGTGAAAGCCCTTATCTTCAGATCCCCTTCCTCTTTCTGGTGACGCTGCCGCAACTCTGCAACTCCAGCCTTTCTTCGCCCCTTCAGTTGGCCAGTGCTCCTTATCCTGAACTTAACACCGTAGATGTTTGTCACAAACGACCTCAATCTTCTAGGCTTTAGTGTTGAAAACGGCTCTTCTCCCATGCCTGGTGTTACAGGTTGAATTGTGTTCCCCTAAAATTCATTTGTGGAAATCCTAAGCCCCAGATGCTCACGATGTGGTTGTATTTGGGAATAGGACTTCTAAAGGGGATTAAGTAAAAATTAGGTCTTTAGGGTGGGCCTGAATCCAATCTGCCTAGCATTCTTGAGGAAATCTGAGTTGAAAAGTACAGAGAACTGGAAAGGGACATAATGTCTGTTACTTACCTAGTGTTACCTTTAATAATAATAAGCAAAGAGGGCTTCCGTTTCAGGCAATTCTTACTTAAATCCATTCAGTGTAGGATTTTTTGGTGTTAGCGATTACTAGTTCTCATTTGCTGCCCTTGCTGTGGGGGCTCATAAATGCTGGCTCTCTCTGGTTAGGTGCTGTGTGTATAAGTTCTTGGGGGGCTCTGTGGGCTAGGAGGTCTTCCCATTGCACAGATTACCCGAAGTGGGAGGTCCACTCCAACTCATCTCTTCCCAACTCCCCTGTTCCCATCCCAGTGGCACAGTCTTGTTTCAGATGTTTTATCTCAGTAAGACACTGGCAAGAGCCTCAAGGCCCACTACTTTCAATGATGCCTATTTGACCATGAGAAATTCATATATCCTTGCCCTAAGAAATCATGGGAAAATAGGTCCTTCACCACTCCCCTGCTGTCTTTCTTAATATCTTTTCCAACTCTTTCTCCCTGCTCAAATAGCTATTTCCTTCTTGGCAGCCACCTTCAGTTTTTGCAAGTGATTTCTCTTTAAAATTCTCTGTACTTGCCTTGGGGGATGAGTCAGGTAATAGAATGTACAACTTGGACAAATTCATTTTGTCTCACAGTTTGGACAATTCATTCTCTCTGTCACCATTCCTCCCCACCCTCAATCCATCCATATACACTTTATAACAGCTTGTGTGGTAGGGTAAAAGGGAGAGGACTGGGGTAATGATTTCAGGGTAGCACCATTATCTTCATGAACATCAAAGCGGGTATTTGTACCTTAAACATGTACTTATCTTCGGCCTTCGGGCAACAGAAGATGTCCCAATCAACATTCTGTTAACATGAATGTATCATATCTTTATGTATAATACTTTTTCTCATGTTCTTGGCTATATGTTATCCTAAAATTTAGAAAAACCATTTTCTTGACCTATAGTAACCAGTATAATTTTTGCTAGTTAAATATTTGGAAGGAAATTGAGTTTGAGAATGAAAAGTCACATGGGCAAGGGCAGCTTGAGAAATCCAACCACAGATCTTAGGAAGCTTCAGTTTTTACACCACCTTTAGGAAGCACTTAAGAGGTAGCACATTCAACGTTAAAAACACCATGAGGTGGACTTTTAAAACCATCCGCCCTCAATTTTAGAGAACTTAAACAGGTCCTCTGTTGACACAACTATTCACTTATTTTGAGAGCATTTTCTTAGTAGAAAGCATAAAGACATTTTATACTCTAGTATGTCTTAGTACTTTTTTAAAAAACTTGGGCAAATAAAAATACAGCATATTTTTAAAAGTCATAAACAAGAGTAAATAGAGAGTGTTAAATGAAATTCAACTGAGGAAATCTTAAAGACCTTAGTGGCTTTATTTGACAATTTATGAATCAGGGAGCATCCAGTCTAAAATAGAAAAGTGCCCCACGGGGCGCCTGGGTGGCTCAGTTGGTTAAGCGACTGCCTTCGGCTCAGGTCATGATCCTGGAGACCCGGGATCGAGTCCCGCATCAGGCTCCCTGCTCGGCAGGGAGTCTGCTTCTCCCTCTGACCCTCCCTGCTCTCATGCTCTCTCTCTCTCTCTCATTCTCTCTCTCAAATAAATAAAATCTTTTAAAAAAAAATTAAAAAAATAAAAATAAAATAGAAAAGTGCCCTGAAGAGCTATACAAAATGACTTTTATAGGCAGAAGGGGGTGGGACAAGTAAGTTACAAGCAGAGTGGATTGGCTGTGGCAAGGTCATCTTACTTTAGGGGACTGGAGGGGTCTATCGGGCAGGTTACCTCACTAGTCTGACCAGGCAATTCCAGATTGACTGGTTTTAGATACCACTCCTGGGAGAGGTTGAAACTGTAGTTAAGTTTGGAATTAAAGTTTTGGTTTGATGATTTGGACTTAGCACAAATGTCTCCATTTTAGAGTATGTTGTCTCTCTTTTTTTTTTTTTTGGTTTATGCAACTATATTGAAGGAAAATATATCAATTACTAGCAGAGCTATTAGTTGATTACTCATCCATTGACAACTTGCATCATTTATTCAGTGCTATATATATATATTTTTTTAAGATTTTGTTTATTTGACAGAGAGAGAGACAGGGAGAGAGGGAACACAAGCAGGGGGAGTGGGAGAGGGAGAAGTAGGCTTCCTGCTGAGCAGGGAGCCCGATGCGGGGCTCGATGCGGGACTCGATGCGGGGCTCGATGCGGGGCTCGATCCCAGGACCCTGGGATCATGACCTGAGCCAAAGGCAGACGCTTAACGACTGAGCCACCCAGGCGCCCCTATTCAGTGCTATATTAAACAGTGTATTGGAAGATAGATTAACTAATAGCTCCAAGCCTCCTAACAATTTAAATGAGACTTACAAAATGTTTGAGACCCTATCTTGGAATACAAAAGGTGTTTGACTTCCAATTTCCATTCTCTGTAGAACAAGAACAGGTCATTCCTTTATTGACATGCATAAAATACATCACATTTTCTGTTCTGCTGATGCTATAAATTCAATACCAATTCTCCAGCCACATGAGTTATGAGCATAAAGTATATCATGTAACCTCAAATCTCTAATAGTGGAAGCCTTAAAAAAAGACTGGATGCTAGAATAATGCTGCTTCCTTTGATGTGACAACTGAGCATCCATCTCCCTCCCCCTCAGATGATTTCTTCAGCATGTTAGAGCAGTGAGGAATGGTTTCAGTCTCATAACCAAGTTAGAGTGAAGACATTGGCCACATAATACACATGCTCCATTTTTTAAAAAATTCTGAATCTTGGGCAACTGTTCTCTTGTAACTACTTTACAGTTTCTAAAAGCAGTTACTGTCCAAAGCTGGAAGAACTTAAGTCTTCTCAGATGAGCATGTGAATGAATGGAGGGAGGTAAACAAAAAATAAAATTAAAAAAGATGAGGTCTGATAGGGGAACAGCCAGATAAGAAAATCAAAAAAGGAACAGTAATTTAAAGTTTATTCCAGCTATAATGCGGGTTATTCTGACTTTAAGGTAGCATCATATGGCATACTTCTGAGTCCATTCCCGAGATATTCTGTTGTACTTATCTCTGTCTGTTTTATAGATCCATGCAATCTCTGGCTCTAGGGGGTCATCTGGGTTTGGATCACATAGAAGTGAACAAATGGATAAAAGAACTTCAGAAATAGTTAAAGCAGGAGACCATTGTGATCTTAGAATATCAAGACAAATGCTGCCATTACTGTTAATATTTGGATGATAAATTCTTGTTGTAAATGCAACCTTATGGTTTGAAATGGTAGTCTGTGGGAAAATGAATTGTCAAAAAGAATACACCGCCTTGATATGGGCTGTCATTAGGTCCCATAATTGTGGCTTGCCAATGAAACATATCATCCCCAGCTGGACCTGCAGAACATTGTGCTGGAGGGTCACGGGCCAGATCACTAAGTTCCTTATTAATCCGTTTCAGCGCCATAGTCTGTGATTTTCGTCTGGCTCCTCACTCGGTGTGTGCTCAAAGGTCTGGCCAAAACTCTTGATTATCCGGGCGGCAGGGAAGGATTGTCTCTTCGTCTCCCACCGGCTCTGCCAGACACAGGCGCAGAGGGGCGGGGGCCTCCCTCGAGCTGCGGCCTCGGCCTCCTCCCCGCGCGGCAGCTGGTGCCTCCCCGGCCCTACGGGGCTCACGCGCACACTAGAGTATGTTGTCTCTTTTTAAACAGTATCATCAACAAATAAAAATGTACCTTTTACGGGCACCTGGGTGGCTCAGTCGGTTAAGCGGCTGCCTTCGGCTCAGGTCATGATCCTGGAGTCCCAGGATCGAGTCCCGCATCGAGGTCCCTGCTCCGCGGGGAGTCTGCTTCTCCCTCTGACCCTCCCCCTTCTCATGTGCTCTCTCTCTCTCTCTCAAATAAATAAATAAAATCTTAAAAAAAAAAAATGTACCTTTTACTTTGAATTTCCTGACCAGTTTTTACTCCTAAAAGTGTCCCAAACTCTCATAGAACAAAGGATGGAAAATTAGGATGGAAAACTGGAAACAAGAAACAAAGGATGGAAAATTAAATTTTAACAAAATTTGAAGGTTGGAAAAGTATCTTAAGATCTTTTTAAGAACTGTGTGGAGGGGCGCCTGGGTGGCTCAGTTGGTTAAGCGACTGCCTTCGGCTCAGGTCATGATCCTGGAGTTCCGGGATCGAGTCCCACATCGGGCTCCCTGCTCGGCAGGGGGTCTGCTTCTCCCTCTGATCCTCTTCCCTCTCATGCTCTCTGTCTCTCATTATCTCTCTCTCTCAAATAAATAAATAAAATCTTTAAAAAAAAAAAAAAAAAAAAGAACTGTGTGGAAATGGATGCCTAATAACAAAGGAGTGGGAGAAGAGGGAAACAGTTTCTGTCCAGCTTTAATTCATGGAGCAATAATTTGTGTCACTTTGCATAATAAATGAACTGAATTATAATAACATTGCAGAATGTAATACTTTATTAATAATCTAAATCTGTGGAGAAATTTTATTAGTTGCCCTTTCACAAGTGCTCTTGGTTTTTTTTTAAAGATTTTATTTATTCACTTGAGACAGAGAGAATGAGAGTCAGAGAGCATGAGAGGGAGGAGGGTCAGAGGGAGAAGCAGACTCCCTGCCGAGCAGGGAGCCCGATGCGGGACTCGATCCCGGGTCTCCAGGATCATGACCTGAGCCGAAGGCAGTTGCTTAACCAACTGAGCCACCCAGGTGCCCCAGTGCTCTTGGTTTTTAAAAATTCATTCAGCATTTATTAGATACCAACTACACATCAGATACTGTTTAATACATGCATAGTGTATTATGAAATAAAAACCAGTAATTGCCATAAAAAAAATCAACCAAGTGCTATGGAGACTCAAAGAAGAAACTTCTTCCAGCAGGAGGAATGAGGGAAAGCCTCATAGAGGTGAAATTTGAGCTGTCCCTCAAATAGTAAATAGATTTTCCCAATTTTCTTGATCAGGAGAATCAGCTTTCCAGGGGAGGAAAACACTGCATTCTTTTTTTTTTTTTTTTAAAGATTTTATTTATTTATTTGACAGAGAGAGAGAAAGATACAGCGAGAGAGGGAACACAAGCAGGGGGAGTGGGAGAGGGAGCAGCAGGCTTCCCGCCGAGCAGGGAGCCCCATGCGGGGCTCGATCCCAGGACCCTGGGATCATGACCTGAGCCGAAGGCAGACGCCCAACGACTGAGCCACCCAGGCGCCCCAACACTGCATTCTTGAAATAAAATGACCCTTGTTCAGTTTGACGGGTGCATAAGGCAACCAAAGTAGAACAGTGGAACATTTGGCTAGATAGGTAGGTTGTGAAAATAGGACGAGACGTGTATGTGAGGGGGCGGGGGAAGCCTTGAACTCCGGGCTAAGGAATTTAGCCCTTAGGGAAAAAAGCAGAAGATTTTTAGCAAGGGGAAGGGAGAAAAGGGAGAAGGGGACTGACCTTGCTCTAGAAGTCATGACTAAGAAGAGAGAGTATTTGAGGAAGGAAGGTCCCAGAAGATAAAACTTGAGATAGTAACAAAGGCCTGAGGTGAAAAGGAGGACAGCAGTGACAATCCTGGAATGAGCCAGTGCAGGGTGGAGTGGATGAATAAGGGGAGGTAGAAGATGGGCAGATGTAGAGACAGGAAGGGTACGAGTGCTAGAATTTAAACGTATTCATCACGGTTAGCTTCAATATTAAAAAGAAATAATACTGAGATTAGAGATTTGGGCATCCGTGGTGAGGGGAGAGTGGCTGAGAACAGAATGGCCCACCACAGCACTGAGCCTGGGTTGTGGGGACAGGGAAGACGGAACAATGTTGCGAGCTGTGAGCCTAGGGAGGGGTCCACTTGCCAGAGGTTACTAAGGGTGAAGGGAAGGTGTGGCACAAGAGGAGAACTTAAGAATTTAAAAGGAATGTAAATTTAAATTTAAAAGGAGCTAAATAAAACACCTTGTGTGAACATCCTGCATCAGATGGACCTGGGTCTTGTAAACCGTGAGTCCTCACTTAGCTCCGTGAACTTGGTGGACTGACTCTGAGTCTCAGATTCCTTGCCTGCCAATGATGACATGACCAGCTTTATTTTTTAAAAATATATATTTATTTAAGCGAGAAAGAGAGAATCTGGAGCAGGCTCCACGGGGCTCCATCTCACGCCCCTGAGATCACGACCTGAGCCGAAATCAAGAGTCAGGTGCTTAACTGACTGAGCTACCCAGGTGCCTCGTGATATATAATATCGTTGAGATGAATGAGATTGTATACACCCTCCCCTCCATCTGCCCCCACCGGACATATATAAAATGTTCAAATAGTTTAGACTTGTTCTTTGCAGAGCATTTTTGTCAGCATTTGAGAGGCTGGCAGGCATCCAGATAAAGATGATGAGATTCTAATCTTAAGCAGCTAAAGAGCTAGCCTTGTAGCTACAGATGGTAAGAGGGGGTGGTTTGCTGGGTTTTGCTGAACAATAGGTGGGTGACTCTTGCCCTGCACCAGTTAAATGGGCCTAAAAAGTTGAACAAGTTTTTTTATTAATGTAGCCTTTAATCAAACAAAACCACTCGTGAGATGAAGGAAGTTCTTTGCAAAGTTGTACTAAAAAAACAATTGTTCCACATTTAGTTAGGTTAAACCTCCAACTAAAAATAAATCTAGTTACAAAAGCAACAATGATAATTAAAATAAAACTTGCTATTAGACATTTCAGAGCCCTAATCCTTATACAACACAATTTCACTGCAGGAAAATAAAATCAAAATGCTCTATGAATTATAGTGGGGTTTTACCAATTGTTAATATTCAAGTCCCTCAAAAGCAAATGGAAAACACAAGTCCAGACACAAGTGGATATAATATTGAGCACAATATTATATTATATCCTTTGTGTGGGAGAAGGCATTCTCCACACAATGATTTCTACTTAGCTACATACAATATATTAAGATAATGTACAATACATATTTAACTCAAAGAAAGTGTTATATGTTAATACTTTATAAGATGAATCCTCTAGCCAAGTGGATCAGAAGCTTTCATCTGTTAGTAAAGCTAAGGCACTATGTATTTTTCCCCACAATATGGATTTGTGTCACTTAAATTGAAGAAATTGATCTTATGTGGTGGTACATATGCCTGGGGAGCCATCTTTTTTTTTCTTTAAGTAGGCTCCAAGCCCAGCAAGGAACCCAATGCAGGGCCCGAATTCACAACCCTGAGATCAAGACTTGAGCTGAGATCAAGAGTCGGACACTTAACCAACTGGGCCACCAAGGCACCCTGTGAAGGGCCAACTTTGAGACTCACATATACTCTTGACACTTGGCAATGCAAGGAGAAAGCATTCCACATACCAAAGCAAATCAAAGCATGAGCATCATTTAGCTTAATTTTTGCAAAAGTTTATAGACAGGTGTTTTTCTCATGCTTCACCACCAGAGTTGGGAAACCATGTGTGGGAGCCAAATCCTGTCTGTGCCTGCTGTTTTTATAAATAAAGTTTTATTGGAACACAAACATGCCATTTGTTTATTATTGTCTATGCCTGCTTTTGTGATTAAAAGGCAGAGTTGAGTAGTTGTAACAGGCCAGTATGGCTTAAAATATCTAGTATCTGGCCCCTTATAGAAAATGTTGGAAGGAGTCTGGTGAGAAGCACCCAGTGCCCCAGACAAGTGGGGCGCAATGTATATAGTCTGACAACAGGCATCTTCCCAGGGACCTGGTGTGGTGTCCAGGTACATGCTAGTGCTTAAGCCGTTTGTCCAGTAAATCCTGGGACTTGCTTTGTCTGAGGGGAAAAAAGAATGGACTCCTTTAAAAGCAGCTTAACCATGTTCAAAGTTGACAAAGTTCGTGAGTAACCTTTTCATCCAGATTTGCCCAGAACTAGAGATGCCCTATCCATATTTTATTACCCATATTTTACATGAATTGAATAATCACACTAAGTTATAGAAGATTATGCTTTTTTAACAGTCTCGTTGCTCTTACTATTACACGGATCATTAGAATTTTCACTCTAACACTAGCTTGGACCCCGTTAGAATTAATCAGTGGAGAAACCAGATGATGAGACCGATTTTTCATTTCAGCCAGCGTTTCTCCTGTCTTCTATGTATCAAGCAGGGCACAGGTGTAGGGCACAGTCCCTTCTCCTCTCTACATCCCCGGCTCTGCAGTAAGCAGGATTGGCCAGCAAGGCACTCAGCCCAGCCCAGAATTTCACTGCATGGTTTTCAGAGAAAATCATTTGAAAATCAATATGAAGTCACCATCATGCAGAGAAAGGTATCTGCAAGGTTATGTGTGGAGGGTCCAGTGATGAGTTCTGAGATCAAGGTCCCTGATCCTCTTCAAAGGGGTCTTAGAGGAAGGAAAGAGCAAAAAACAACTCAAGTGAAATAAGACACTTGGGTTTGTGTTTGACTCTCAAAATTATGTTTAATGAAAAAAATCAGTGACACATGCCAAGGGAGTGAGCTCTGGTCATTAGGTATTTTTCTTCATGTTGCTTTTGGTTCCCCAGAAATAAAAATAAACACAAAGTGCAAATCCTTGGGAATAAGACTCACTCCTCCTACCTCCCTTCTGTGAATAGATTAGTGACAAATGAGCAGCGGAGTAAGGACTGTATTAGGGGAGAAAAGAGGATTCTGGTAGAAATGAGACTAGAGGTTCCTTTTGCGTCTGTCAGTAGTTTCTGAACCCTCTAAATCAGACTCCTGCACAGAGGGTGCACATAGTTTGTATTTTCATGCTCTGTGGATTAATTTCACAATCAGTATCATATATTTTAGTAAGTTTCTCTAGGAATTAGGACATTTAACATTTCATAAACCCCAGAATCTTACAAAGTTTTGTGATTCTTTTAACTTAGTCCAGAGGCAAAAAGCCAGACTGGATTTTATTTAGGTGCTGACAGAACTATTTGTTTAAAATAACAATTTCAAGTAATTTAAAGATCATAAAAATTATCACGAAATACCAAATTCATCTCCTCATGTACTCTTTGCAAATGTAAGACAAAGCAGAGTTTTATAATCTTTTAATAACTTGTGTAACAACTGTGGTTTTGGCGTATCTCAAAGGTGGAATTCTTTTAAATTATAAAGGATTTTGTATGCTTGAAATCCTAGGAAAAGGGAAAAAAAACAAGTTTAAGTATAATGTATTAATTCATATTTAAAGAAATATATAAATTTTATCAGTATAAAGCTACATGCGCTATGAGAATTGATAGGTAAAAACCAGCATATAGTTAACTAAATCTATTTTATGGGGAATTAAATAAATACTAGGAGACAAGGTCTCTGAAACTTTGCCTAAAGAGTAAAGAAGTCGGAGTGGGAATTAGAGTGGGAGAAATCTTATCTGCTTGGGGTATGCTCCTGCTCAGCATCCTATCATGCACGGTACAGCTCCCCCAAAAGGAAACTATGCAAAATTGTAAGAATTCATTATATAAGAATTCAAAAGGGAAATTACAATATAAGAATGATGAGAAATTGTCAATAATGCCAAGACTGAGAAATTGTGCTCTAGGACAAAACCAGAATGGAAGGCTTGACCTCTCAGTGGATGAGGGCAACCAAGAGGAAGACAATGAAAAAATAAAAGGTTTCTGCTCTTCTGATTCAGCCACAAAGTGTCTCCTACTGTTTGGAAGGATGAGATTACTTTGTTCCACATTTAAGGAGTGTTTTCTATAAATTGTAGGAACAAATATGACAGAGTTACACATTGCTTATCTGCTAATGAAAGAATTTAATACGATCGTGGTACAGTAAACTACAAAATCAAATGACTTCTGTGAGAGATTCTGGAGTAGACAATTTAAAAAAAAATCAAATTTTGACAGAAAAAAAAAAAGTCTATGGGACAATAAATGGGTCTTAAATTTAGTGTCCATTAGAGTCACTCATGTGTTTAAAATACCAGTGTCCACTGCCTCCCCCGAGCTTTACATAGGAAATCTAAGAGAATCCTTGCCACTGAGTGCCAAGGAGGTCAGAGAACCAGTGTTCCATTTCTCAAGACAATGCTTAGACCTCCAAAAACACTGGAAACCTTCCTCCCTTACCTCTCATATTCCTGAAAAAAAATCCAGAAGGTTGAATATCCATCCAAAGAGCTACAAAATCTGAGCAATGATGGTATTTACTGCTTCACTGTAGAGTTCACAAATGCAAAAGTACACAAGGGTCCAAATTATGTTGCCTAAACCATCTGAATTGGATAATTATTGTATCCCTTCAGGGAGTTCTGAAATATTCCTTTCGGCAATAGCAGAGGATATTCCATATTCCTAAATTTTCCAAGTTCTCTGAATAACCAAAGGAGAGTCTTGGAATCAAAGATCTGGGGGAAGCCATCTGTTTGGGCAAGCTGACAGGAATCCAGGTGCCTGGATCCAGCCCCACCACTATGATCCTGTGAGAACTTGGGTCTTAATTTTCTCATCTATGAAATGGAGCTGATAACACCAGACCTAATGATGCTACGGAGGCTAATGATAGCAAACATCATGAGAAAAAGAATGGTAGGCAAAGCCCCATTGCTCTACAAATGCAACTTTATCATACCATTCCAGACAGAGGATGGAAGCTAACAGTCACTCACCTCCTTCTGAAGACCAGTCGTAGACCCTCGCACAAAGTGTATTAAAAGTGAAAATCCATCACTTTCTGTACAATCATTTCATTTCCCCTGCCCTATTTCCTAAACACATCTGATCTATAAATGTGCTTCAAAAATACTCACATTTTCACTCATTGTGGTGGCTTTAGATGCAGAACTACTCTTCCTGTTTGTGGAATATAAAAGACAATATTAAAACATGCCAGCAAGCCTAACTGAATTTCTTATATTTATAGACAATATTCCACAGAGAAAGCCACATAACAAAGTAACAGCCTGTGAAGCCCTATGTATCTCATTGTAGCCTGGGGCTAAAGATTTCTCTGGAATGTGCAAACAGAGACTTGCTTTTAACTTAGCAACTTTTTAGCATTTAGCACTTTGAAAACTTGAACACTATAATCAAAATTCATTTTTTTTTCCCCACGGAAAGAAAGTTTTACATGGTAACTAAGGTTCTAATCGTCTGTTATAGGCTGAACTGTGTCTTCCCCAACAATTCATGCTAAAGTTCCAACTACCAATACCTCAAAATGTGACCGTATTTGGAGATAAGGTCTTTAAATTAAATTAAAATGAGGTCATTAGGTGGACCCCAATCCAATATGACTGCTGGCCTTATAGGAAGAGTAAATGTGGAGACAGACACAGGCATAGGGAAGACAATGTGAAGACAGAGAGAAGATCATGTACAAGCCAAGCAGAGAGAGGCTTGGAACAGATCTTCCCTCACAGCCCTCAGAAGGAACCAACCCTGCTATCATCTTGATCTGGACTTGCAGCCTCCAGAACTGTAAGAAAATGAATTTCTGTTTAAGCTACTCATCTGTGGCACTTTGTGACCACAGTCCTAGCAAATTAATATAACACCCAATTCATTATCCAACAAATTTTAAGGGCCATGGATTTGACAAATGGCAGGAGATGTGTCTAGGAGTAAAGATACTGCCTCCCAGATTCCTACCTACCTAAGAGACAATGTGATTAAAGAAAAGAATAATCTTCTCCAGGGTAGTGATGCTTTCTTCTGCTCAAAACCCTCCAATTACTTTCCATCTTCCTCAATAAAAGTGGAAGTCTTCACAATTGCCTGGGGTGGGACGTGGGGTGGCTATAGCATCAGGCAACCCTGTTTTCTGAACTCTCCCCCTTTGCTACTGCTAGTCCTGATAACTTGGAGCTCATTTTGGACTTGTACTGGGATAGGATTAGACACAGTGAACAGGGTTGAGCAGGAAGTCTAGGAACAGGAAATCAATGGCAGCTAAAGCAGCTGAGAGTAGAGAGGATGCCCATTGCTCCGCATTGGGTCTGCTATTTCCATGTACACCGGAAGGACAGTCACAAATCATGCACATAAACTTGGTGATCTCATACACCAATGATTCCTAAATTGCTAATCCTAGTTATTTCTCCAAACTCCACGTTTATATATCTTGTTACCTACTAATTATCTCTACTTGGAAGCCTAACTGGCATCTCAAATATTAAAATTCCCAAATATTCCAGACCTTCCCACCTAATGCTCCCAAACCTGCTCCTCCCAAAGTCTTACACATTTCCGTAATTGGTAACATCTTTCTTCCCGTAGCCATGGAGCTATCTTTGATTTTTCTCTTTTTCTCCCACATCCACATCCAACCAATCAGTAACTTGTTCAAAATGTATCCAGAATCCTATCACTTCACATCTCCAACACCATCACTTTGGAACCAGCTACCATTTTCTCTTGGCTGGATAATTATTGAGTAGTTTTCTAACTGGTCTCCCTGCTTCCTCCACTCTTTGCTACCTTATAGATGATTCTTAACAGAGCAGTGAATGTGAGCTTCGAAGAATTAAGTAACAGGATATTACTCCCTGACTCAAAGCCTTCCAATGACTTCCCATCTTACTCAGAATCAAAGTCAAACTCCTCACCACTGCCTAGAAGGGGCTCCACGTAATCTGGCCTCCACTACTTTTGTGCACTCTTCCCTTCTCTCCATTGTCCTCACTCAGTTTCAGCCACACCAATCCCCTCAACGTGCCTCAGATACTTACTCCAGGTGTGCGTGGCCTCTAGACCTTTCCATCTGGTTCTTTCTCTTCTGCTTGAATGCTCTTCTCATGGGCATCTGCCTAATTTGCTCTTTGTGCTCCTTCAGGTCCTTCTCAAACATCACTGTGAATGAACCACCTAACCACCCTAAAGGACGATCTCCACTCCTACCCTGTGCATTCTCTATTCTCTTACCCACTTTAGTTTTCTCCACAATACTTATCACAGTCTGACATACTGTAGAGTTTACCTAAGTGTTTTTACTTTCCACCTTTCTCTATATAAGCTCCATGAGGCAGAGAGCTGGGTGGCCCGTTTTGTTCACTGCTGTACTACCACTCCCTAGGAAGTGTTGGGCACAAAATAAGTATTCAATTCAATGTGAAAATGGCTGTTCAGTAAAATTTTATTCGAAAATTTTTAATTTAGCAAAATACAGTAAATATATTTTTTAAAGTAGTACTATGGAAGTGCCTACAGAGTCAAATTAGTGACTATATGTCTTCTCTAGGTAATTAAACAACATTGACAGGTAGGCATGAGGCATGAAGTGGGATGTATTTCTTGATGAATCTGAGTCACTTCCCATAGGGATAAAACCTTCACAAATAACCCAACTTTCCATGTTTGACTTTAAACAGAGGATCAACAGAAAATTAGCTGAGGTGGGGGAAAGGCATGCATTTAAGAAAAGTATACTTACTGGAACGAGGTCTCTTCTACAAAAGAATAAGTGTATATCATTAATGCAAGAGTTAATATGGTATGATACATATTCATATAAAAGCAAGTGTAGGCTTAATTTCTTTTACTCGGTCTTGTTTCTCTCTTGGTGACATTTGTACTTTCTAAATCAAGGGTTGGCAAACTATTTTCTGTAAAGAGCCACAAGGCAAATATTTAGGCTTTGTGGGCCAAGAGGTAGAATTGAGAATATTAAGTAGGTACTTATATAATAAGAGAGACCAAGTTTCCAAAAATTGTTATTAATAAAACTCAAAATATAATAATAATAATCAAAGCCTTTAGTATAGGTCTATTAATTGGAAAAATAGAATTCTTTTGTTGACAGGGGATAACATTTCTCTTAACTGGGATTCAAAGTTAGTGTTCCTTATTATCAAACAGATTGTAAATGTTCATTTGTAAAAGCCATTCTTAGCTTGTGGGCCACAGAAAAACAGGTGGCAGGCTGCATTTGGTCCACTGGTCATAGTTTGCCAACTCCTGTCTGAAATCAAGTTCAAGAAAATGATCCCCTTGGATAGATTTTCTGCCAGCTGAGGATGGGAGTAATATTCTTCACTAATGAGTTCCTATTACCCAAGTCAAATCTTTAATTAATTCAGTATTTTAAGAAAAATGTATTTACCAAGTCTCCGATAAAAATACTCAAGACAGATACTCTTTGCAAGTAGAGATAAGGATGACAAGAATTTTGCATGAGTAATCTTATCTGTCTGTACTTTCACTAGTGACCAGCAGGGGGCCTCAGCTGGATTCCATTCATAAAGTTACATTTACACTAGACTAAGATTGGAGCATCAAAGAAAAGAGCTATTAATTCACAGAGCAGCTATTCTTAATTATAGGGAATATTCTTGAAACAATGCCATGGAAACATTTCATGACACTGAATATCTATTTATAGGTTAAGTTTTATGTTAGTATGTTTTTTAAAACCTAAATTCTAAAATTAATGTTCACTGTAAAACAATGGGTCTAAAACTTGCTTATGCTATAAATTGATTTACTATTCTATGAAAACATTCTGCTTTGTACACTATTCCCAATGGACTCTATGGAGTTCTGCAGCTTTTGAGCTCTCAGATAATTTTAAAGACTGGGAGTAAAGAAATACATTAAGAGAATAAAACATCATTATTTTTTCATCTCATTCATATCAAACGTATTTTATCATCAAATGGGGGTTTGGAGTTATAAGAGGTCTAAACTCAAAGAATTAAAAACTTTGTCCAGAAGCAACTGTAATACTATTGGTTTCTAGTTTTTATTGAACAATGCTATATACAGTTGTGCTAAAGTTGACATTCAACATTCCACTGTTCTACACTGATAAAATATTCCACTGATTTATTTCAGTGGGACTTATGATAAAACTGGAAATCAATTTACATCTTGAGATATATAATTCCTGACTTAAAGGGCTCTTAAATACATGTCAATATACTATAAATATCCATGTACGTTGACTATCCGTCAGTATCACCCCATTATGCCATCCCACGGTGCCTCTCATATAGTCTGTGGTGTTTCCTAAATGTTGACTTGAGGAAGCTCTGCCTTTTCTCCCTCTGTTTGCCAAGGTGCTTCATAACTCACCTACATGTCACTTGGGACATTTTCTACTGCAGAAAAAGCAAGGAAAAATACTCTCTAGAGTTTGTTAGAGCTAATTAGGAGAAACAAGGTCTTGTAAGAAAACTCTATATCCACAGGAGGTTGTCCAGTGAAGAAGGGTGAAACTCACTTACTTGAAAAGTAGCCTTTCCTCTGAGCATAGCACACGCCAAGGCCACAAACAGAAATCACTGAGGCCACAACCACCACAGCTGCTATGATGCCACTCACATTGAGATCATCTGGAGCGCAAAATAAACCAGGCATGAATTTGGGTCAAATAAATGGACAGATGTAGTTATTAAATTGAAAAAATTCAAATAAGCTCCCCTTGGCAGCTATACCATAAACATGGATAGTTTCATGCTGCTGAAGCCTGTTCAACTGATTCATTCCAGGACAAGGTTCAAAACTGATTGAAAATATTAACGGAATTAAGTTTTGCAAGAATCTTAAATTGAAAGAAGTTCCATGATTCAGAAATAACGTGTATGGTATTCCCTTGCATTCACTTGGGGAGATAATACTTCAAAGGATTAAATATCAGATTGGAAGTGATCTTCAAAGTTCAGTGAGGTCAAGTATTCAACTACCACACACCCCCAATTCTACTCAAAATTCTTCTACACCATCATCTGTGTCAATTTTACCGATAACGGAAAACTCATTCAGCCCCAAAGAAAGCCATGTGACTCTTGTTCTATAAAGTAAGAGTCGGAAACATCTTTCTTGAATTTAATTGGGCTTGTGTGTGTGTACTTATATACACATACACACTCACATACACATATGCCATTAAACTGTCATCCCATTAAGTTTAAAATTAACTAAATTCCCCAAGACTTTTTCCTGTTGCTATTAAGTCATCTTTCCTCTAACCTAATACAACTGGATTTTTTGGACCCAAGTTTGAAATCACTACCATGTTACCAACCTGCGAGGTTTTCTCAGATACTGATTCTGTTGTCCAAGAATTAGATTATGAACCTTCCAAGATCAATATTTATGTAATTGGGAACAGCATCAAAAAATATCCTCATTCAAATCATTAATTAAAATGATGACTATGACTTCGTTAGGGAAAGAACTATGGAACAGGCTATTACGTACCTCCCTTCATATAATAGAATTTATTACACCCTCTGGGTATGGGATCCAACTGTGTGAATCCATCCATCTAAATATTTAACCTGGGTCACATTTCTCCAGCTTGTCCTTCAGGATTTCATGAGCCACACCCTTCTGTCATTTGGATACTTCCTATGTATTGATTAATATGTAAATTACCTATACTTTTTAAAGGAACAATTCCTCAAAGGGTTCTTGTTTTTTTTTTTAATTTAATTTTATTATATTATGTTAATCACAATACATTACATCATTAGTTTTTGATGTAGTGTTCCATGATTCATTGTTTGTGTGTAACACCCCGTGCTCCATGCAGAACGTGCCCTCTTTAATACCCATCACCGGGCTAACCCATCCCCCCACCCCTCTCCCCTCTAAAACCCTCATTTTGTTTCTCGGAGTCCATAGTCTCTCATGGTTCATCTCCCCCTCTAATTTCTCCCCCTTCATTTTTCCCTTCCTACTATCTCTTTTTTTTTAACATACAATGTATTATTTGTTTCAGAGGTACAGGTCTGTGATTCATCAGTCTTACACAATTCACAGCGCTCACCATAGCACATACCCTCCCCAATGTCCATCACCCAGCCCCCCCAACCCTTCCACCCCCCTCCACTCCAGCAACCCTCAGTTTGTTTCCTGAGATTAAGAGTCTCTTATGGTTTGTCTCCCTGTCTGGTTTCATCTTGTTTCATTTTTCCCTCCCTTCCTCTATGATCCTCTGTCTTGTTTTTCAAATTCCTCATATTGGTGAGATCATATGATATGTGTCTTTCTCTGATTGATTTATTTCGCTTAGCATAATAAAAGGGTTCTTGTTTTTAAAAGCAAGTATTAATTAACGTGTGATTAATTTGAAGAAAATATTAGGTAGCACTTTCTCAACAATAATTTTAGATATCTAAAAGCACTGCACATTTTGGGAAAGATTTTTTTTAAGAAATATTATTTAAGTGAGTATGCTTATCATAAAACTTTCTGGTCTCAAAATTTTTTTCTAATGCCAAGGGTTATTAATTTTCTCATAAATCTGAAATATTAACTGATTTTTTTAAGAAAGAAAACTGAATACCTCTTTTGGAAGGCTGAGCAATTTGACCAGAGTAGAAAACATTAATTATTGTTTGGCATAAACTCAGTTCAGTTTTAGGGGCACCTGGCTGGCTCAATCAGTAGAGCACATGACTCTTGATCTGAAGGTTGTAAATTCAGGCCCCACATTGGGTATAGATTTTACTTAAAAGTAAAATCTTAAAAACAAACAAACAACAACAAAAAATTCAGTTCATTTTTGCTTAAGCATTGAGAGGTCATTGAGATCCAGCTATTTATTTACTTAAAAAAGCAGTGGAAAAAATTCCATAATATTCATACTAAGGCAAAATGAAATTAATAGGGAAAAATCTAAAATAATCATAATCTAAGGCAAAATTAAGTTAATAACTACAGAACCAAACTGTACCTACTATTTTCTTTGTAGTAGTCAACAAATGTGACATCTGTGAAGGTTTCAATCTTAGGGCTATTATCGGACAAAAATCTGTCCCATAGTTTGTCAATGAACTTGACATCTATGAAGGATTCAACCTAACGGCAGATTCTAACAAAAAAAACTGTCCTATCCTGTAAGTTATGGTATAAATTTTATTTTACTTTTCTCAGTGAAATGGAAGAAGCCTTGTAAGTTAGAGCTGAGTTGTTTTCATGCTATTTGCCATTGACTGTGAATTACTGAGCAAGTTCTATAACCGCCTTATGCCTCACTAAAGAGAAAATGTAACAACATGTACAAAAATATTTTTTTTCTTTAAAAAAAAAAGGCCACTATAAAAGGAAGGTATCATTATTCTAACTGAAAGGAAAGGAACCAAACTGTTAAAATGCTAAGTGTGAGTGGGGTCTCCTGGGAATTTTACAGGGGGCAGCTTGGGAATAATCATCAGGTCCATGACTTACTTTCTTTCTATACTTCAAAAAGAGCTTCTTTAGAACAGATTCTGGTTTGCGTTATAAGTTACTAGTGATAACTCACGAAGGAAACTTGACATGTGATTTCACGAATTCTTATGTATCAAAAGATATAAATTTCAACCCAAGGGCATGAAACATCTAAGATCAATGGATGAGCATTAAATGAACGAATTTTAACTTTTAAGTCAACTTATACGAGGAAGAGTAGATACGTGAAAATCGTGATCAAATTAAAGTGGTAAGACTAGCAAAGCACAAAGTATTAAATTTTAGCTGTTCTGGGGGCGCCTGGGTGGCTCAGTCGTTGAGCATCTGCCTTCGGCTCAGGTCATGAAAAACAAAAAGGTTACAGTAAAAAAACATGAGGGTCGTATGTGAATGAATGAATGAAGTTAGGAAAACCCTGTATCAATGCATTAATTTTAAACATGTTCTGATGAATTTTTCTAAGGATAACTCCAAAGTAGCACTAAGAGGGATACCTTCTGATATTTTCAGCAAACGCTTATGTTTGACTATAACTATCAACACTTGAGTGAATTGGGTGGATAATACGTATCCCTGAATTTTAAAAAGACACTTGCGGAAATTAGAATACACTATTGAATATCTTACACTTTAGAGCATTCTGCGGTCTAATAAGATTATATTTTACTTAAAAAATAATGCCAAGAGTTTAACTGTACATGAACAACACAAATTAGTGTGCACAGATCTGCATATCTCTGAGCACACTGAAAACATGAATTTCTGACCTCACAAAGATGAGGACAAGCTCCTGAACCAAGGGGGGCCATGGGTGTTCCACTTCGGGGTGCAGCCCTCCTGAGTGATCTTTAACCCCGCAGGTGTCATCTCCAGCTAGCCCTATTACAAAACACCCTTTTTCAAAACACAGGACTTTCACAAAGGGAGAATTGAACCAAATTATTAAAAACGAAATGAAAAAAACATGTTTGCTCTGAAACTCATATAATCTGAAAAGATTCCTGAGTCTGATTTTATTGACTTCTAGGAAGCTTATTTTGTGAAATACATGGCAGCTATGTTTTATAGCAAATAGAGATTCCTAACTACATTCGACATGTCTTTTTTGAGAGCCCACTCTGGGATAAGTAAAGCACTGTATTTTAGGGGATTGAAAAAATTATCAAACACTAAAATAGCCAACTCTTGAGAGTGCTCACAATATGCCAATGCTATTCTAACCCTTCCAAATATCAATTTTGTCTTTCTTTCTTTTTTTTTTTAAATTATTTTTTCTTTTTGTTAGGTAAGCTCTTCTCCCAACGTGGGACTTGAACTCACGACTCCCAAGATTGAGTCACATGCTCTACTGATTGAGCCATAACCCAATGAAGACAGCATATTACTACTTCTATTTTGGGGAGACTGAGGTTAAATAACTGGCCCAAGAATATGTAGCTAGTAAGTGACAGAGCTGGAAATTGAACCCCATACCAAATCCTTGACCCTGAGCAATTTATAAGACTCTTAGTTTCTGTTTGAAAGAAGATTGCCCAGACAAGCATATATTTAAAACAATGATTTGAAAAATTCAAAAACTTGAAAAGTAGAGTGCTAAATATTCTTGGCTTGTTTGGGACATGGACTAAGAAGAGCATGTTTGCTTTTTGCAACACATTATGTCAAGCTGATTTTAAACATTCCCTCTGGTTTATTCTTCCAATCACTCAGGCACAATCCTACCCCTTGCTCCTTCCCATCCCCAAGTACGTGCGCGCTCTGACTGCAAACCATTGCTCCTCCCAATATTTCATGCTTACCGACTTGCATTCGTTTCCCGGGACACCTGCGATGTCCAACAGAATTACGGGCTTCACAGGAATATTCTCCACTGTCTAGTTTTGAAACAGTGTTAAATTGCTATTTGTGGAAGGAAAATAAATATATATTTTAAGCCATAAATCTGTAAGTAGACTCCTGAAGTAACCGTGTCTCTTGAATTTCAGTATTAAGTTGGTCTCTCCTTTTTCATGACTTAGGACTTGATGTCTTTACTGTGAATTCAAAACTTTGCCATGCCTTCAATGGGTAAGTAGCCAGGCTTCCTGTTTATTTTGACAGAGAAAGACTTAAATATATATGGGGAAGTGTCTTTGTTCTGTGATACTGAGGAAGTTTTATGGTTAGGAAGGCAATTGGCATTTTAAAGTTTACAGCACAGGTAATATTAAAGTTTTGTCAGTATTTCTAATTCCCAAGAAACACCATTTGTAAAGGAAGGCCTCCTTGGCCTGAAAGGGCTAATGCAGTTTTCTCAGCCACAAGTGAGTTCACTACAGCAGGAAATGATGAAGACTTCCTTTAGAGGGTCAGAGCTATTACCAGGAAGGAGCAGAGGGTCGAGGAAAATCTTAATCAGTTTAGCTTATAGGATTAAAAATTCTATCAGCTGTGGAATTTTTGAAAATTCTGAAAGGATAAAGGTCTAACCTTTGCTCCTTCTACTCTCTGCCAAAACAACTGAAAGGTAAGACTTTGGTATAACAGGTTTCATAAGTGTTATTAGTGGATTTATCCCCTTGGTGAATTTCTGGAAGGAAGGGAGGGAGGGAAGGAGGAAGGAAGGAAGGAAGGAAGGAAGGAAGGGAGGAAGAATAGATGAAAGGAAAAAAGGAAGGGAGAAAGGGAGGAAGGAAGAGAGGAAGGAAGGAAGCAAAGATGGATGGATGGATGGATGAATGGATGGCTGGATGGAAGGAAGGAAGGGGAGGGAGGGAGGGAGGAAGTTAGTTAGGAGAGAGGCAGGGAGGAAGGGAATGCAGTGGGTCATGAATGCCTTAAAGGATCCTGCCAGGACCAGCACAGAGGGAGAGAGGGGTGCACAGAATCATGCTTTCGTGCCCTCCTGTCGCACCCTCAATACTGCCATGGTCACCATTGACCGCAGCCATGACAGCCATGAATCTCTAAGGAGCACCTCCTCATTGTCTTGGATCCTCATGCAATTCATGTTCCTAAAAGCAGCCAGGTTTTTATCTACTAACTCCCTTTTCTTTCTCACTTGTCATTACCCACTATCTACATCCCCCTTCTTTCTGTATACTTCAACATGATGGGACAGAAAGTTTCCCCTCGTGTATTTCACCTTATGAAATCCTCTCTCACTGTCCCAAAAGCCAGACTATAAAAATATTCACCAGGAATGCAAGGCCAAGGGTAAGTATTAATGATAAGTTAGACTAAAACCATAAAGGATCTACTAGGACATAACTGGTAATTAAAAGGAAGTCATTGTCATCTATACACTGGAGTCTTTGTTGCCTGTTTCTTAGGAAAGAACCCACCTTTATTCTGCCCTGGTGCATCCCTTTGACATCATAAGATATTTCAAGGGTTGAGGCTAAGTGGGGAAAGTGAATCTATATCAAACTTGCCTTGGGGCTTTTATCACCTGCTCCGAGAAAAAATAAATTTGAAAAGTAAATACAGCAACATGTGACAGCAGTTTTTCTGTCCAAGTTCTCAGTGTAAAATCTATCGGACCTGCTGACTGAGCCTGCTGGTGCTGCAAGGGCGGGAGTGTGGTCCTCCTCAAGGAGCCACATCCAGGGGCGCCTGGGTGGCTCAGTCGGTTAAGCGTCTGCCTTCGGCTCAGGTCATGATCCCAGGGCCCTGGGATGGAGCCCCACATAGGGCTCTCTGCTCAGCGGGGAGTCTGCTTCTCCCTCTCCCACTCCCCCCTGCTTGTGTTCCCTCTCTCACTGTGTCTCTGTCAAATAAATAAATAAAAAATCTTTAAAAAAAAAATCTCTAAAAAAATAAAAAAAATTTTAAAAAAGGAGCCACATCCATCGATATGCTTTATGATTTAGCCACTTTATCAAATATGCTTTATTATTAACCAGAGGGTCTGGTTTTTAAATGTTATTGTATACTAGTAGAGTGAAAGAATGAATCTTTTAAAAATTTATTAAAATTATTATTATTAGTTCTCTATATTGTCTCCCCATCTCTGGTAGTACCTTTTCCATCACTTCCCTGGGCAGGTACTACCATCTTTCCCACTGCCCTTCCTCTCTCCACCTAAGAAATGGTATCAGCCCTCTCTTCTCCATCATTTTAGTTCTAATAATTTTTCTTCTCCAAATATAAGACAACTATGACACCAATGCTTGAAATGACCTTACCAGAGTTCCAGATTTTGTATTCATTGTATAGGAGCTGTTGGTGCTTTGGGAGCCAAGTTTTGGATTCTCTGACAAAGGGACGCCATCTTTAAACCATGTGTACTCAGGAGCGGGATTCCCTTCTTTGTCCTGACATCGCAGCTCTACCACAGTTCCACTCAGAGCAGAATTGGGTACTTCACAGGTTGGAACTGCTGGGGCCACTGAAGGAGGGAAGTCAAATGGCACTGGTTATTTATAAGCTTAACAAGGATTTTAACAGCCACGTTAACATGGGCTTGTTGGACACCTGTGATAGAGACTGGCCACTCGCTCAAGAGATCCACTTCCTTTCTTCACGGGCACACAGCCAGACCACATTCGCCAGCCCCCTTACACCCAGATGGGGTCATATGCATGAGTTCTGGCCAATGGCATGTGGGGAAAGTCATCTATGCCGTTTCCAGGCCTGACCCATAAACCCGGATCTAGGTACTACTTTGAAGAGATTTTGGAGATGTAACTAAGGTCCCAAATCTATTGTCTCTTAAGATAGGGAGATTACACAGGTGGGACTGACCTAATCCCACGACCCCTTGAAAAGTTGTTTTCTCTGGGTGGTCACAGAAGGGAAAGTCAGAGATTCAGAGCACAGGAAGGACTCAACATGCTTCTGTTGGACTCTAGATGGAGAGGGCCACGTGGCCCTGCTAGTGCTGCAAGGGAGAGAGGGGTGCCCAGAATCATGCTTTCGGTGCCCTCCTGTCACACCCTCAATACTGCCATGGTCACCATTGACCGCAGCCATGACAGCCATGAATCTCTAAGGAGCACCTCCTCATTGTCTTGGATCCTCATGCAATACATGTTCCTAAAAGCAGCCAGGTTTTTATCTACTAACTCCCTTTTCTTTCTCACTTGTCATTACCCACTATCTACATCCCCCTTCTTTCTGTATACTTCAACATGATGGGACAGAAAGTTTCCCCTTGTGTATGGAATGTGGTGCCTCCAAGGAGCTGAGTGTGGCCCCCAGCTCACAGCCAGCATGGAATGGAGTCTTTCGTTGTACAGCCATGGGAACTGAAATCTGCCAACAAGGACAATGACTTTTCCCCAGAACCTCCAGACAAGAACTCAGCCCACTGACTCCCGATTTCAGCCTTATGATACCCTGGGCAGCGAGCCCCACCTTGTCGAGCTGGACTGACCTACAGAACTGTGAGCCAATAAATGGGTGGTATTTTAAGCTGCTAGGTTTGGGATCATCTGTTATGTGACAATAGAAGACTAATACACCAGTGGAATCTCCTGCAAGGTTTTCTGAGTTAAATTTCTGCTATATTAGTACATCACTAGTATTTTAGACCCTGGGTTATATAGAAAAAGGAAGGGGAGTTATTTTACTCTCTATGATTAGCAGTTTATACTATCATCGATGGAGAAGAAAAGATCATGTTCCTCCACCGGTTGTCAACATGAGCTGTTAATATCTATCAATGATTCTCATAGTGGCTAAATATATTGGCTTTGGAGTTAATCCCACCAGGATCCAAATCCTGGTCCAGACACTTATTAGCTGTGTAGACTTGGGAAAATCATTTAGCTTCTCTCTTCTCATCTATAAAAATGAAGTTGTCAGTGAAAAATTAAGTAAAATTACGTATGTGAAAGAGCCTAACACAAACTAGCTGCACAATAAATACTAATTTCCCTTCTTTACCAAATAACTTCTTTCTTTTCTTTTTTCTCTTCTTTTCCTTCCTCTCCTCTCCCCTCCTCTCCCCTCCCCTCCCCTCCTCTCCTCTCTTCTCTTCTTTTCTTTTCTACCAAATAACTTCTAATACTTTCCTTGGCCTACTTTTTTGTTTTATTGCTTTTCTGTCATCTCATGTGTTAGGATTTTATACAGTAAGAGATAGACCGCATATACTGAAAGGTACTGAAAAATAAACTCTTAGGGAAATGCTCCTATGTACAAGATAGGCCCATTAAGATTTACTTTAATCTGAAATGAAAAGAGAATTTGTCAGAACAAATTTGTAAGAGTAAAATTTCAGCGGTGAATGAGGTGAAAAGGGGCAATAGCCAAGATTTTACAGGGAAAGTGGTGTTGGTGATTTCTAGAACTTTCCTGACTGGGGCCCCAGGTTGCCTCGGGGATGGGGATGAGGGTGAGGAACAGTAATCCCACAGATAAAAGCACATCACACCTAGGACTTCTAGAGTGACCGTATCTTCTTCCAGGTTTTGGCCTTGCTCAGATGGGGCACTAACTTCACAGCGATATTTCCCAGCATCAGTTCTTGTAACATTTTTGATCCGTATACTGAAATCTATCATCTCAGCTCGATCTTTAAAATCACCTTTTAGAAAAAGAAGACAATGATGTTAATAACAGTGCAAATAACTTTCTATATACTACCTTCCTCAAGTCACTTCATTCGGTGACCAAGGCATTTATTTTCCTATTAATAAACTCAATTTAAAAACTAATAAAGGACTCTTAAGTATAGGAAACAAACCGAGGGTTCCTGGAGGGGAGGTTGGTGGGTGGATGTGGTAACTGGGTGATGGGCATTAAGGAGAGCACGTGACGTGATGAGCACTGGGTGTTATACGCAACTGATGAATTATTGAACTCTACGTCTGAAATTAATGATGTACTATATGTTGGCTAATTGAATTTAAATAAAAAAATAAAAACTCAAAACACTGTATGCAGATGCTGCTATTTCAAATTTCTTCTTGTTTTTTAGAATGACATACAATTCACAAGAGAACATTCAGTTCAATATTCTCGTATGTTAGAGGATTCAATCCTCATTCCTGCCTCATCCCCTTTCTAATATGCTTGCACAAACATTCCCACCTTCAGAAGACACTGCAGCATCTAGTTCAATTAGCTGGAACGGTAAATTTATGTGCGGTGGCCCACATCATACTGCCACAGAAGAAAAGGTGAAGGGGTCTTAAAAACACTCTTTCGATTAGTTTTTGGTAATAATATGTACGGAATGAAAATAGCATTTGATAGAACATTCAGGTGCTAGATTGTCAATAGGAGAAAATACACGCAAAGACAGCCCGGCGGCCCACAGCAGTCTTACCTTGACAGATGAGAACAAGAGGGGTATCTTAAATTCCTTGTGGACTTTGAACGTTTGTTCATGTGTTTAATTCTTTAAAATTAAAGTAAGGCATAGCATTCTAAAATAATACCATGCTTCTTATACTTGTTAAATTATATTTGCAACTTCTGAATGTTTATAATGGAAAATTCCAAGCACACACAAAATTACAGAGTATTGTAAAATAAATCTCATCAGCCAGCAATAACAGTAATCCATGCATGGCCTATCCTATTCCATCTGCACATCTGAACGTTGAATTATTTTGAGGTAAATCTCAACGCCATAGCATTTTATCCATTATTATCAATGCTTTAAAAGCTCATTATACATTCAACAGGAAAAACAGTAAGTGGAAAGAAATGTATAACAAAGAATTAAAATAAAGCACTGGTTAAAGGTAGTTGTATTTACCTTCCCCTGCCATAAGTCTAAGTCTCAACTGCAAAGGCTTCTTAGTGATGGCTTAGCTTTCTAGATGGTGATATGGAAATAGGGTAAAATTATTACCACCGAGCAGTGACCCTTCATCTCACTTTCACATCATCTCTTTTTCCTTTCTCTCAAGAGTCTAATCTACTGGGCCAGCAAGAGCCATTCCATTTTACATCCTTTAGGGCTGAGCTGAGACATGAAGGGTCCAGGGTCTCCATGGAGTTGACTTTCTTCTATTCTCTGTTCCATTTTCGTGGTGATTGCATTCTAGGTCTCAGTCATTGTTGGTTTCATCTCACACTTACAAAACACATTCTCTTTCACCATACACAAAAATAAACTCAAAATGGATCAAAGACTTAAATGTGAGACCTGAAACCATAAAAATCTTTGAAGAGAACACGGGCTTTCTCTGACATTGGCTGTAGCAAGTTTTCTAGATAGGTCTCCAGAGGCAAGAGAAATAAAGGCAAAAATAAACTATTGGGACCACATCAGAATAGAAGGTTTCTGCACAGCGAAGGAAACAATCAAAACTAAAAGGCAACCTATGGAATGGAAGAAGATATTTGCAAATGATATCTCCAATAAAGGGTTAGTATTCAAAATATATAAAGAACTGAATCAACTCAATACCCAAAAAACAAGGAATCCAATTAAAAAATAGGCAGAAAACATGAACAGACATTTTTCCAAAGAAGATAGACAAATGGCCAACAGACATGAAAAGATGCTCAACGTCACCATCATCAGGGAAATGCAAATCAAAACTACAATGAGGTATCACTTCGCACCTGTCAGAATGGCTAACATCAAAAACACAAGAAACAACAGGTGTTGGTGAGGATGTAGAGAAAAGGAGAACCTTTGTGCCCTGTGGGAATGCAAACTGGCACAGCTACTGTGGAAAACCATATGGAGGTTCCTCAAAAAATTAAAAACAGAACTACCCTATAATCCAGGAATCGCACTACTGGGTTTTTACCCAAAAGATACAAAAACACTAATTCAAAGTGATACATGCACCCCTATGTTTATTGCAGCATTATTTACAATAGCCAAATTATGGAAGCAGCCCATATATATAGTATATAAGGATACAATGGAATGTTACTCAGCTATAAAAATAATGAAATCTTGCCATTTGCAACAACATGGATAGAGCTAGAGGGTATTACGCCAAACGAAATAAGTTAGTCAGAGAAAGACAAATACCATATGATCTCATTCATATGTGGAATTTAAGAAACAAAACAAGTGAGCAAAGGAAAAAAGAGCGAGAGAGAGAGGGAGAGAGAGAGAGAGAGGCAAACCAGGAAATAGACTCTTAACTATAGAGAACAAACTGATGGTTACCAGAGGGAGGTGGGTAGGGGAATGGGGGAAATAGAGAAGGGGGATTAAGAGTATACTTATCATGATGAAAATAACATAAAATAAAATAAAACAAAATAAAATGATTTAAAAAACCCACATTCTCAGTAACTAGTCCTGTCCTGTTCTCATTTGTAAATTAAAGAACCCAGGTTGTACTTGGTGTTCTCTTGCTCTCACCTCATCAAGTCTACAGCTTCTTACCTTGAAGAGCCTGCTGGTAGTAGACAAAGGAGACACTCCGGCCCAGTTTCTTCCACTCTAATCTGGAGGAAATGGTCTTCTTTGGATATTTACAGGCTAAAATAACCTCTAGGAACAACAACAAAAATACTTATTTTCTAATTGTCCCTATGAATTTATATTTTACTTAAGTAAATTTTTAAACAGCCTTAAGCTATTTCTTTATACTTCCATTCATTCATTCAATTCTTTCATTCATTCATTCATAAATTACTTTAATGGGCACCATATTGGCTTAACCCAAAGATGAATCGAAAGCATTATAGCTCTTCTCCATAATAACTGCATGACACTAGGCTACTGACCCTAGTTCTTGAGCCTCAGTTACCATCTGTGAAATAAGATAGTATGTCATAGAGTTGTAGTGAGTCTTCAAATACAGTAATACATGCAAAGCACACATGCCTGGACATGGTAAGTAATTTAAAAATGGCAGTTATTTATCGTTTATCTTACTATCTTACTATTCCCAGTCTCAGTCATCAGGGAGTTTACAGCCTGGGAGAAGAGATAAATAAGATAATGTAATTTTGTTCCATTGTTCATAGTGCCATGAACGCTATGGAGGTAAACAGAGAAAGGCACTCAGTGCAGCCTATGAGATCCACAAACATTCCTTCAACATGTACGTTCTCACTCAGACCCATTCTTTGATAACCCTCTCTATGGATATATTGATACAAACCCGATACGATCTTCTACTAAATCATGGGTTCCTAATTCTTATCTCTATCCAGATAAATTATGAGAAGATTTAATCTTGGCATCAAGTTTAACTGCCTCACTGTAGCTCATTTAAGTCACTTTATTGCAGGAAATTTACTGTAGTTATGTCATTAAAGAATTCCTGGAACCTCTGAAGGAACCCCCTCTTTTAACTGTCCAAACAAGATGACTGGGGGGAGGAGGGGAAGTCCAGCACCTATCTGCCAACTGCTTTGAGTTGCCAAAAGGAAACCTCCGGTTGTAAATATTTTTAAAGTACCTTTCAGTCACGCTCTCTAGTGTGTCATCTTCATGTTTCTGAGACATTTTTTTCCCACAATGCATTCAGTGTGACCCCAAAAGCACACATCTTTGACTAGAGGAGGTTCAAAATCCTTTCCATACCTCTGATTTTGATGTAGCAGATTAAATGCCATTTTATTTTTTTTACGATTTTATTTTTAAAGATTTAATGCCATTTTAAAAAACAATTCAGATGCAGCCATCAAAAAAAAAAAAATGAAATCTTGCCATTTGCAGCGACGTGGATGGAACTAGAGGGTATTATGCTAAGTGAAATAAGTCAGTCAGAGAAAGACAAGTATCATATGATCTCACTGATATGAGGAATTTGAGAAACAAGACAGAGGATCATAGGGGAAAGGAGGGAAAAATGAAACAAGACGAAACCAGAGAAGGAGACAAACCATAAGAGACTCTTAATCTCAGGAAACAAACTGACGGTGCTGGAGTGGAGGGGGGTGGGAGGGATGGGGTGGCTGGGTGATAGACACTGGGGAGGGTATATGTTATGGTGAGCACTGTGAATTGTGTAAGACTGATGAATCACAGGCCTGTGATTATATGTTAATATAATCAAATAATACATTATATGTTAATTAAAAAATTCAGGATATATGATATGGTAGATTAGAGAGCAGTACTTTTATTATCCCAAGTTTTATTAATATACACATAGATATGGACAAAAAGCCAAAAAATATGTATGAAAATATTAACCCAGTGATGAGTTCTGTGTGACAGAATTACGGTTTTTCTTTTTGTTATATGTAGTTTCTAATTTTCTTCTTAGTTCCACACATACTGCTAGAAATACAGAAATAGAATACAAGGTAATGGAAAACAGAAAATAGGACAGAGAAAAGAAAGGCAAGGGGGAAAAAACCCCCCAAAATTATTTTCAAGGGTGCCTAAAGTTTTTAGAGCAGGTTTTACATGACAAAGAGACATCATTTTACAGACATGTTTACAATTATGCTACAAAGACAAATATGTGCTGAGGGACTTGTCTGAGGAAACATGGTTCTGTTCTGTTGATTAAGGAGAATGGGTGGTGACTTTCCGGAGTCTTGAGTTTGAGATAGGTTTCCTTCCCGTATTTTGTTGAGTTTCCAACAATTAAACACACACCCACACTCATTTTTAGCCCACACGCTCAGGTCTTAGGAATAAATTTGTACTTGGTCACATTGTTTCATATATTTAACTACATACACAGGCACACACACACACACACACACACACGGAGCCCTTTTCATCAAGAAGATTTGACTTCTGTCCTCATTGCTCTATGGAAAACCTCTGCAGAAATTATATTCAAAAACGAAACCAATGGTTTTCCTAAATGCAGTGACACCATTCTCTCGCCTCACTCAGACCATGGAGGATGTGTGGAGATGGTCTAAGTCATCCAACTGTTGAGTACTTACTGTGTGTCCAGTTTATTATTAATTTATTATATTCATTTATAATTTATTATTATACCATTGTTCCTGAGCTATATCAGTGAGCAAAACAAAGATCCCTGTTCTTTCAGGTCTCACAATTTGCAGGGGGAGTCAGGCACACAAGAAATATCATAAAGTGAATTAAATGCTACATTGGGAGGTAATGAGTGCTATGGAAATAAAGTAGAGTAGATCAGGAGTGTTGGTGTGCAATTACAAAACACCTGAATAGTCAGAGTTCTACTCATTTAGAGAGTGACATTTGACCAAAGACTGAAAAAAAGAAATTAGAATTCCTTAGAATTTGAGTACAAATTTCGTAGAATTCGAAATTGGAATTCACCACGTGTTTCTTTGGGACTACTCCAAGCAAGGCCACAGTCAGTGCCTCGATCTGAAAAGGTGCCAACACCATGACCTCTGGAACTGGGAGAAACAGTAAGTCAGTTGGAATCATGGGGTCAACATCTGAGGATAAAGAACCAGATGAATTGAGAAGCTAACTACCATGGACTCTCCTCTCTCTTTTCAGTTAAAATGCAACACTCACAACCAGTATAATCTTGTACGTAGCCCTTAGGGTTATTATACCATAAGGCCTTTTGGAGTTAGACCTCCGCCATACGCTATGTGTGTGATGTTGGGCAAATTACTTAACTGTTTTTGAACATTATACTCACATTTTTTTTTTAAGATTTTATTTATTTTGAGAGAGAGAGAGAGAGCATGAGCAGGGTGAGGAGTAGGGGGAGAAGCAGGCTCTCTCCATTGAGCAAGGAGCCCGATGCGGGGCTCAATCCCAGGACTCTGGGATCATGACCTGAGCTGAGGGCAGATGCTTAACCAACTGAGTCACCCAAGCGTCCTATACTCACATTTGTAAAAAGAAACAATATAACAGTACTCATCTCATGAAGCTAGTGTGAAGTTTAAGTGAGGTAATATATCAATACACTTGGGTGTGTGTGGTACTTTGTACATGGTGCGTGCTCCATCAGTGGTTATTACTGCTTTCACCCCTGAGAAACTTCTTTTACTTGGAGTTGTATGCCTTGACATGATAGAAATCCCCACTTTCTGGGCGCCTGGGTGGTTCAGATGGTTGAGCGTCTGCCTTCGGCTCAGGTCATGATCCCAGAGTCCTGGGATCGAGTCCCGCATCGGGCTCCCTGCTCCTTGGGAGCCTGCTTCTCCCTCTGCCTCTCTCTCTCTCTGTCTCTCATGAATAAATAAATAAAATCTTTAAAAAAAAAAAAGAAATCCCCACTTTCTACACCCCAAATTTACCTAAGAATCACTCAAATTTGAACTAAAACCGCTACCTTTGAGACAGCAAAGAATAGGATACAGACATAAATCATATTTTCTCAAAACAAGGCATACAAAAGCATAAAAATGCACCAAGTTTTTTTCATTAAGATGATCATTTCATTCCCAAAAATATGTTTCCTTTGGGTCAGGGAAAAGATGATTCTTTTGTTTAGAAAAAACGTATTAGCAATAACTATTTTCATGTAGCAAAATAGTCACTTTTAGGGATCACATCAATAGAAATCACTGTGAATTTTAGTTTTTCTAGGATTTTGTACTGCTAATTATCTTTTGATGTTATTCCCTGTGCTGAAGTTAAAAATCATCAAAATCTTATATACGCAAAAATAGAATTGATACGACCAACACAGCTCTGAAGAATTACCAAGAAATTACTTCTGTGAAGAAAAGCATGCTGTTAACCTGATTTATAGCTCACAGGGTTGGACACTCTGCATAAAGGCTGCTCATATAACTTATAAGCTTAGCAAAGCTGCTATCACTTCAGTCTCATTCTGTTCTTGGCACCACTGTGGGAAGTGATACAAAACAGCAGTACTGCAAAGAAGGAATTAATTCATGATTTGTTGACATCCGAGAGACAAGAGACAAAAAAGTGAAATGAATTAGGTGGAACACACCCACACATATACACAAATCACAAGATATTTTACACTTTAACTAAAATCAAGTCATTGCATGAAATACGCTACAACTAAAATGTGGAAGAAGATAGAAATTTATTTTTGCTTTAAGGAGAGCCAAGTTGGAATGACTGGGGCACATATAAAATAGAATCAAAATATAAATCTTTGTCTTTAAAGATTTATTTATTTTATTTGTGTGTGTGTGTGTGAGAGAGAGAGAGCACATGTGCATGTGAGTGGGGGGAGGGGCAGAAGGAGAGAAGCAGACTCCTGTTGAGCGCAGAGCCCCCACCTCCCCATGTGGGGCTCTATCTCAGGAACCTGAAATTCTGACCTGAGCCGAAACCAAGAGTTGGATGCTCAACTGATTGAGCTACCCAGGTGCCCCTATAATTCTTACTTTAAAAGAGGAGAGGGGAAACAAAAGAATAAAAATAGAAAATACTTATTCAGGAATAAGACTAACATTTGACTGCAATAAATTATAGAACGATTTTTTATATTAAAAATAAAATACACATTAAAAAGTAATGTAAATAGTACACAATTTTAATTTGGAGTGATGGAAATTTTTGGAACTAGACAGAGGTGGTAGTTACACAGCATTGTGAATGTACTAAATGCCACTGATCTGTTCACTTGAATGTGCTGGTTTAATGTTATATGAATTTCACCTCCATACATTTTTTTTTTTTAAAGTAATGTAAGACTGTAGAATTTAACTTTGGCATCCTAATTGAGGTATCATGCCATAGGGCCTGCGTGGCGGGGGGTGGGGGGGGAGCAGGGATGTATATTCATGGTACCCACTGGGCCCAACAGTGAGAACCTTCAGGAAAGTACAAAGTAGGGCAATTCACTTCTTTTGTCCTTACAGAGTCCTGGCCCATCTTTTCCTCTCACTGTGTGATCCCTCTTTTAGCCTTTCTAGTCTCCTTTTCAACACCTTGTCCAGCCCTGTTTATCTCCCACTTCAAGTGCTCCATAGCCCTACATCACTCCCAATCATAAATTTGCTCTTCCCACGTCTCTCCACTTAAAACTAATTCATGATAAAGTGTGAGTCTTTTATTAGCTTAATCATGTAATATTTTAGGACTTCATTAACTGAAATGGTTATTTAAGTGATTTGTTATCAAGTGATGTGTACTTGTGAATGGCATGCCAATTCTTACTGTAGCATATTTTTGCTGAAGAAGCACATATAACGCTGTGTGCCGGGCACTATTAGAAATACTAGCTAAATACTAATCTACTTAGTTCCGTCCCATCCAGTTCTCTTCTTTAATCTTTGTCTCTTTCCTTCAAACCTGTCTCTCCCAATGCCAAGAACCTAAGACATGCCTGAAGACGAGAGTTCAGACACATTTGAAACTTGTTTCTTAAATGTTTGCAATCTCTGGCCCAAACTAGCATCATACTTAGGACATAGTAATTCTTCTGGTTGCCTAGTATTATTGTGTTCTAGGTAAAAGAGCCTTCAGAATAGTAGTAGGTGGTCAATATTTGAAGTAAACTTATAGAAGCCCTTATAAAGTTTTCCTTGGGTATTATAGTCTTTAAAAATTTTTTTTTAAATTGTGGTTAAATACATAGATCTTAACATTTACCATCTTAACTTTTTTTTTTTAAAGATTTTATTTATTTATTTGAGAGAGAGAGAGAGAGCACATGAGAG
Organism: Neomonachus schauinslandi; assembly: GCF_002201575.2. NCBI lineage: Eukaryota > Metazoa > Chordata > Mammalia > Carnivora > Phocidae > Neomonachus > Neomonachus schauinslandi. The sequence goes on from NC_058403.1 coordinate 18,277,527, forward strand.
GGGGGAGGGTCAGAGGGAGAAGCAGACTCCCTGCCGAGCAGGGAGCCCGATGCGGGACTCGATCCAGGGACTCCAGGATCATGACCTGAGCCGAAGGCAGTTGCTTAACCAACCAGGCGCCCCATCTTAACACTTTTTAACTTTTTGCCATCTTAATGATTTTTAATAATTCAGTAGTGTTACATATATCCACATTGTTAAGCAACCAATCTCTAGAACTTTTTCATCTTGCAAAAGTGAAAGTTTATATCCATTAAACACCAACTCCCTACTGTAAATATATTTAAGAAGCTAAAATACATAACAAAATGGCACCCCAAAATAGGCTATATTAATGTCATCTTAAAAACATTAAGTAGAGTGGGGTTTGCGGTGTTAATTTCCATTTGCCATATCCAGTTGGCTGGAAACTTTGCAAAACCTCTGTCTACCAGTTTCACAAATTAGATCTGCTTTGTTGCAGATAATTTATGCAATTAGAGGCCTTCTTTGTACATCAGGTCTTTCATTTCCACTGAGGAGGTGGAGAAAGAGTTCTCAAGTGGAAATAGCACAGAGCAACATTTTGGAAGGAAGAATTGGTGTGAGGTAAGGCAGAGGGTCCCGACAAATAGATAACATCACCCACGTCATACTTGGGAGTCATTTGAACAACATAGTCTGTGAAAAGCATAAGTTACTCTACCTTGATACTCTATTGCTGTGACCACTTGATGGTCTTTTGGGGCAGAGAATCCATAGGCCTTATGATCTGAAAGATTAAAACAGATAGGATAATTAAAATAGTACCAAAGCCACTTGCAAATATTTGAATGGAATGCAACATTGAGGAAAACTGGCCTAAAGTTTGGTGACAGTTTCACACATTCATAACCCATAGGTTTTAAAGTATCAAAATAAGAAAAACCAAGCCAAACCCTCTATGTCTCTTCCATTTTCTGTATTGTGGTTTTCTGCCCTCCCTTCACAAAGCAAAACCCACAGGTCTGTAAGGGCCCCATGACAAACAACACAATTTCACAAGCTTGATTGTGAAAGGTTTTTTTGTTTTATTTTAAGATTTATTTATTTATTTTAGAGAACGTGGGAGCAGAGGGAGGGACAGAGGGAGAGGCAGAGAAGCAGACTGCCCACTGACTGCAGAGCCTGACTCTGGGCTAGATACCAGGACCCCAAGATCATGACCTGAGCCCAAACCAAGAGTCCAAAAACACTCAACGGACTGAGCCACCCAGGCGCCCCAAGCCTGATTGTTAAACAAGTGTCTTTGTCCTTAATTTAACCTAATATGCAATCTAGTGCCTAAGGTATTGCCCCTTTAAGATAAAAGCTAATTATTTAAGGGTTTAAGTTGCTTTACAAACTTATCCCTGATTATACCTACATTGTATAGAAATGGGTCATTTAACATATTTTTGACTAGGAAATGTATATATAATATATACTGTATATAAACCTTGTATTACAAATATGATGAAAAATGCAAGCAGAACATCTTTATTTTTCTCCCAAAAATTTCAGTGATTTTCCAGGATTGGTCTATAGGATTGAAATGACTGACCAATTAGGGTGGCTGGTGTGATCTGATAATAATCGACAATGACAACGATGAGATCATCATCACTTTCATAAACTTATATAGAAAATTTCATTTTGGGGGTGCCTGGGTGGCTCAGTCGTTAAGCGTCTGCCTTCGGCTCAGGTCGTGATCCCGGGGTCCTGGGATCGAGCCCCGCATCGGGCTCCCTGCTCGGCGGGAAGCCTGCTTCTCCCTCTCCTGCTCCCCCTGCTTGTGTTCCCTCTCTCGCTGTCTCTTTCTCTCTCTCTCTGTCAAATAAATAAATAAAATCTTTAAAAAAAAAAAAAAAGAAAATTTCATTTTTTTTAAAGATTGATTTATTTATTTTAGAGAGGGAGAAAGTGTGTAGGGGGAGGAGAAAAGGAGAGAGAGAGTCTTAAGCAGGCTCCACAATGGACGTGGGGCCGACCTATCAACCCTGAGCTCATGACCTAAGCCGAAACCAGAAGTCAGACACTTAACTGACTGAGCCAACCAGGTGCCCCAACAGTAGTTAACATTTATTAAGCACTTAGGTGTTAGGCAACATTCCTAACTCTCACAACAATTCTCTGTGGTCAGGTACCACCATTTTTATCCACCTGTTTTGCAGGTGGGGACACTGAGACCCAGAGAGGGTAAGAAACCTCGGTCAAGATTATCCAAGTAGTAAGTGATGGGGCTGGGATTTGAACTCATCCAGTCTATTCCCAAAGCCCACGGAGTTTATTACTATACTACTATACTGGGCCCCACATCGTGTTTCCCCCAGGCAGAACTGTGGGGAAGGACTGCAGATTAGCAAGGACGCCGGGTGGAGAGGTCCATTAATCTAATGCAGATGGGATAAGGTGAGAAATTGGTGGTTATAATGAAGGCACAACAGGAAGATGGAAGCTGGGCGGTGGTAACTGGAAAAGGAGAAGTAGCGGGGCACCGCAATCTCAGCGGGGAGGCTCTAGATGAGGGTTTCTCCATCTTGGCACTATTAACCATTGGAACCAGCTCATTCTTTGTTGTGGGGGGCTGTCCTGTGCACTGCAGGATGTTTTGCAGTATCCCTGGCTTCTGCCAGTAGAACCTCCATCTCCCCTGTAGCAAACCCAAGTCATGACAACCAAAAAGGTTTCCAGACATTGCCAAATGCCCCCGGGGGGGTAGGGGTGGGGAAATCATACTTGGTGGAAAACCACTGCTTTAGACTTAGCAGGTAGGCTGATTGAAGACCCAGGAATAGAAATAAATAGACTAAAGGAGGACCAAAAAACCATGAGTTCAAGGATTTCAAAAAAAGTTCCTAAGAGATCAGAATTTCTTGAATATGAAATAACGTGTTACATTTCTGGGAAGGAGTGAAAAATGTTTCATAGAACACGCCATCTTTGATTTATTCATGTATATGGACACTGACATGTAAATTATGACACTGTCCTAAGACTTCATCACTCCTAAGGAATACATGCTATTTGGGATAACTTTTTTTTTTTTTCCTCTCCCTGAGAAGCCTGGACAGCAAATGTAATTGTGAAATGAAAACTCTTAGAAACCTACAGGCTTCAAATGTCTAGTTCTCCTGTCTAACATTGTTCAACTATTCAGGTTCTCTATCTCTAAATTGCAAACATCTTCATTAGGCAAATCGGCAAAGCTGGTGTCTATTGCAAAGAATGTAGAATTGAGCTGATTGCTTTCATTGACAGCTGTAAATATATTTGTATAAAGCAGTGACCTACGTGGCCCAGTCTTAGAGAGATGTCAGGTCACCAAAGAGTGATTTCAAAATACCGCTTTTGCTTGTGTATTAAAAAAAAAAAAAATCATGAAGGGGTCCAAGCAAACTTTTTAAGTATCCTCCTTTTCCCTTTTCCACATACTCTGCCACATACCAGAATGTCCCATAGTCCTCTAAACCCTACTCTCACCCCTATATGCCTTTCTTTTCCAGTTTCTACTCTCCTTCGCCAATTTTATTTTGTAGATCCCAAAGAGGGTCTGGATCTTCAGAGAACAGAGGGAGGGAAGACACTAAGCTGACCAAGGCAGGAAAGCCAGGACCTCATACGTTCATTCTGTGTTACACCTACATTTAAATGACATGATCACTGAACGTTTTCCCAATAATTCTGATTCCAAATCATTATTCTGTGAAACTTTCAAAGCACACTTTGAAAAAGCCTCTTTTCTCCTTTAGCAATGTGTAAATTAGTGCCCTCAGAGAAATTCTGATTGTGACAGGCGTTTCTTGTGATTTTTGAACTACTTTAGTAGATTTTTTAGACAAAACAATGAAGATTCATATTCCCTAGAACCCAGTTGAGGGGAAAATCTGGGCAAAATAGAAAAAGATAATCTTTGTTCCCTCCACATCATTATATCTTTGAACTTTTCAAACACTGCACTGCCTACTGAGAATGTTTATTTTCTTCAGCAGGCTTGGGTTGTCTTTCATTTGAGGTGAACGTTAGTCCAAACTGAGACTGGAAGATTGAGAACTGGGTCCAATTATTTTCCCCTTTTCTCAATTCCAGTTTCCTACTTGCTAAAACGTCCTTTGAGAAAGATTTCTTAAATTTTCAAAAATCACTTTAAAAGTTCTATGGAAAATAATGGCTGCTAACTCAGGAATTTTATTAATTTCTTCATTACTTTTATATGTATATGTTTGAATAGAAAAAAATGTCCCAAACACCAAAAAAGAGATGACTGATTGAATTGGCAAAACTATGAACGTAAAACAATTATAAAGGGGATTGGTTTTAGTAAATTAATAAATAGATATTATTTCTTGGTATCTGAATATTTATTTCTGTGGTTTTAAGTGTCCTCTAGCTATGTTGCTTCCTCTGGTTCTATTTACTTCAAGGTTTGCTTTTTAATTAAGTAAAAATACTTAAAATGTGTGGTTACCTATGATGAACTTATTTAAACAGAAAGTTCTGAATCTTTAAAAAACAATTAAACATTATAAGATTTCTACCTTGTTTTAAGCCTTTCTGCTCTTGGAATTCGGTTTTGTGTTTTTGTTTTTTTTTTAACTTGAACCCAATAACTTTATGAAAACAAAATGTTGGATTTTTTATCATCATTTCACTAACAGATGTTAGGAAGAGTCTCTGTTGGCTGCTTTCTTGAACTGATTTTTATTGTTTCTTCACCTTTCCAGAGTGAGTTAAAAAAGAAAACAAACAAAAAATTGTCATGTAGGTCTGCTGGTTGAGGTCAACAATTGTTTTAAAGTTAGCTACAAAACATCTTTAATAGTTTTGGATGTGTTCCAAAATCACTGGCAGAAGTTCATAAAATGATGTTAAGAGACGATTATTTCCATAACTGCTAACAACTCCAAGTCAAGTAATCCTTAACCAAATGAAATCTTTTGTGTTTCTTTTCCCTCAACTCTAAGAATAAAATCTCTTACATTGTCTATCAATCATCTAAAATATTCTTATGTGACTAAGGATAATCTAGTATGACTAAGAATAAATATTTATATTTATATCACAATTTTTAAATTTACTATAAAAGTGTTATTTAAAAAGTAACTTTTATTTGGAAATATGATTAGGAAAAACTGATGTGTTACAGAGGTTTTTTTGTTCTAAGAGTACATTACAGAGAGTACCATGATAAAAACAAGTTATGAAAACTGTGGATATGAGTTATTTCATAAGTTTTCAAAAATGAAAATTAATAGCCATGTGGTTTTGACAATCACCAATACACAATTATTGTACTAACAAATATAGAAAAGATGCACAGGGCTAGTAGTAACAGATAAAATAACACTATCCAGTATGATGTATGTATGTATGTATGTATTTTTTAAAGGAGACTTTTAATTTTTATTTATTTTTTAATTTTATATTTGCATTTTTTAATTTAAATTCAATTAATTAACATTTAATGTAGTATTAGTTTCAGATGTAGAGTACTTTCCAGTATTTATTATGGATAAATATTTATAGGGTAAAAAGTCTCCCAATGAAGTAGGAATCAGGAGTTAGGTTAATATACTCATCTATCTCACTATCATTTGACCATAGTAGGTCTGAAGAGTAGAGAGAGGGGGAGAAGATGGGGGGAAGAAGAGGGAGGGGAGAGGAACGGAGAGGAAGAGAGAGAGAGACACACAGAGATAGACCTGTCCTTCTGTCTTCAAACTGGATATTCTGGCCCTTTTTTTTTTTTTTTGGTAAGACTTATTTCTTTATTTGAGAGAGAGAGAGAGCACGTGAGCAGGGGGAGAGGGAGAGAAGCAGACTCCCTGCTGAGTGGGGAGCAGGCTAGATCCCACAAACCTGGGATCATGATCTGAGTCAAAACCAAAAGTCAGATGCCCAACCAACTGAGCCACCCAGGCAACCCTTCTGGCCCTTCCTTTTAATGAGAGAAAGGGAAAACATACACCAAAGTGCAAGGAAAAATAAAAGCTATGCTTGGCTTTAGAGCTACCTGTGGCTGGTGTTCTGGTGAGTTAATGATGACCTAAAGAATTAAAGGGTGATTTTGACTATGAATAAATTTTCCCCTTAAGAACCTAGCATCTAAGTAAGATGTGACTCCACTGTGTTAAAATCCTCATTGGACAGATGTGACGATCGAGAGAGGTCCTTGCTCAAGGTCACAACGCTCAAACGCAGAGAAGCAAAGATGTGCATTTACATCTAGTTAGTTTGGTTCCACAGACCTTTCTCCCTCCTCCCATTCTCAGACTGGCACGAGGCACTGTGAGAAAGTCATGCCAAATATGACTCTGTCAGACGCTCTGAAGATGGCTTCACACCCATCTTCAATCTTTGTACCTCCAGAGTCTTATTTCTCTGCTTTACTGAATGAGTTTGGGGAATCACTTGATGCATCCAATGTTTTCATTTTTTGAAAGTGCAAACATGCAGTAATCAATACAAATTGAGTTTAACAGGGATCAGCACAGAAAGTCAAAAATATTCTCTAATATTCCTAATCTGTCAAATTTATAATCTGCAAATGAAGTTATCTTTGCATTTCTCAGAGGAAGATAGAGCACTGCTAATTTCTTTTTTTTTTTTTAAAGATTTCTTTTTTTGTTGTTTGTTTATTTATTTGAGAGAGAGAATGAGATAGAGAGAGAGCATGAGAAGGGAGAGGGTCAGAGGGAGAAGCAGACTCCCTGCCGAGCAGGGAGCCCGATGCGGGACTCGATCCCGGGACTCCAGGATCATGACCTGAGCCGAAGGCAGTGGCTTAACCAACTGAGCCACCCAGGCGCCCGAGCACTGCTAATGTCTTAAATCTTTTCCTGAATTAGAAGATTTATAAAATATAATGAATAAACACATAAAGGAAGGAGGACTGACCATGAATTTAATAAGGGGAAAGCTTTGGGGCTCTCCCTTGCATGAGCACCTCCTAAGGCTTTGAGGGTGAGGTGGGAGGGCCTAGCAATGTGTGCACATTTTGTAAAAGTTGCAAGAATAAGGGGCACCTGGGTGGCTCAGTCGGTTAAGCACCCGACTCTTGATTTCGGCTCAGGTCATGATCTCAGGGTTGTGAGATCGAGCTCTTCATTGGGCTCTGCGTTCAGCACAGAGTATACTTGAGATTCTCTCTCTCCCTCTGCCCCTCCCCCACCCAGGGCACCTGCACATGCACTCTCTCTAGGGAAAAAAAAAAAAAACTTGCAAGAATAAGATTTTTAGAGGTACAATTTTCTTAGTGAGGGCTCTAATAACCATCTTTGCACACAATTATGGGCTTCTTCTTATTAATGAGTTTATTTAGCTTTCTGGATTTGACCACTTATAATAAAGAAAGTGATCTCCAGAGTTCACTGCCTGATAGTTCAACCTTTAAAATACTATGGGTTTTATATGACCAACAACTTAGCGCATCCCTGCCCTCTCTCTCCCTCTCAAATTTCAATTTTGGAAAATACAGGGGTTGTATGAATTTTATTCTTCAACTCTCCTGCTGGATGATGGTTCATAAAAGCTTTCACCCTTACAGTTCATACATAGGTTACTAATTAAATTCTATTACCATAAATGCTTCCAGAAGAGATTTGAAACCTAAGGGAAACCCTCCCAGCTTATTGTTGCTTCACGCTTCCTTTGATTAGTCTTCAGGAAGCCAAAGGAACAAGAATGATTTATTTTGAAATGCTGAACATGGAAACAATGGTTTGGCATTGCTTAGCTGTCATATTTTACAACTGTCAGGTAAGACTACTCAGAATTAGTTACCCTGATTTCTCAGGCACTTTACAACCAGGTACTACAATTTCCCTTCTCTTTCCATAAAGACAATTCCCTGATTCACACTTTTTATTTCAAAACTGGTTCTACACATCCAACAATGAGCTAACACCAAAACCTACTCTTTAGGATCAGTCATCTAGACCAGTAAAAGAAATGGTTTAATGAAAATCTGTGTTATGGATTGAATGTTTGTGTCCCCTCCGCCAAAATCTGCGTGTTGAAATCCTAATGGCCAGTATGATGAGATTAGGAGGTGGAGGCCTTTGGGAGATGATTAGGTCATGAGGATGGAGCCTTCATGAATGGGAATAGTGCCTTTATGAAAGAGACTCAAGGGACCTCCATCTCAGCCATGTGAGGACACAACAAGAAAGTGACAGCTCGTAAGCAGGAAGCAGGCTCTCACCAGATACTGAATCTGCCAGCACCTTGGTCTTGGAATTTCTAGCCTCCAGAGCTATGAGAAATAGGTATTTGTTTCTGAGCTACCCGGCCTATGGTATTTTTGCTATAGCAGCCTGAACTAAGACAATCTGCATACATTCCAATCAGAGCTGCATCCTGAGCAGGTCAGGAAAGGAGTACGTGCCATTAGAGATCGAATTTTTGAAACTTTTTCAGATGAAGTATTTAAAAAATGGACAAAGGTAGGGCGCCTGGGTGGCTCAGTTGGTTAAGCGACTGCCTTCGGCTCAGGTCATGATCCTGGAGTCCCGGGATCGAGTCCCGCATCGGGCTCCCTGCTCAGCAGGGAGTCTGCTTCTCCTTCTCCCGCTCCTCCCTCTTGTGCTCTCTCTCTCTCAAATAAATAAATAAAATCTTAAAAAAAAAAATGGACAAAGGTAGTTGTGCCCAAATATGGTGTCTAAAAGTAATTGTTATCAAACAATTCAGGTGAAATTGTTGTTGGATGTCCCATGTAGCATGAGGATGGCTGCCTTTATGACAGAATCCACTGGATATTTCTGAAATGCTGTAGAGGCAACCTTAGCCCTTCATATTTTGATGAGGTGGTGTCAGACCTGGCTTCTCATCCAATGGGATAAAGTGCTAAATAGCATTGCACCACCATCACCAGCACTATTTTCAACAGCTTGGCTTTTTGATTAAATATCTGAAATCAAACAAAAAGCAACATTAAAGTCCAGATGGGTGAAGAAAGGGTCATCTGTTAGAAAGGTGGCCCAAGGCTTTATTACAGCTGGGGACAGAATCGCTCCTTGTCTTTAGGAAGTCACAGCTGATAGAGATGAAATGAGACCCAGCTAGCTTTGAATACCCAGTGCCCTGAATTACTGGTCACATCGCCTGGGCAAGCGACAGCCTTAACCTTCTAAACCTCAGTTTCCATTGAAGTAAAATGAACCTAATAGTGCCTTCCCTAATTGGTTATAAGATTAAATAAAGTATGTAACTGCTTGGCCTACTTCCTGGCACACAGTAGATTCTCTACAAATACTTGCCTCTTAGCTCTCCCCTCTCGCTCGACAGTGCTTTTTATCCAATGTGACGATGCAAGTGTAGGGTTTTACAAATGATTCCATCGTAATCATGTATTCAGATGGATTGCAAACAGAGAATGCATGGCCAGGCTTATATATTTGTCTCCCTTCTTTGAATGATTAGCATGATGTCTTCATTGCAGTGGCTGTCCTGTGTCTAAATTCGACCTCCTCTTCATCTTCGCTGTGACATATTTGGGTCAGCTAGAGCCTCTTTGGGCTGTGCCTCATCATCTGTAAAACATGACTTACGATGGTGAAGCCTTCCCTAACTACTTTCATTGACACAGTTCACCATACCCTTCACCTTGATAACACCTTCCACACTTAGCATCCAGGACAGCACACTTCCCTAGCTTTCCTTCTCACAGGTCTTATCCTTGGTCATCTCCTCTTCTCCGCCTAGGCTTCCTCCATTAATGGGGTCATCCCGACTCACGGCATTGAACACCCCCAGATACTAACAATTCCCAAATATATATCTCCAGTCCAGATGTCTCTGCTGAACTCCGGACTCAGATTCAAATGCCTATTTAACTTTGCCTCTTGACGGTTTAGCAGACATTTTAAACACTATGTCCAAACCTCATCTTTCTTTCTAAATCTGCCCCACTTACCCCAACTCAGATGATAGCAAGTCTATTCGTTCAGTTGTTCCGGCCAAAAAGTTTGCACTTATCCTTAATGACTGCAGCTACCATGGCTCATATCCAATTCATCGGTCAAGTCCTATTAGCTCTACCTTCAAAATGCATCCAGAACTACCTCTTACTACTTCCATTGCCACTCGCTCTGAGTACCATCATCTCTGCCTGGATCCCTGCAGTAGACTCCTGACTGGCCTTCTACTCTATCCTGTCCCTCTAAAATCTAATTTTAATGCATCCACTAGAGAGATCCATTAAAATGCTAAATCGGATCATGGCACTCTTGCTCAAAACCTTGGACCAGTTCTCCATTTTCCTCAGAGTAAAGGTAGACACCCTTACATTGGCCTGGAAGCCCTATGCAATCTGGCCTTGCTTCCTTTCAACCTCCTTTCCTCAATTCCTCCAGGGACACTGGCCTCCGTACTCATTCTCAAAACAGGCCAGGCTTGACTGTTCCCTCTGCCTGAAAGACTCTTCCTTCAGATGTCTATGAACTCTCTTACTTCTTCAAGTTTTTGTTCAGAGGACACCTCCTTAATGAAGTCTACTCTGGCCACCATCTTCCATATTGCAACCCCACCTCCATCTGACCTTTTTCCTTCCAAACTCCCTGATTTCCTTAATTCTGATTTGGTTTTTCTTTTTTCCATAGTGCCCACCACCTTCTAACACACTATATAATGTACTTATGCACTGAAGGCAGGGAGCTTTATTTTCTTACCTATATCGATACTCCAAGCCAAGAATTGCTTGATTTGTAGTAGATACTAAATAAATATTTGCCAAATGAATGGAAACAAAGTTAATTATGGAGAAAATGGAAATGGAATATAAAGTGCTATGCTCAGTTTTTTGAATTAAGGGATGAGCTGCACAAGATTAATCAATGAAAGATTCTTTTTTTTTTTTTTAAGATTTTATTTATTCACTTGAGACACAGAGATACAGAGAGGAGAGAGAGAGCACGAGCAGGGAGAGAGGCAGGGGGAGAGGGAGAAGCAGGCTCCCCGCTGACCCAGGAGCCTGATGTGGGGCTCAATCCCAGGACCCTGGTATCATGATCTGAGACGAAGGCAGATGCTTAAACATCTGAGCCACCCAGGCGCCCCTCAATGAAAGATTCTGAAGCAGCTAATTTTGAAATCAAAAATACTTTATCACAACATCACTGTGCAGAATTAATTTTCATATTGTGCTGCAGCAAAAAATTACACAGTAGTAGTAGTATGTACTATATGGAAGAATTACCTAAAATGTGATTTTAAAAGCCATAAATCATTGTTCTTATTTTTAAAAATATCCATTTAATAAATTCTAATTTTAATAACACAAGGTGAGAAGTTTTCTTTTTTTTAATGATTTTATTTATTTATTTGAGAGAGTATGAGAGAGAGAGCATGAGAAAGGGGAGGGTCAGAGGGAGAAGCAGACTCCCCGCTGAGCAGGTAGCCTGGGATTCCAGGATCATGACCTGAGCTGAAGGCAGTCGCTTAACCAACTGAGCCACCCAGGTGCCCAAGAAGTTTTATTTCTTGAAGTAAAATTACTTGCTTGAAAATTTTGATATATAATTTAAAATAGCATTGTGGTTAATTTTGTGTCATCTTGGATGGGCCAGAATGTCCAGATATGTGGTCAAACATTATTCTGGATGTTTCTGTGAAGGTGTTTTTGGATGAGGTTAACATTTAAATGGATGGACTTTGAGTAAAGCCGATTGCCCTTCATAATGTGGGTGGGCTTCCTCCCATAAGTTGAAGGCCTGAACAGAACAAGAGACTGACCTCCCCTGAGCAAGAGGGAATTCTGCAGCAGACAGCCATTGGCCTTGAACTGCAGCATTGACTCTTCCTGGGTCTCCAGCCTGCTGGCCCACTCTGCAGATTTTGGACTTGTCTGCCTCTTTAATCCCATGAGCCAAGTCCTCAAAATAAGTCTTTTAATTTATATCCACTTCCTATTGGTTCTGTTTCTCTGGAGAACTCTAATAGAAGCATCATAAATGTATTACAGTAATAAATTAATTTGGAGGTGTCTACTTTAATACAAGTGTGCTTTGTATCTTAGGAGTTCTTTTTGGAGGTTCAGTGATACACTGTAAATTTTTTTAAATGTTCCATAGTCATTTTTGTCCCAAGAATAATGACCTGGAACAACCTTCCGTAGTCAATCACTCCCCTTTAAACCTTAACAAACACCCTCCTCTGAGCCATGTCTATATCTCAAGGACAATGGATAGTCTTCCTTATCCTTTTCCCACACAGTCTTCCCTTGGAGGGGAGGTGTGCACAGGAGTGGAGGCTCTGTCTCCTCTCCATTAAAATTCTCTCCAATCTTCAAGGCCTCTCCTAAGTCTCACCACTTCTAGAAAGTTCTCCTGTCAGGGCACCTGGGTGGCTCAGTCAGCTAAGCGTCTGCCTTCTGCTCACGTCATGATCCCAGGGTCCTAGGATTGAGCCCCACATCAGGCTCCCTGCTCAGCGGGGAGCCTGCTTCTCCCTCTGCCTGCCGCTTCCCCTGCTTATGCGCTCTCTCTCTCTCTCTCTCAATTTCTCTCTCTGTCAAATAAATAAATAAATAAATATCTTAAAAAAAAGTTCTCCTGTCAAAGCTCTAAGTAACATCTTGACAAAATCCACTTTGATAAAATTAAATAGCCTTGTATGATTTTTCACATTTGATAGTTTTTGCGACATTATCTCCTGGTTCTCTTCTCTGATGCTCCTTTCCTGTTTCCTCTCCCTCAGCCTGACCACTGACTTTTAGTGTCTTATAGAAAGATGAGGGTTCTGTGGTCATAAATGTTTGGGAAACATCCAGTTAGTAAGTTAAACAGGGGTGCCTAGCTGGCTCAGTTTGTAGAACATACAGCTTTTTTTTTTTTTTTAAGATTTTATTTATTTGACTGAGAGAGAGAGCACAAGCAGGGGAAGCAGCAGGCAGAGGGAGAGGGAGAAGCAGACTCCCCGCCAAGCAGGGAGCCTGATGCTGTGCTCCATCCCCAGACCCTGAGATCATGACCTACCCCAAAGGCAGATGCTTAACCAACTGAGCCACTCAAGTACCCCAGATCATGCAACTCTTGATCTCAGGGTTATAAGTTTGAGCCCCATGTTGGGTGTAGAGATTAAAGATAAAATCCATGAAAAAAAAAGAGTTAAACAAAACTCTCTATTGTAGGAGTTATTAGAGCCTTTAGCATGCTAAGGAGCATTGTGACTCTCCAAGGGGAAATATAACATAGAGTATGAACAATGGAGTAGAGTAAGAGAGGAAAAAGCCCAAGGGAAACTTCTGTAGACGACTGAGAAGAAGTAATCAGAGAAACAAGAAAAACTAGGGCAGAATGGTGTCATGGAAGTCAGGGGTGGGCAGACTTTCAAGGAAGGAGCGTCAACAATATTGGATGTTCCAGAGAGGTCAAGTAAGGTTTTAACTGAAAGTAAGCTGTGAATTTAGAGACTAGTAAATCATTGGTGATACAATGATAGCAATTTCAGTGGCATGGGAAAGGAGCACTTTGCAGTGGGCTGAATGGTCACTACAAAAACGGAGACAAATGCAGATCATCACCAATTTAAGAATTTTATTACAGAATCATGGTGAGCTTTTTTCCCACTGCAACTGTAGAGACTTTAACATGTTTGTAGCCCATGTTGGAGAGCTAGAAATAAAGATAAGATGAAGATAGATAAGGGAGGATGGAACAAAGGACCCAAGGAGACTTGTGGAATATCATCCTGAGCACAAGAAGAAACTAGCTTTCAGAGGGAGAGATGGCTCTTTGGTTCAGGAAGGAAATTGCTAAGGATGAACACGAATGTGCACAGGCTTCAATTCATCTGCCTCACTCCTTCATGAGGTACCTTCTCACAATACGCTCTGATTATATTTATTTATTTAAGATTTTGTTTATTTATTTGAGAGAGAGAGAGGGGCAGAGGGAGAAGCAAGACTCCCCACTGAGCAAGGAGTCTGGTGCAGGCTCGATCCCAGGACCTGGGATCACGACCTGAGCCAAAGGCAGACATTTAACCTACTGAGCCACCCAAGTGCCCCACAATCTGATCATATTTAACTTCCTTCAGAGGCTTCCCCCTTGCTTTCAGGATGAATGACAAATTTCTTCAAATGGCCTTTCAGAACTGGCTTGTCTTTCCAGCCTCCCCCTCAAGCGCTGACTACCCAGAGACCCTGTGTTCAAGTCCTCCCCCTGCCCCCAGAGGGCTCCCACTGCTCTTTGAACACCATGGGTCTTTGCATCCTCCATTCTCTCTCCCTGAAATTCCCTCCTTCCAACACTCCCCTGACAAATGGGGAACTTCCTCCCCCTGAAATTCCCTCCTTCCAACACTCCCCTGACAAATGGGGAACTTCCATAGATAACTCAATGCCCCACTCAAACATCATGAAAGGCAAAGCCTTCCCCAGCCCCTTCTATCCTTCTGTACATAGTCAGCCCTTCTTCTATCTGATACAGCACTTTTTATAAGCCTTTATTATTTTTTATTACAAACTATCTTTTACATATCTGTGTCTTTTTTTTTTAAATTTATTTATTTGAGAGAGAGAGAATGAGAGAGAGCACATGAGAGGGGGGAGGGTCAGAGGGAGAAGCAGACTCCCTGCCGAGCAGGGAGCCCGATGCGGGACTCGATCCAGGGACTCCAGGATCATGACCTGAGCCGAAGGCAGTCGCCCAACCAACTGAGCCACCCAGGCGCCCTACATATCTGTGTCTTCCATTGAGTAGCATTAGGAACATGACAATGTTAGGAACAGTTTGACATATTTCATACTTCACACACAATAAGAGATAATTAAACGTTGCAAACAAAACTGAACATGTCTTCAAATGAGATGTATCAACTTTTTTAGTATATTTTATATACACTATAAACTATATTTATATAAAGCATGAAATATATTTTAAAGATGGTATAAACTAACATATCTTTATCATTTAGCACACCACCTGGCATACTAGACCCACAAATACTAGTTGAATTAAAATACAGTATTAGGCTCTAGTGATACTTTAATAATTCTTTGATAATACTAAAGTTTATAGTCTCTTTGCACAAAAATCTAGAAGTAACTTTCACATTGCATAACTCTAAACTACCCTCACTCTAACTACATATAAAAGGAAAAAAATGACATATTTTAGTGAAACACGGGTGCATATGAACACAGTTATTCTTCAGTGCATTCTATAGAGTCATTATTTTAATATTTTTCTCCCATTTAATTTCTTCTCTCACATCAGCTAAAAATGAACCCTGAAAAGGGAAAAACTGCTTCCCTAAAAATAGTATATATAAGTTTCCTGTCTTCCACAAACTGAAGAATTTACTGCAGTAATGAAATACATGTTAATTTGCATCCATTTATTTTAATTGGTTGGTTTTCAGCACTACCAGAACCTCTTTTTCTTTCTTTTCTTTTTTTTAAAGATTTTATTTATTTGAGAGTGAGAGAGTGTGAGAGAGAGATAGCGAGACAGAGAGAGAGAGAGAGCGCGCGCGCACACGCACGAGGGGGGGTGGGGGAGGGACAGAGGGAGAGGGAGAAGCAGACTCCCTGCTGAGCAGGGAGCCCAAGATCCTGAGATCATGACCTGAGCCAAAGGCAGACACTTAACCAACTGAGCCACACACGCACCCCAGACCTTTTTTTCTAATAAATTTTTCATGCCCCTTTACTATCCTGAAACAAAATTTATGGGTAATATAACATTTTCTATGTATATATGTGTATACATATATACATATAAACATATATGCATGTATAAAATTTGGAAAACTAAACATAATGTTCCTTTAATATTAAAGAGAAATAAAAATAAAACAGTATATAGTAAAATATTATATATTTCAATCTATAAATGTTTATACATGAGTACACTAGCATACACAATGATGAAGAATTCAGGTATTAGTCTATCTATACTTACTATGTTAAACTGGATTTAAGAGAAAAAGACCTGGGGCGCCTGGGTGGCTCAGTTGGTTAAGCGACTGCCTTCAGCTCAGGTCATGATCCTGGAGTCCTGGGATCGAGTCCCGCATCGGGCTCCCTGCTTAGCAGGGGGTCTGCTTCTCCCTCTGCCCTCTTCCCTCTCGTGCTCTCTGTCTCTCATTCTCTCTCTCTCAAATAAAGAAATAAAATCTTTTGGGGCGCCTGGGTGGCTCAGTCGTTAAGCGTCTGCCTTCGGCTCAGGTCATGATCCCAGGGTCCTGGGATCGAGCCCCGCGTCGGGCTCCCTGCTCTGCGGGAAGCCTGCTTCTCCCTCTCCCACTCCCCCTGCTTGTGTTCCCTCTCTCACTGTGTCTCTCTCTGTCAAATAAATAAATAAAAATCTTTAAAAAAAAAAAGAAATAAAATCTTTAAAAAAAAAAAAAAGAGAGAAAAAGACCTGAAGCCATTCCAAACGAAACAGGAAAATAAAGAACAGACTCACTGTGGATATTTAGTTATGCATTAAGGCTGTGCAAAAAAAAAAAAAAAAAAAAAATTCTGTTTACAGCTAAATTAGTGTAAGTTATAGGCTCAGATAGTTATAAAGTTTTCACTTATATGAACATGCAGTGGAAATTGCCAGATGAAGGATGAAGGGCGAGGGACACAGGGAAGTTCTTCATTTTACAACACTGTCCGGCACACAGATCCCTGCCCAGCAGGTGTATAGCATCCACCCATCATTGTGACAATCAAATAGGTCCCCAGAACTCCGCAACACTCCCTGGGGCAGCAACACCCATTGGTAGCTCCCCATCAAATTCCTTGAACACACATTCAGCTAATAGAAACCTGAAAGCTTTGCATTTCAAACTATTACAAACTGAGTATTCTCCACTTACACAGCTGATGTCACATGGCCTATAAAGTTAATATTTTAAGGGTAAACCTATGATCTCCCATGTTCCACTGGTGGTAATTGTTCTCACGATAAAACTACGAAAGGGGTATTGGAGAGGACACAGGGTTTATTGAGACCTTTTTGGTATAGTTTGGTGGCTTTTCAGTTCTGTAATTTTCTCTCACCTCTTTTGATTTTTAATTACTCCCTGCTCCAGATCTAAGCCCAATATAATTCTGCCTACTCACAATATGCTGTATTTCCAAGGATAACATTTTCAGCTAAGAAACATTTAACCAATTTTGATGATCTAACTGGGATAATTGGTGTCTCTTAAGTTTTCTTATCCGTCAAGAATAGTACGCCTAAAGAGATTTCTTTCTTTCTTTTTTTCCAGGCATGTTCTCCCACATACTTAAATGATTTTAAAGCTCTCTGATCCAAATCTTTAATAAAAATCTTTGAAACGGCAAACATATCGTGAAATCTTAACCCAGTTTTTGTTACCTTCAAAGATATAACACAGACACTCATAATTAAACTGCAAGTGCCTGAAGCCTAATTAGGAATCTTGGACTCAACATGCTGAAAGAGTCCCAAATATTTTCTGACTGATCCTGTTCCCATGGAAACTAAAGTTGGGAAGTAGTAAAAGACAGAAGAAATTACAAAATGGTACCACAGAAATTAGCTGAAAGAGTTATTCTTCATTTCAAAATAAAGGGAAAAAAAAATCTTTGTGTCCTACCATCAGATAGCACATAGCAATTTAAAAGATAATACATACTAAAAATTTAGGAAGTGTGTGATATATGAAAATATTTATTTTTGCTTATGACGATATTCATGTTTTTCTTTTGATATTAACTTCTAGGAAAAAAGCCAGAAAATTATGGGGACTTTTTCTATTTCCCTTTCAAATGATCTGTGATGCTACAGTGTGACTAAATTTGATAATAAATCCCTCAACAATATTGGATGAGCTCATGTTTGGATATTTTTCCCATTTAGTGAAACAGTATTTTCAGATCATGAAATATTTATTTCGGGCTTATGGCTTACCCTCAGGTTAATATTGCTTTGAATTCAATTTGAGTTGTGAACAGAAGGCATTTGTGTATGTTAAGAGACAACCACACATTTGTAGTGGTCATACTACTAAGTGTCAGACATTAAATGTCAGGAGGCATTATAATAACATATTAAGATTTTTAAGCCATTACCCACACTCTAAATGGAATACTCAAATTATTTTCTTATTATGACAGAAAAAATGAGTCATCCTTGCAGTGCCCCTGTGAGATACTGTATGCTGATTCTAAATCCATACATGACAACACAGAGATTCCCCTCTCTTCTCCCTGTGCCTTTGAACACCAGAAAAGAGCGCCTTCCATTTCCCCTAAAAGTCTCCTCAGCCTTCTAACTTTCCTTACACTTCCCAGTGTCTTCATCTCCCAAATAGGAAAAAAAAAAATGGGATCTGGAGTCAGCAGTTCTAACTTCAAGTCCTGCCTCTGTGTCTCCCTAAAAATATTCCGAGCCTCTGCTTCTCATTTATGAAACCTTGATAAAAATAGTTCCGGGTACCTCACAGGAATGTTAACAGGAGAATTAAGTAATAGCTTCACTCTGAACTCCCTTGGTTCTTCTGGCCTCCAGATAACAACTGACTTGGCAAAACTCCTCCCCACTTTGTCTCTTATTTCTCTGGGCACTTCTTCTTCATTGTCTCTGCTCTTTTATATTCTTTAACTGAGCACATGCTCCAGAGTTCAGTCCTTCGCCCACACTAATCCAACCTCAGTATTCTCCTGGAGAATGTCTTCTCCCAGAGTGAATCTCCCTATTTTTGTTTACCACTTAAGTACAGGGGATAAGTACAAGAGGATTTATACTTTCATCCTCTTTCCAATGCTCTATAGAGACATTTTCAGTTGGATATTTTGTTGCCTCTTGACATATACAAAATAATCATTCCTTCTCAATGTAAACATTATGATTTCTCTGGTTCTTCAAATTTACAAACTTGAAATTACTGTTTTGATGTCTTTGATGTCCCCCCCCATATTTAATCAACCACTAAATCTTACCAATTTCTATTTTCAATGTCTTCTGGATTTAACTGTTCCTAAACAATTTTGGCAGCTGCTATCTTAATTCTGTACCCTTTTACCTAATACTTGGGCTATCGTCACTTCTTTCCTTCTAAGTCTATCCTATATGTAAGGCTCAAAATTATTGGTTACCCTGAATACCATCTTTTTTTTTAAATGTTTTTATTTATTTATTCATGAAAGTCAGAGAGAGAGAGATAGGCAGAGGCAGAGGGAGAAGCAGGCTCCCCGCCTAGCAGGGAGCCCGATGCAGGACTCGATCCCAGGACCCTGGGATCATGATCTGAGCCGAAGGCAGACGCTCAACCATCTGAGCCACCCAGGTGCCCTAAATACCATCTTTTGGTATACTGCTTCATTCTTCAAAACTTTTAGCAACTTCCTGATGACTACTGCATCAAATAGAGACTTTATACATAATATACAATCAACTCCATGAATACCAAGCCATTTCTTGCTCCTTTTCAAAACAAGCTCTGTGTTCTAACCAATAAGAACTCTGAAAGAAGCAGTTTAGAATGTAAACAAGTTCTCAACACCATACAAAATAATTTTAGCATCTAAGTATGGTACATTTTTTTTCGCATTTGAAAACAAAATGTTAAATTATGAAGAACTCTAATCATCGTTAAATCAAACCCTCTCATTTTACAAATAAGGAAAACAAGATCCAAATAAAATAGTTTTCTATTTTTTTTTTAGCCTTATCAAAAACTAAGAGCAGAACTGACACAATCTTAGGTCTTTGCATCCCAAGCTCCATTTTATTTATGCCATACTTTTTGCTTCCTTGTAAACAAGTGACATTTATGGTTTGAAGTATAAGGAGGTCCTCTGACCCTCCAGTAGAGACATTTTACCTGGACATTTAACTTATGAATCCAATAACGTACCCCTGCCAAATAGACTGGGAACTCTAATTTATAAAATTAATCAACTTAAAAAGTGAACGTGATTCTGCCCACCATTTAAGTCAGTGTGAATGTACCCCTGAGTTACTCCATCATGGAAAATGTAACTGATATTCTTTCAGGTAAAAGATGAAAATCCATCATCCTCTGGGGAAAAATTCAACACACTCATTGGTGAGGTAACTTTACTCTCTAAAAGAGGTATTTCTGTATCTGATTTCCAAAATTATGTGTCCTCTTATTTTTCTAATAATAAGAAATCAATTTCCTCAAATGTCCCAGCCCATGGAATGAAAAAGGCTTGTCCTGAATGATCTCATCATCACTCAGCAGATTCCGGTATCTCACCCCCAAAGATAAATAGTTGAATGTGTAGGAATGGTGCAAGCAAGAGGGACATGGCTTGCTTGTTCACATAGTTAGGACTCTAAATATAAATTCTATTCGAGGAATATGATGCAGTCTTGCTTCCCCTCTAAGAGGTAATGGGATGGGAGGTGAGGTGAACTCCTGCCTCTACTAATGCCTACATTCTCTTGCTCATGAATTCATGGTGTATTTGGGGAACGTGTTATCTCGCATAGAAATCATTTCTGACATAAATGGCTACAATGAGAGCGTGCATAAGCTCCTGGCACGGTCTCTGGGCGGCTTCGAAATGCCTCTAATTCTTTCACTCTCCCCCCACAACCAGAGTCTTCTCCAGAGAATCCTTAGAGCTCTGGGGTCTTCAAGGTTAAAGGAACTATGGGAAATTAAGTCATACAAAGAACTCATTTGGAACTTGATACTAAGTTTTCATGACATGAATTTGAGCATTAAATGAATATTTTAGGAAGTGTGAGCAATTTTGAAATGTGCTTGAGTTGGTATGTTAAGCACTGGATACGCCTTTACCCTGTTAAAAAAAAGGTGAAGTAGTCTCTTCTGTTGTTTGGAAGAGCCAGAGGGTGGACAAAAGAGGCTTGATTGGACTGTCCTCCATTAAATAAGTGCAAGAGAAAAACTTTAAATTTTTAGGAATTTAATCAACTCTCTTTTTCATATTCATCTTTTCTTGTCATCAGTCTATGACTCTGACATGTACTCATCCAATGGGTACTTTTAGATTTTAGGGAATAAAATATTAAAGTCCCTTTCAAAGGAAATGAACCGAAAAGTCCACACCATACTACGAAGAAAAATGTCACTGTTATGCAGATTTACTAACAGACTTTGCTATATAACCCAGGATTTTGGACTTCGCTAATGACAGCACGTTCAGTTTGTTTGCAGGCATTTTATTTTTCCGTTAGTGTGAAACAGACTAGCTAGATTAAAAAGGGGCCCATTCAGACAGAATTCAGGTTTCTTATACTGGTTAAGAAGGTGTAGAGTTTAAGAGAGCAGTTATTTCAAGTAGACTCACTTTGGTCTACTTATTTTCTCTTTAAACCAGTAGACTCAAAGGTGGATTGTCCAATAAAACCCAGAGGGCTTAAGAAAAGAAATATTGGAATTTTCATATATTTATCACATTCTTTTTTTATAGGTTTAGTTTTTTTACTATGACAAATTTTCTTTTTTTTTTTTAAGATTTATTTATTTAAGTAATCATTACACTCAGCATGGAGTTTGAACTCAGAACCCCAAGATCAAGAGTTGCACGCTCTACTGACTGAGCCAGCCAGCTGCCCCTATGACAAATTTTCAAATATACACAAAAGTAGAACAGAACAATAGACTCCATATACTCATTATTTGGATTCGACAGTTGTAAAGATGGCCACGTTCACTTCATCTATCCTTTTTGTTGTTGAGAAATTTTAAAGCAAATCATATATAGCTATCAATTTTCTTTATTATTTTAGGAGGTATCATTACAAACTAAAGACATATGGCTACAATAACATTAAAATAACATATTATAATTCATTCCTTAGTATAATCTAATACCCTGCCCTAGTCAAATTCACCTAATATCTTTTTTGAATCAACATCTGCATTTCAGCATTACACTTGCTTCTTAAGCTTTTTGTCTTGTTTTGTTTTTAATCCAGAGCTAACCTGCTCCATATACTTTCCTCTCATCCACTGACTTGTTGAGGAAACCTAGCCAGTTATTCTGTAGAACAACTCACTTTCTAAGTTTGTCCGTGTCTTTAATCTGTGCATCTACCCTCCTGTAAAGAAAAGGTAGCTTGCCTAGAGGCTTGATTCAGATAAAGGTCAATTATTATTATTATTTTCTTGAGGGATAAGCACAAACACTACATAGGGAATGTCACATGCTTCCTGTTTTATTGCACAGTGATTGTCCTACTTTTAATGATGCTAAGATTAATCAGTGGTTTTAGATGATAACAGACTGGTCCTTCCATTTTAAAGGTCCCCATCACATTTTGTCTCATTTTTAATAATCCTATCCTGAACCAATGACATGTTGCAAGGTGATAATGATTAGATTCTATTGTTTTTCCTATTATCTTTGCACATTTACTAGCTTGACGTCTATAAAGAAAAATTTTCTCTGTCACTTAAGTTTATATGTTATATATATACAAACATAAAGGAAAGCAGGATGAAGGCTTACTTCTTTATTTTGATTGTTAAAAATCAGGGTAGGGAGCCACTGATGTAGTTGGTTCTAATGGTGACCAAAGTGTAATGATTATTTTTTTATTTTTTAAAAAATTTTATTGACTCTCTTTTTAATGTCTATAATTGATACATTTAAAAATATGTTGGCATCTTTAAATCAATTGCCTTCGGGGAGCCTGGGTGGCTCAGTCGTTAAGCATCTGCCTTCAGCTCAGGTCATGATCCTGGGGTCCTGGGATCGAGTCCCACATCGGGCTCTTTGCTCTGCAGGGAGCCTGCTTCTCCCTCTCCCACTCCCCCTGCTTGTGTTCCCTCTCTCGCTGTGTCTCTCTCTGTCAAATAAATAAAATCTTTAAAAAAATAAAAATAAAAATAAATCAATTGCCTTCAATATTTTTGTTTTCATTTTTGATTCTCAAATTGCCTCTAATTTGGCCACAGTGAGACTTTTCGTGTTGATTCCTGTGTCCTTTAGACATGACCCCATTAGCTTTGGGAGCTCTCTTGCCTTCTGGCACAACAAAATAAGTGTTTCCAGACTCCTATATGCCCAACCCTAAACATGGAATCAGTTGTTCCTCCAAAGATTCCCCGGTCACTGTTAGTGTGGAATGGTATTTAGAGATCACAGTGTGTATGCTCACTTTTATAGTGTTGTAGGATAGATTTTTTTTTTTTTAAGATTTTATTTATTTGGGGCGCCTGGGTGGCTCAGTCGTTAAGCGTCTGCCTTCGGCTCAGTTCATGATCCCAGGGTCCTGGGATCGAGCCCCGCATCGGGCTCCCTGCTCTGCGGGAAGCCTGCTTCTCCCTCTCCCACTCCCCCTGCTTGTGTTCCCTCTCTCGCTGTCTCTCTCTCTGTCAAATAAATAAATAAATAAAATCTTTAAAAAAAAAAAAAAAAAGATTTTATTTATTTATTTGAAAGAGACAATGAGATAGAGAGAGCATGAGAGGGGATAGGGTCAGAGGGAGAAGCAGACTCCCCGCCGAGCAGGGAGCCCGATGTGGGACTCGATCCCAGGACTCCAGGATCATGACCCGAGCCGAAGGCAGTTGCTTAACCAACTGAGCCACCCAGGCGCCCTGTAGGATAGATTTTATTATTATTCCCAACTACTCTTTCCCTTCCCACTTATTATCACGTGATATCCAGGGCCTCCTGGTTGGCAGGATACACTTCCCCAGCCCAGGTGCAGTTTTGACCATGTGATTGCTTTGACCAATGAACATATGCCCTGGTAAGTGGCAGCTTTAAGAGCCAACACGTAGTTTAGTCCGTCTCTCACTTTTCCCTTGGCCACGAGGACTGTCTGTCCCAAACGGGGTCAGCTCCTTCAGCTGGGGCCTGGAATGAGAACAGGACATGCAGAGCTGACATGCAGCCACCAAAAGGGGATGAAAGCAGAAGTCATGTGTATGGTGGCAAACTACCGAGGTTTTTTAGGTTGTTACTTCATTAAAACGAACTGATACAGGTTGTGATTTCATCTAGGCTTTTTTTAGTGGACGGAGATAGGAAATATGCAGTTTGGGAATGAAAAAAGCATTAGGAGTTCATACTGATATTTCCAATTCAAATATACACGATAAGACTTTTACTGTTTTTTATTTTTTTTATTTTTATTTTTTAAATTTTTTTAAAGATTTTATTTATTTATTTGAGAGAGAGAATGAGCTAGAGAGAGCGAGCACATGAGAGGGGAGAGGGTCAGAGGGAGAAGCAGACTCCCTGCCGAGCAGGGAGCCCGATGCGGAACTCGATCCCGGGACTCCAGGATCATGACCTGAGCCGAAGGCAGTCGCTTAACGAACTGAGCCACCCAGGCGCCCCCTTTTACTGTTTTTTAAAACATAACACTTGGATCTCTTTTTTCCTTCACTGAAAATCTTGATATCTATGTTATTATAATTATTGATTTGCATTATCCTGTAGTATAATCTCAAAATAACACCACTGCTTTCAATAATTTTCATTGAAAATGTATTTGCAGCTTTATTTATCCTTAAAATGAATTCTACTACTCAGTGGAATATTATATTCCAAACTCAGACTGGAAAAATTCTTTCCTCTGCATGGTTACATCACTAGTTTGACACAGTAGGTTCATTTCTGTCCATTTGTTTTCAATTTTTTAGATGGCTGTTTTGGTGAATTTATCTTTGAAACAGAACAGTTAAGTTTACACAACCAAATCTATGTAATAAGTTATTAAGAGAAATCAGTTCCATTTCTGCCCCTTTCCACCCATTGTGAGTGGTTTTCATTTAACCTTCCAGTATTTTTTTCTTACACAAAATACAGCATGCTACATTATACTGTTCTGCACCTTGCTTTTTTCCTTTGCTACACCTACACATGGAGATCACCCTCGTTCCTTTTTATGGCTACACTGCATACCATTCTGTTCTTTATTCAGCCAATCTCCTATTGATGGGCATTTGATTGTGTTCAATCTTCTTTATAATAAATAATTTTTTTTTAAAGATTTTATTTATTTTTTAGAGAGTGAGCAAGAGAGAAACAGCATGAGAGGGGAGAGGGTCAGAGGGAGAAGCAGGCTCCCCGCTGAGCTGGGAGCCCGATGTGGGACTCGATCCCAGGACCCTGGGATCATGACCTGAGCCGAAGGCAGACGCCCAACCATCTGAGCCACCTAGGCGCCCCTATAATAAATAATTTTGAAATAAATAATACCATGCCTGGATCATGTCCTGTTTTTTGCAAATACAGCTTTGGAACAGGCTCCCGGTAGTGGGGTTGATGAGTTAGAGTAGACATACAATTTGTCTACCTATTGCTGAATTCTTCTCCATAGCAGATAGATCACTACACAGCCCCTCAGCAGTGAGAGTGTCTGCTTGCACACAGCTTCAATAATTGAGGATGCAGATGAGTTATGTGTTTTTGCTAATCTGGCAGGGAAGAGATATTATCTTTGTGACAGTTTAATTTGCATTTAAGTGATGTTGAGTGCAGTGTCATATCTGAAGAACTATTAAAATTTTTCTTCTGGGAACCCTCTGGAGTTTGTGCTGTAT
Organism: Neomonachus schauinslandi; assembly: GCF_002201575.2. Classification (NCBI taxonomy): domain Eukaryota; kingdom Metazoa; phylum Chordata; class Mammalia; order Carnivora; family Phocidae; genus Neomonachus; species Neomonachus schauinslandi. Next base: position 18,302,985 of record NC_058403.1, read on the forward strand.
GTGCACCATTTTTCCATTTTGTTCTTTATATTTTTATTTTCTTCCCATTTTTAGGGCTTGGTGCATATCGGTGACAATACTCTTTGGCTGAGATTTAGAGTGCCGGTATCTTTTTCCCAATTAGTCATTTGCCTTTTGATTTCTGTATGGTATTTTATTGTTTTCAAGCAGATGCTCTTTTGATACATAGTTTTTAAAAGAATGCATCCATGCTTTTGTTATTTTTTGGGGGGTGAATTTATTACTTACTGACATTTAGATCTTTGATTCATTTGGAGTTTATCCTCATGTACACTGTCAGGATCCAACCCATTCCCCCCCCCCCCCCCCCCCCCCCCCCCCCCCCCCCAAATGGCTACCCAATTGTAACAATATTTATTAAGCATTCTCTATGGTTTGAGATGCTCCTATTTTATATATAGATAGATAAGTGGAAAGATACATTCTCACATCTATACTAAATTTCCAAATGAACTTGGGCCAATTCCTGGACTTCATATTCTGTTCTACTGGTCTGTCATTCTATTCATGTGCTAGTCTCACAGTGTTTTAACCATAGAGGTTTTATCAAGTGCCGTAATATAGGGCAATCATTACCTCATTTCTGCCCAAGGGCATTATTGCTGATTTATTTTTCATTATCTCATTTGTCTGATACTTATTTTACATGTGTTTTATAATTAATATAATCTATTGATACAGAAATACATGTATATAATTCATTACCAAAAATGTATGTTGGGGCAGGCATATGCTCTTTTTAAGAGAAGTAGGACAAGGGAGTAAAAAAGTTTGAAGAACCAGTGCTCCAGGCAGTATTTTTTGAATATTTCAGCATCTTCATTCAGATTTTCTGGGAGAGTAGCACAATAGAGCTGAAAATCTTAGGATGCATCTAATCTTGGCATTTTCAATGAAAGAACACCCTTGGACCTAGTTGATGAGTCACCTGGATCCAGAAGAAAGTTTTTCACTGCTAGTGACCAGGTGTCAAGATCCCACAAGAAGATATGATTACTAGACAAGAATGCCTAGGAAAACCATCTTTGGTTTGGAAATAAAGATCACTTTATCAGGCCCTCCCCTCTCTTTTAGTAAACTTTTGCCTACTGAGGGACATGGATTGCTATACTATCAATTGAGTGGCAAAGAGATTGGACCATGAGGGCAAAGTCTGGAATCGCCTGCTTGTACTTGCAGAGAGTACTTGTACAACTCTCTAACATCCTGTGTTGTAGTTTATCTCAGGCAACTTGTGAAAAGGTATTGTTTGATTCATTTGAACCTTTAATCAATGCTTACTAATTCAAGAGAAGCTTATGTGGGGTTTTTTTTGTGTGTGTGTTTTGTTTTGTTTTGTCTTTTACAATACAAGAAGGCATCAGGCAATCAGCAAAATTTCTTAAAACTCTATAGGGCAGACCAGTCTCTGTATTACCTTGTAAGTCTAAACTCTAAGGAGGCTATGGTTCATGAGGGAGAAGGAAGTTCTAAGAGCAGTCAAATTATGCATTCATTAGGGAATATTAATTTTATACATGTCCTGGGAGCCTTAGTATTAAAATGTCATTTTACGAAGCTAAGAAACAAATAAACATTAAACTCCAGGTTACTTACCTCTATTCAGTTACGTATTAGAGAATCATTATGTGCCAGGCAGGATTCTAGGTGCTAGAGACACAAAGATGTATTGTCTCTGTCCTTGACGAACTCACAATCCAGAGAGAAACACATGTAAACATGGTAACAGTGTAGCCCAGTAAGTACAAAAGAGAACCAGGAACATACCATGAACACCGGGAGTGTAATATAGTGGTAGACTTGAGCTTTGAGGAATGGATGAGCTGGAGAGGGTTAAAGAGAAGGGGTTTAGACCTTCAGGGAGTAATTGCATTTGGCAACAATGACAACACAACAGCAGAGAAGATGATTGGGAAGGAGAAACATTGTATCCAAAATGGCATAGTTGTTCACTCCCTCACACACACCCACACAGGCAGGGCATGAAAGCACATGACTTGTTCTGGGACCAAAAGCATTGTGTGGGGCCAAAGTCCAATGATCCACGGCTCCCATTAGCTTATGTAGAATTTTTATCCTATTTTTTTAATGACATAGCCGACTGCATGTTTAGATTACTGAATAAATATAGACCTTGAGTTACTGTTTATTCCACGGTGGGAGTTCAACTTCTGATTAGAATCCATTCCTATCTTAAAGTGCCTCTAGAGCATTTTTAAAGACATTAGCACAATTCTCCCTTTTCAAATTTAGCACTTTCCCAGTAGTTCAACATGTTCCCTTTTTATTTGCGGCCATTACTTCTTCTTTGGTCTCCTTTAAAAATAGCACCAGTTTGCACTTGTCTATAAGTCTCAGCTATTGCTGGTGTTGGCCTTCTCTCGGCATTGGCCCTTACCTTCTACTCTGGACTTTTTTCATAGCATGGGAGTTGGGATTTTTCCCTTTCTAGATTTGGTCACTGGTTTGGGAGTTTATTTCCCTTTGTTTTGTTACATTCATTTTGTTTCACGACTTACTTTTGTTGGTTTTAACTAGAAGGTAACCCCTGCTGCACTTTGGCTTAAGGATTTTAAAGGCCTCTGCAAGATGTTATCATGAGTCCTATTTGTGAGACATAGCTTTGCGTTGTGGTTTAATTACTAGTAAAAATAAATTTTTGCATGGGGCGCCTGGGTGGCTCAGTTGGTTAAGCTTCCGACTCTTGGTTTAGCTCAAGTCAAGATCTCGTGGGTTGTGGGATCAAACCCCCCAACCCTGGGGCTCCATGCTCAGCAGAGAGTCTGCGAGTCTGCTTGAGGATTCTCTCCCTCTGCTCCTCCCCCCCCTCACGTGCATGCTCTATCTCCCTCCAAAATAAATCTTTAAAAAAATAAACAATAAAGTTTTGCAGAAAGGCACAGAATATCATATGTAATATGATTTGATTTGTTGGAAGGTGCAGAACAATAAGCATAGCAAATTTTGATTTTTTATTTTTAAAGAAACTATACAGGTATGCTCATATATGCTGGAAATGTATTTTTCCCCCATTTTTTCTGGAACTATATACAAAAAGTTTAAGAGTAGGCGATCTGTAAGGAGTGGGAATAGAAGTCAGGGGGGCTAGAAAGGGGAGTTATTTTTCACTTCTGTACTGTTTGAATTTACCATATACACACCTTGTTTTTAGTTAAATGTGTAAGTAAATGCATTCAACAATGATCTATTTTTGTCTTTTTTTTTTTTTTTTTTTTAAAGATTTTATTTATTTATTTGAGACAGAGAGAATGAGAGGGAGGAGGGTCAGAGGGAGAAGCAGACTCCCTGCCGAGCAGGGAGCCCGATGCGGGACTCGATCCCGGGACTCCAGGATCATGACCTGAGCCGAAGGCAGTCGCTTAACCAACTGAGCCACCCAGGCGCCCCTATTTTTGTCTTTGATTATGCCCATAAATAAAGTATTTAGCAAGTTTTTACAGTGTGAGCAAAGCTAAAACTAAAAACAGCAGGTGACTGCTTTGTCAAAAGGAAAGTGAGTGAACTGGAAACACCCAGAATAAAGGAGAAAGACCAGATTAGGCCTTTTCACTCCTTACCAGTATAAAAACAACTCAGTCCCAAACTGTCCCTGTGAAAAATTTTGAAAACTAAAACAAAACAGAAAATCTAACAAAACAAATAAAAACTGCCAAGACATAAGAAAGAGAGAGAGAAAGGCAAAATTCTTCAGTTAAGAACTAAAACTCCCATCTGTTAAGATCACAAGGATTCTTGGGGTGCCTGGGTGACTCAGTCCGTTAAGCATCTACTCTTGATTGCAGCTCAGGTCATGATCTCGGGGTCCTGGGATCAAGCCCTACTTTGGGCTCTACGCTCAGTGGGCAGTCTGCTTGGGGTTGGGGATTCTCTCTCTACCTCTAAACTAAATTAAAAAAAAACACAAAACACAAGAATTCTTGCTCAGGACTGTTTGAGCCAAGACAGTGGAGAGCTAAGAGTGTAGCTCTTGAAACACCTTCATGGGACTAGGTCCAGTAGTTCTTTGCTTCTCTGTTCATAAAATGTGGGAATAATTTAAAACTGTAAACATTTCCAAACCCTTCACTGGCCTGAGGATTCCAAGAGTAGGATTCTGTGGGTCCTGTTAGCAGGCATTCATTTGAGCACACACATTCTCTCTCTTTCTCTCCCCTGCTCCCTCTCTCCTCCCCCCTCTCCACCTCTATCCCTCTATCTCTCTATCTCTCTCTGTGTCTCTGTCTCTCTCATACAGGCATACCCTCACATAGTTAGTAACACAGAAGGTCACTCTTCTCTCCATCAAATCTAATCCAATCACCCTCCTAAGGATGGCAAGATAGGAATAAGGTAAAACAATGCTGAAGGAAGACAAACCCGGGGGGGGGGGGAGGGGGGACGGGAGAGAATAATATTGAAAGATGATAAATAGTAGCCCCAAAAGGTAGTTTCATGTTTAGATGTTGGTAGCTGAAGAGAGAGTTAGAAACATGTGTAGCATACACCATTTTAAAAAATTCCTTAAAAACCAAAAAGATGTTTTTCTCAAATCCCTGATTAAATTTAATTAACTACATTTCAGATTTAAAACGATTTTCTGTGGGTGAATGTAAATGTCTAATTATATATGTGCACGTGCATGTTTTCAATAAGCCGTATAAAAGAATACTTAGGAAGTAACACTGGACTGCTCCAATAACATCTAACTGGGCTCCCCACTTCCATGTCCCATCCACCCATCCTGCCCATTCTCCACACTTCATCCAATGTGTTCTCTTTGAAAGGCGAATCTAACTGATACTCAGTGTTTAAAAGCCTTCAATGGCTTCTCCTCATCTTTGGGATAAATTCAAAATCCTAAATCCATCCCACAAGGCCTTCTTACCACCTGGTTGTTGCCTTTTGTCTTCCCCTGTCCTTCATGCTCTGGCCATAAGGAACTTCTTCCATTTCCTGCTTGCTTTTGCTCAAGTACCTCTGTGCAGCACTGTTCCCTCCATATCTGAGATGGCCTCCCTGCTCCTTCACTTGCCTAGCATATTCTTTTCATGTAGATAGATAGACAGGTGTCTATATATACGTGTGAGTATTTTATAATAATACAGATATATATGTATAAAACTTTAAAAAAAACACATTTTAAAATAAATCCTTTAAATAACAAAAGTGAATAAAACAAACTGTTTATATTAGTATAATACTTATGTAACAGCCTATTATTTGTGTTTGGATAGGACTCTCAGTAATGTAGGGGATCCATTATAAATGGTAATATGAATCTTTAACTCCACTGACCCCAAATATTATCAATAACAACAGGACCAGTTTTCTAAGTGTGCTATACATGTGTACACATTCAATTCTCCCTACACCTACCTCTACGAAGTAAGTCTATTATTGGGATTGTCACCATTACAGATCAGTAAACCGACACATACAGAAATCAAATAGCTTGTACCAGATCATACAGTTAGCTAGTAAATAGACAGATTTCAGCATCAGAGTACATGTTCTTTACTGCTACACTATGTGATCTGAAATAGAACTCGAAACATACAGTTCTATATCACTATAAATTATAATTTAAAGGTTAAAGTTAAGGTTGCCCCATGGGATCTAGAATATTCTTGGCTACAATCCTGATTACACTGTTATTGGGCACATCCTAATTTTGATCGGCGTGATGGTTTCCCAGAAATGTCCACATCCTAATCCCAAGAGCCTAAAACATGTTATCTTACATGGTAAACAGGAATTAAGGTTGTAGGTGGAATGAAAGTTGCTAACCAGCTAACTTTGGGATGGACAGATTAACCTGGATTACCTAGGTGGGTCCAGTGTAAGTATAAGGGTCCTTGTAAGTGCAAGAGGGAGGTATATGGAAGAAAACCAGATTTATAGAAGCCTAGCATTGCTGGCTTTGAAGCTGGAGGAATGGGGCCACCAGCCAATGGTCTCTAGAAGCTGGAAGAAACAGCTTGGAAGCTGATTCTCCCCTAGAACCTCCAGGAGATAGCTGCCCTTCCCATACTTTGATTTCAGCCCAGGGAGACCTATTTCAGGTTTCTGGCCTCTAGAACTTTAAGATAATAAATCTGTGTTATATTAAATTTGTGGTAATTTGTTTCTGCAGCAATAGAAAACGAATATGGTTGGATTGTTTTTCTGAGTTCTGGTCATGTTAACAGTAACACCTCGCAAGAAAACAGTACCCAGTTTTAAGTTTTCTTTCTCTGCTTTTGCCAAAGAAAGCACCTGACCTAGACTCTGATTCCCCTTTTCTATATTCACCTTCCTCTTCCTCAAGGCATCAATCTGGCAATACAGATATACTGGAGTACCGACTCAGTAGTGCTATGGGATGAAAAGGTTATTTTAAATAATGGCCTTTACAGATTTCTTCTGGTCCCACTTCAACAAACACAGCAGCTAGCTTCCATAGTTCAACACATCTTCTCTACCAACAATGCCGACCAACCGGAGGAAACCGATGTGATAGAAACCATGGGTAGAGAAAACATATGTAAATGTACATAGGCTCCTCTCATTAAACTGCTCTGGTGGAAGGATAATGAGTATTATCAGCCTTGGGGAATTTGCTGTTCTCTTTATGCTGACTTTTTGTTTTAGACTTCTTCCTTTTGAATGTCATTTCTGTCTCAGTTTTAAAACCGTTATCAGGTCTACCAGCAAGCCCAATCTGACCTTTATGTTCATCAGATAATTAAGACCATGCCAGGATGGAAGCAGTCCTCCTCCGCAAAGTGATGATGATGCTTTGTTCATAACAATGTTTACAGAGGGCAGTATTTTCCTGGCACTGGTTCCCTGGAGTGCTCTTTTGGGTCAGTTTCACCACCGGGGTAGGACTTTGTGATTTTGCAGAAGATCCAGATCTCTCCCTGTTCCACAGCCCTTATCAGTTGATGAGAGATTACAGACTCAGGCCAAGTAGCCTGGCTTGGGTTCCAGTACAGAGTTGAGGACCAACTGCTACCAGCCATGTAGTGTCAGGAACAGCACACTGCTCACATTCACATTCAACTGCTTGGCTTAAGTGTCACCTCCAAGAAATCGGACACCTCACCTACTTAGCATTAGTTAGGGCTTCATGATTTATATAGCAATCATTAATTCCATCCATCCATTTTTCTACCTACTCCACCTCACGCCGTTCCTATCTGATCAACAGGTGTCTATTTACATCTACTATTAACCAGGCACTTTGCTTAGCACTGTACATACAGTGGTGAGCAAACATGAAGAAATTCCTTCCCTCGTGGAGTTCCCACTTTCATGGTAAAGAAAAATAGAGTTTCACTAAACACACAAGTAAATGTCCATGTATCAACAGGTACACTGAACTCATAGTCCAAATAACAGTGGCAGCAGCAATAACAAAAGTCTTCCAGTCTACTAAGAAAGAAATAAGAATACAGACAAACAGAAATAAAAGGAAAGAATGGAATAAGCATGATATTATATAAAATAGGATTGGGACAAAAGGGTGGTACAGTTATACTGGGGATGGAAATTAAGAAGATGAGTATGTAATTAGAGAATAAGAAATCCACAGAGTCCTTTTTTTTGGAATGAAGACAGTGGAAGGAGTTAAGTGCTCAGAGAGAAGTCCAATTATCTGTGGAACAAATTCTCAGATCTTCAAACCCCAGTTCCATTTCTTTCCAGCCTACATGAATGAGCTTTTTTGAGGCTTGGGGGCCATTATATGTAAGCTGAAGATTTGTTCTCTTTCATGCATTTGCTGAGAACTTAAAAAGAGACAATATTCAAGAAAGCCCTTAGAACAGTGTCTGATATATACAAAGCCTTTAATATACTGTTTTTGGAGTTGGACATGAAACCTGAATAGGGCTGTGGAGTGAAACTTAGTCCTGAAAAACATTTTTGTTTTTCAACAACACTCTGATAGCAATGAGCATATCCAATGCCTACATCTTGGTTTCTCCCATCCAAGCACTAACCAGGCCCAACCCTGCTTAAGCTTCTGAGATCAAATGAAATCAGGTGTGTTCAGGGTGGTATGGTGGTAGACTCACATCTTGGTTTCTAATACCATTCTCCAATAAAAGGAACCAGCACTCCTTGGAGAAATGGCTGATCCTAGGACTGGAGCAGGAAATATACAAGATCAGCCTGAAGCACTTTGTGTTGCCAGAAATGAACACAAAGTGCTAAGGAAGCACTAAAAACAAAGATGCATATATATATATGCACATTTTTGTATCTTCTGACATATCCCCCATCATTTTATATATATATATATATATATATATATATATAAAATGCATTTTATCATTTACCATTAATGATGGGGTATGTTAGAGGATACAGAAACCACTAGAAGAACTCCCAATGGCCAAAGCTGGAAGAACTTTAGTACTAAAATGAATAAAATCATATTGGACTATAATCCAAAGTATAAAATAAATATTCATAAGCCCATACTGATATAGAAGTCATGAGGAAACATCAGAAAAACACCAATTAAAGGACATTCTACAAAATACTTCACCAGTACTCCTCAAACTTCAAGATAATAAAAAACAAGGGAAGTCTGAGGAACTGTCACAGCTAAGAGGAGCCTAAGGAGACAGGACTGCTAAATGTAATACAGTACCCTGAATGAGATCCTGAAATAAAAAAGGACATTAGGAAAAAATGAAGGAACTTTGAATAAAGTGTGGACTTTAGTTAATAATAATTACCAAAGTTGCTCCATTAATTATGACATGTATCATACTAACATAAAATATTAATAAAAGGAGAAAGTGGATGTGGTATATATGGGAACTCTCCATACTATCTTCACAATATTTCTTTAAATCTACTGTTATAAAATAACTAAGTTTATTAAAAAGAAAAAACAAAGAAAAGAAAACATTCTTGCAATGCCAGACCTTTTGGCATCCTGGGAACAGCATAGAAAAGATCCACACATACTCCCAAATTATTCCCCCATAGGAGTCAGGGTTAGACGAGCCAATGGTTTGATTTACCCAGTCTGAAGAAGAGGTTATTCTGTTCATTCATCTAAGCCTGTGTTTGCCTCTTGGTTATTTCTTGGCTACACTTTCAAACTTAGGGTGTATTGTTTCTCTTTTGATCACTAAATAAGAATAGAAGAGTAAAACCATGTTCTCTGTTTTTAATTAGTAGCAATTCTAAAGTCAGTCTTTTTTAATTGAAATTTAGGATCGTCAACAAAATACATAACTTTCCCAGCAGTTTTGTGACAATACCTCCAGCCTGTCTCTTTGTTGCCCTTTACCATTACTGCATTTTTTTCTTTGTGTGTCCAACATGATACCAATTTCAAAATTGCATAATGGTTTTATTGTGAAGATTTGCCTTCTTGGTTCGATTTTCTATAATATAGGTCAGCACATGCCCCTTCACTGAGACAACTTGCACCTTCCTCCCCCACTAAGGAACAAAGCTCACATCACGTTGACTTCAGCGATACTCACTTCGGCAATAAGAGCGTGAGAAAAAGTCATTGTATTATGGTATTAGACACTCATCCGGCGGGTTATTTTAAATATTACCAGAACTTGAATAGCAACAATAATAACCCATTCTATTAAAAAAGGGGGGGGGGGGGAAAAAAAGAGCAAGAAAAAGGAAAAAAAGAAAAAAAAAAGAAAAAAGGAGGACTTCATTGCCTAAGTGCTTAAGATCTATTTCGATTTCCTCCATTTTCCTAAAAAGTTAACGGGAAGAAAACAAACTAATAGGAAACGTTCCCAGGATTTTAAATCTCATGAGCCCAGAATCCGTGAAAATCCTGTTTAGAACCACCCCGGGAAATAGGCTTTGGGACGTCCTCCCGCTACTCGTTCATTCAGCTTCTGCCTCTTCTTAACAATCATTCCTGCGGACGTCCCCCGAGGACACAGCAGCTGGCTGGAGTCCCCAGACCAGACTTCCCTAACTGAATATACATGGGCAGGTGGAGAGGATAAAAGTAATTCTGGCTCAACGGCCACGCATTCCCCTCATCCCCCTGCCCCACAAGTGCGCCGCGTTTTACCGGTAGAGCAGGAAGCCTCAGAAACCAAGACAACTCTAACACTACCCCCTTCCTTCTCTGGCACTTCGCGTGTGGCCGGCGCCTGCCTCCCTGTGATGCCATCTTGAGATCCTAGCATCTTCCAAGTAGTTAGTGAGTTCTTGCATTCTGTTCGCGTCCCTGCATCTTTGAAAACGTACCCGAACTTTGGAAGAAGGTGAGAAACCTGCTGGTGTGGGCTGTTAATTTTCTCCACCCAGAACTGACAAAGTCAGATGCTATTTACAATAAGCCGAACAAACCGCCCCCGCGCCAGCCTGCGCCCCAATTCCCGCTCGCTGGGTGCCAAGTCAGACGCCCCGCGGCGCACCCGCAGCCCCGGGCCCCGGAGATAGCCGTCCGCGAGCGCCGCGTCCAGGGGCTGGAGGTCTGGGGGCCGGGTCCCGGCACGCGTGGGTGGGAGGGTGGAGGTACCCCAGCAACTCACAGCCCAGCGCGACCACCAGGTAGCGCAGCAGCAGCAGGAGGAGGCGGTGGCGGCTCCTCCTCGCCATCTTCCCGGGGTCCGAACTGGCTGCTCCTCGGAGGCCGAGGGTCCCGGCGGCCGGAGCGCGGCAGGCCGGGCGGGGGCCCCTCAACTTCTGGGGCGGGAGTGCAGGAGAGATTCGCTCCGGGGAGAGGAGGGGAGCGGTGGGCGGACCCTGATGGATGTCAGTTTCCCCCTGCCGGGGGCGCCTTCTCACCCGGCAGCCTAGGGGCAGGTCTGGCCTGTCCCCGGGCTGCGGGGGGGGGGGGGGGGTGGGGGTGGGGGTGCGGCTGGGCTATTGCTTTTGTGGGGTGAGTGGTGGGAGGGGGTGGGCCGTGGATGCCGGACGAGGTGTGGGCTGGGTCCTAATGAGGGGGCAGGAGGAGGCGAGGAGCGGAAGGGAAGCCCTGGCGGGCGTCCCCCACCCCCGCGCCGCCGGGATTGATCGGCTTTGTGTCTGGTCCGGCGCGGGGTTGCCCGCTGTCCCCCGGGCGAGGAGCAGGGGGCGGGAGGCGCGGGCCGCGGGGGCTGGGGGGAGGCGGCGGTGGAGGGCAACTCCGCCTGCCTCGCTCCAACTCCTCTCTTCCTTCTCCTGGCACAAAACTTTTTGGGTTTTCAGCCTAGGGGTGGAGATTTTGGGAAAATTTCTGGCCAACGGGCGAAGCTGCGGGGGAGGCGCTGGGTCGGGGTGGGGGGGGGAGATGGGGTTCGCCGGCTCCGCCTTGGACGCCGGAGGAAGAAAAAAGAAAAAGCAATCAAGACTCTTGATAGAAGGCAGGGCTCCGATCTTAGCAATAGCCTTGGCCCCTTCTCAGTGTAAGCTTTTCGCTCTCCGGAGAGTTGAGGTGTGTTTTGTGTTCTTTGCTTTTCACGTGTCAGAGTTGGAAGTTCATCTAACGGTGTAAAATATTTATCATGTTTCTTTCCAGTTATATAACTGCTGCCTGTGGAGTTTTCCACATGTTAAAACTCTACAGCTGCCCTTTGTCAGGTTTATTTTTGGTTTACTGTGCTTTTAAAAGGGAGACCCATTATGAATGCTCTGTTGCCTTCTTTAAAATTGACCTGCACTTACACTGCACACACTCCAAGGGCTAAACAGACAATTTTTGTATTTGCTCCCAGAGACCAAAAATGTCTAGTGCATTCAAGAATAGTGACAGATCTGGACCTTTCTCAAGAGAAGAAATTGTTATACATCAGTTTTGTGTTTTTTTTTTAAAGGTAGAATAATGAATAAAATACTTAATAGAAGAGAGTTGATTTAGTGGGGTGCACATGAAGAATTTAGCTCACTGGACAAAGGAGACCAGAGTTGAGATATGCAGAGCTGTGAGGAATGAGACATCCCTGCTGTTTCCTGGGTGACAGTGATGGAAGCTTGATACCCAAGGCAGGGAGGGGCAGAGGACCCAAACAGTCAAAATGGCCAAAACGTTAGAGCTATACTCCAGTCAAGCGAGGAGAGGGGACACAGATTTAACAACAGGCTTATGCCAGTTTTTCTGGGTAGCAACCAGAAAAATGTAATGCTTTACAAGAGAAGTTGATGGCGTTCTCTTTTCTCATTCTTGCCACTGTATATCTCTTTGGCTCCTCCCTAAAGATACACACAAAAAAGGGCATACTTTTTAAAATTAGTATTCTGTGACATCCTATGTGAATAATTGTTTTCAATTAGCAATAATCACGTCTCGGATAAACCTCACTGGGTATGATACTGCCGCTGCGCAAAGCTTACTATGTGAATAATTGATTCACTCCATTATTTGTCACCCAGTTAATGCATTTGCCAAATAGCTACATTGTGCTAGATGCTGGTGTACAATGATGAACAAGATTGAGTCTTTGCTGCTCATGAGCTCATAGTCTTGAGAGAGAGAAAGAGTCCCATCTGGAAAGACCTCTAATACTACATAATAAGTGTTGTGGGAGAACAGAAAAAAGTAACAGCAGTTCTTATTGAGTGCTTTCTCAGTGGTGGAGTCTGGATAGTGCTAATCTAATCCCCCAACAATTCTGTAAGGCAGAAAATATTATCACTCCCACTTTGCAGATGAGAAAACTGGGCTGAGAGATTCTACTGGCTTGTTCAAGGTCAAGGATAAGGGAATGTTCCTCTGTTGGAGGGTGTGTGCATGGCTTTATTTAGGCATGGAAAGTTACAGATTCTGAAAGGAATGAAATGAGCAAAGGGCACTCTAGGTAGAGGATACAGCAGGATCAAAAGCTGGAAGATCTAAAAATTATGGCTTGTTTAGGTAAAGCAGTGTTCTACAGTGCCAGTTTATATGTGGGATTGGTGCAGAAGAGGTGGCAAGAACTGAAGAGGGGGGGCGCCTGGGTGGCTCAGTTGGTTAAGCGACTGCCTTCGGCTCAGGTCATGATCCTGGAGTCCCGGGATCGAGTCCCACATCGGGCTCCCTGCTCAGCAGGGAGTCTGCTTCTCCCTCTGACCCTCCTCCGTCTCGTGCTCTCTCTCATTCTCTCTCTCGCAAAAAAAAAAAAAAAGAACTGAAGAGGGGATTGGATTATGGGGGTCATTCAGTGCCATACTAGAAACTCTAGGTAGACCTTATCCTATAGTTAAAGACCTTTTGAAAGCACTAGGGTAGGATATGAAAAAAAAAAAAAAATCCACGTTTTAGAACTGTGCTGTGTAATATGGTAGCCTCTAGATCCATGAAGCTATGTAGATTTGAAATCAGTTAAACCTAAAATTCAATTCTTCAGTCATACTAGCCATATTTGATGTTCTCAATAGCAACATAGGAGGTAATGGCTGCCCTATTGGCCAGCGCAGATATACAGCATTTCCATCATTTCAGAAAGTTCTACAAGACATTGCTGCCTTCAAATGATGACTCATATGGAAATATAGACTGGATTAGGGATAAGAGAATCAGAATGTTAGACAAGTCTGAAAACTATTGCAATATTCTTAGAAAGAGATGAGGTATGAAGTAAATAGGGTAAGTAAAGAAGCAGGTAGATTCAAAAGATATTTCATAAACCTGGGTAGCAGGATTAGGTCATCGATTAGGTATAGAGGTGATGAAGGGGAGAAGGTAACTGAGTTTTGTAGCCTGGATGGATGTATGTGGTAGTTATAAATAGCACATTAACTGAATAAGAAACATAGGGAGCATACATAGTTCCAGCAGGTTTGAAATGAGTTGACTGATTTGCTAGAATGGCTCACAGAATTCAGGGAAATGTACTGACTTACTATTACCTGTTTATAAAGAACAGTACAACTGAACAGCCAGATGAAGAGGTACATAGGGTGAGGTCTGGAAGGTCCTGAGCACAGGAGCTTTTGGGGTGTGCCATCCTCTTGGCATATGGATACATTCACCAACCTGGAAGATCTCTGATCCCTGTAGTTTAGAGGTTTTTATGGAGGTTTCATTAGGCAGGTATGATTGATCAAACCACTGGCCATTGGTGATTAACTCAATCTCCAGCCCCTCTCCCCTCTCTGGGGGTGTAGGGTAGGGCTAAACTTCTAACCCTCTAATCATGCCTTGGGCTTTCTAGTGACCAGCCCCCAGTCTGAAGCTATTTAGGGGCCCCCAGCCACTAGACATCTCATTAGCATTCAAAAGACATTCATGATTCTGGAGATTCCCAAGTGTCTTAGAAGTTTTTATGTTAGGAAACAGGGACTAAGATCAAACATTTAACAAAAGATGCTCCTATCACTCAGGAAATTACAAGGATTTTAGAGGCTCTGTACAAGGAATCAGAGATGAAGACCAAATATATATTTCTTATTATATCACAATATCACACTATACACTCCAACCATCATGCTTCTTGGTATTTATCCAAAGGAGTCGAGAACTTATGTCCACACAAAAACCTGCTCATGGAACAGCTTTATTCATAATTGTCAATCAAGATGTTCTTCAGTAGGCGAATGGATAAATAAGCTGTGGTACATGCAGACAGTGGAATAATAATCAGAGCTAAAAAGAAATGAATCCATGAAAAGACCTGGAGGAACCTTAAATGCATATTACTAAGTGAAAGAAGCCACTAACTGAAATGGCTACATATTGTTTGATTCTGACTATATGACATTCTGGAAAAGTGTATAAACTATGGAGGCAGCAAAAAGATCAGTGGTTTCCAGGGATTAGGGGAGACAGAGGGATGAATAGGTGGAATACAGAGGATTTTTAGGGTAGTGAAACTACTCTGTATAATACTACAGTGGTGAATACATGTCAATATATATTTGTCCAAACCCATAGGATGTGCAACACCAGGAGTGAGCCTTAATGTAAACTGTGGACTCTGGGTGATTATGATGTGTCCATGTAGGTTTATGAATTTAGCAAACATACCATTCTGGTAGGAGGATGTTGATAATGGGGGGAGGGTATATGGGAAGTCTCTGTAACCGTCTGCTTCATTTTTCTGTGAACCTAAAACTGCTTTAAAAAAAAAAACAAAAAAACAAAATCTAGCAACAAAATTAAAACAAAAGAAGACCTAGGGAAAGATCACAGAAAAGAGAAGTCAGAAAGTGTGAGAGAAACTGGGAGAGAAATAAGGAAAGAGGTGTTTACAGCATCCCATGCCAAAAAGGGGATTGAGAATTTCTCCTGCAGTTAGCAATTATGAAGGCATTGACCACTTGGACAATAGAGAAAGCAAGCCTCTGAAAAACTTGTAGAAAAAACTTAAGAGACTTGTGTTCTATACTTAATAAGGTATAAAACTAGTGCATAAGATAAAAACAAACAATGAAATGCTTACAAACGTCAGGAGCCAGATGATGAAAGGAATAGCAATAGTTAATATTGCTTCATCGATGAGTGGTTGGGAGTTGCTTTCATTATTGTTCTGCTTGTAAGAATCCTTGCCCCAGGGAGCATGGGGCAGCTTGTAGGGAGGAATGAAGAGGAAATACAGGGAGTCCCTCAAACTCGCTTTTACTCTCTGTGATCATATTGGGCTCCCCCTCTCCCCAGGTGTCATAATCACTCTGACACTATAAACAGTTTTGTCAGGTTAACATAAATGGGGACTTGGTGCTTTTGGACATTGTACCATTTTTTATTCTTTCCACCCACTTTAATTCTGAATTCAAGGTAATGTTGAGGAGGGTGTCAAGGCACATTTACTAAAACAGGCAATAGAGAGAAGGGCTGGGTTTAAATTGAGGGACTTCTCACAACACCTCAGATCTGGTATTTCTGTGTTGGCTGGGTTATTTTTCTTCATGGGTGTGGAGAAGGTGCTGGAAAGTTTGTCTACACTCTGCAATTTGGAGAAAAGGAAAAAAAGTCATTTCCAGAACCACACAAATTCCCAAGTGTCTCTCCTATAATTTTAAACTATGGATAGAATTTAAGGTCTTTAACTAATGGGATCCTCATTACTTATCCCTCATTATTTTCTCCTCAGATCATTTTCCGGAATAATCCTCATTTCAACATTTCATTCTGATATGCCCACAAGCACACTCATGGCTCATGTTCAAACCACATCCCTTTCAAGCCAAATAAACCTATTCAGAGAAACCCACAGTGTCTCCAGCATGTAGCCTTCATTACTCTCCCAAAGTGACGTCTTTCTTCAGGTACATCATAGCAAAACTTTCTTCCAAGAAAAACAAACAAACAAACCCTCACTAGACCCTGGTTCTAATTACTACAAGCAGGAATATCTTTCTTTCACATTTTTGCTCTCAAATGACTTAACATCACTAAGGTGGTTCGACGTGCCAACTAAGTGAACTTCACCAGCAATCAGTAAATTATTAATGCTTTCTTTCTTTTTTAAAAGCACATTTATTACCAACTCAATGGCTGGCTTCTTTATTTAGTGACAATTAGCAATTTCATAAGGAATTAGATAATATGAAAATGATTTTTTTGTACATGAAATTTCCTTCAGGGAGGAGTAGCATCTAACAAACATTTGCTAGGGTCAATGAAGAATGGACAGGCACCAATTAGTCTATAAGCATGGAATCATGACAACTAAAACTTGGGGAGAACTTAGAGATAATTCACAACTCCATTCCTCTCTCCATTTCTCCCCTTTCTCATGTCACAGTTAAAGATGATAGATAATGACGGTGCCTGGGTGGCTCAGTGGGTTAAACGTCTGACTTTGGCATGATTTCAGGGTCATGATCTCAGGGTCCTGGCATCGAGCCCCATATTGGGCCCCATAGCGACCTCCCCACTTAGTGGGGAGTCTACTTCCCCCACTCACTCTGCCCCTCCTCCTGCTTGTTCTCTCTCTCAAGTAAATAAGTAAATCTTTTTCTTTTTAAAGATTTTATTTAGTTATTTGAGAGAAAGAGAGAGAGAGAGCATGAGCAAGGTGAAGGGCAGAGGGAGGAGCAGGGTCTCCATGGAGCAGGGAACCCAACGCGGGACACAATACCGGGACTCCGGGATCATGACCGGAGCCAAAGGCAGACGCTCAACCGACTGAGCCACCCAGGTGCCCTTAAATAAGTAAATCTTTAAAAAAATAAAATATGATAGATAATGAGACCCAAAGGGTGAAATGACCTACTCAAGATCACATGGCAAGATAAGAGGACAGCCAGGCCTGGAATGAACACTTGTGATCTTTTTTGATGCAGTCCCCAAAACAGCATGGAGCCCTCTGCATTGTCTGGGAACAGGTTTGCCTTTCTGTGTACAACTTGACCCAAGTTATCACCTGATTTCTCCCCTTGCCTGGGACGAGTACACTTCATATATATCCTTAATTAAAGAGTGAGTGGAGAAGGTAAGAACTCTCCATTGAGTTGCAGGGAGTTCTGCCATCTAACTCAACATCTTGGATCTGGGGCAATACAGCCCAGATGAGAGGATGCTGAAAGAATTTGGGCAAGATTCAGTGATTCTTCCATTTGCTCACTGCTCTCCAGAACACTCCTAAAGATAATGATAATGAATAAATGTTAATATTTATTAAGTACTACTTATGCCTGGCACTGTGCAAAGCACTTCATAGGTGTTATATAATAAACAAATTTGTGAAGTGGTGCTGTTATTATCATCTTACAGATGAGAAGAAAGACTTAAAAAAATTAAGTCCCTGACTCAGGACTGGGCAACTAGGAAATCACTGAGCCAGATGTACACCCAGGTTTTCGTACTTCCAAGACCTATGTTAACTGCTAATGTATCTGAAAAGATGGACTCCAATGGAATGCATTTCTCTCTTCCCCTAGGATGAAGAAAAAGACATCATGAATGTTGTCACTTGATTTCTGTCATGATAATGACATCTTCATTTGTTTGACTTCTTTTGAGACTTTGAAAGTCCTTTCATATGCATTTTCTCTTTGGATCTCTGTACAACCCAGTGCAGGAGCTAGGGAAAGGTAAAATGATGTATATTTTAACAGCCCCATTTATAACTGACAGATATCAGTCTGTACTTGAGAAACTCCAGTACAAGCCAATAGGAGAGTCTCATTTCTGTATGATTAATATTCAGGGTACTCTGGGTGACCGGCTGGGTATGAGACAGGCTAGACATATGGGAAGCATGCTATTGGGTGTGTGGCTGGCTGTGTGTGATAGGGTACTACCCTTCTCTGGTTCTCAAAGGAGGCCTAGGGACTTAGCAACCTGCCCACATTCATGCAGGTAGTGACCCCAAACCATCTGTCGCCACAGGCCCTGCTATTCCCCATTCCCTTGCTTGGGTTTTCTCCCATGTCCTAACATCTCCTTAGTAGACATATCTCTCTAGCTTAGATCTCTCAAACTCCAGATCACTTTTCCCTGTTTTTAGAACATCTGTACATAGATGGGCCACCCACAGTCAATTTAAGTTGATTTTAAAATTTTAAAATTAAGTCTAAAATTGAGTCGATTTTATCACTTCTTCACCCTACCTCATTTTTTCTCCACTTTTTTTTTTTACCTTCCTCCTTCTCTTTCAACATTTCTGTCTTCCATTACCTAATATGAAATATGAAATTAGAGACCAACCACTGTGCTAATGTTTGGGGACACAATGAAGCACATTAACAGACAGTGTCTCATCTCTGGAGTTGTAGGTTAGGGAGGTAGACCTCAATCAGGCAAAGCAAGCTTGCACACTAGGGTAGCTGTTAATAAGGCTTCGCCTGGTTGGGAGGTCAGGGAACACTTCTCTGAGGGAGTGACACGGCCTAAAATCTGAAGGAGGTAGGAGAAGACAGGTAGAAAGAACAGTCTATGATGAGGAAACATCATGTGTGAGGGCCTTGTGACAAGTGCTGGAGAATGAGCGTTGGCAGGTGGGGCTGTAGCACCAAGGTTGAGAGGGAGAATGATGGAGACAATGGAATGCCCACTGCTTAAATCCTTCAGTGGCTTCCAGGAGCTTTCAGAATAAAAGCAGATTGACCAACATGGCTTCCTTCCCTTTTTGTCATCATGCTCCCAGAGGGCTTTTTCATACCCTGCTCCCCCTTTGCACTTGGATCTTCATTCTTTTCTCCCCCCTTTCAGTGTTATCTAGCATTTATTAAACATTTTCCAAGTAGTAGGCACCGTGCTAAGCTCTTTTCATTTATTCTATTCTAACTCTCACGACAATCATGTTCAATAAGGAAAGCTATTATGTCTGTTTTACAGGTGAGGTCATTGGGACAGAGAGAATGAGCCACAGACCAGAATCACAACAGCCTGTGGGTGGTAGAGGGAGGTTTGGAATACCACCTGGCTCACTCCAGACTCAATGTGCTTAACCATTTATGTGCACTATTTCCCATACACCCCCGTCCTCTGGTCAAAGCTTATTCATCCTTCTGTCTCTGCTAAACTGCAATTTCCTTAGGAAACTTCCCTGCCTTTCCCAATTGGATCAAATCCTACTGTTGCAAGCTCGAATTATCCCCTTCCTCTCTAGCATCACGGCTGGGATTTTAAACTCAAGTGGTCACACTCAATCACTAGTAATAGATTGGACCCCATGAAGGCAGAGTTCATCTGATTTTCATTTCTTTATTATAGCCTCTTTTCCTAACAAAGTGTCAGTTACTAAATGCTCAATAAATATTTGACTACTGGATGAATACACAGATCCCTATATCTTTTTTTTTTTTTTTTTTTTTTTTTATTTATTTGCGAGAGAGAGAATGAGAGACAGAGAGCATGAGAGGGAGGAGGGTCAGAAGCAGACTCCCTGCCGAGCAGGGAGCCCGATGTGGGACTCGATCCCGGGACTCCAGGATCATGACCTGAGCCGAAGGCAGTCGCTTAACCAACTGAGCCACCCAGGCGCCCAGATCCCTATATCTTTGATGAGAATGTGATTGGACTGTAAGTTGTTTTTTTTTTAACCCAATAACTTGGTCTCTTTAGGCTGCCGTAACAAAGGACCAGACACTAGGTGGCTTTAAACAACAGAAGTCTATTTCTTACAGTCTGGAGGCCAGAAGTCTAAGATCCAGGTGCCAGCATGATCAGTTTTTAGCAAGGGTCCTCCTCTGGGTTGCAGCTAGCCACCTTGTCATTGTATCCTCACATGGCAGAATGAGAACTGGCTGCTTCTCTGGCCTCTTTTTATGAGGGCACTAATCCCATTCAGGAGGATTCCACGCTTATGATCTAATTCCCTCTCAAAGGCCCCACCTCCAAAATACCATCACATTGGGATTATGGTTTCAATATGTGAATTTTGAGGGGACACAAACTTTCGATCCATAGCACCTAACAATATCTTTGTAAAGTCAATAGCTTCAATATCTCTATACGCTAATCTCATTGCTAAGTACTGTATTTCCATTATCTCCTTGATTGTATACCGGAGGAAGTAAGGGTAGGAGTGAGGTCCAAAAGATTGCCCCAGGACACCCAGTTGGTCAGTGGCCGAAGGACATGTTTCCAAGTCTGACACTGCCATGTTCCCTCCACTCTTGTAACCATCTTTCCAAGTCAATCAATCTGCTGCAGCATGGGTCCTTATGGTGACTTAGCATTTACTGTAGGGATATAATAATTATATTACAGATTCGTATTTTATATACTTTGAGGTTGTTTTGTTTATTTATTTATTTATTTATTTTATTTATTTATTTGAGGCAGAGAGAATGAGAGAGAGAGAGCACATGAGAGGGGGGAGGGTCAGAGGCAGAAGCAGGCTCCCCGCCGAGCAGGGAGCCCGATGCGGGACTCGATCCCGGGACTCCAGGATCATGACCTGAGCTGAAGGCAGTCGCTTAACCAACTGAGCCACCCAGGCGCCCTGTTTTGTTTTTTTAACATCATAAATTGTGGTGCACATTCTTTTTTTTAAATTAACTTTTAATGTATTATTTGTTTCTGGGGTACAGGTCTGTGATTCATCAGTCTTACACAATTCACAGCACTCACCATAGCACGTACTGTGATGCACATTCTTATACATTTGTGCTCTTGTCTAATTATTTCCTCAAGGTAGTTGGTGGGTAAAAAATTGGCAAGCTTTTGATTCAAATCGGCAATAGCAGTACTGAGTTTTTAGTAGTACAGTCTCTTACCTGACTGTTTTCCAAAAGAGTATTTCTGCCATTGTGCCAACAAAGAAAAACATGACTTAAAAAATATTCTTTGCATTTTGGTTAATTTTTCTTGAATTACAGAAAGAAAAAGATAGTAGCCTAGTCCTCTTTGGGCCTAGTCCTCAAGGCACTTTTTTGAAGTATGGAATTTAGTATGTACTCCAACTGAGGCAGATAAATAGAAGTGCGTGTAGCAAAACAGGCTGTTTATTATTTATTTGATATTTATATCCCAAACATATTTTTCTTTAATAGATCTGTATAAACTTTTTAATGTTTTGCATAATCAAATTCTTTTTTAAAAAAAGATTTTATTTATTTGAGAGAGAGAGAGATCACAGAGGGAGAGGGAGAAGCAGACTTGCTACTGAGCAGCCACCCAGATGCCCCATAATCATCAAATTTTTAATGCTGATGGAACTCTATACTTAAAAGAACTTTTCTTACCAGCATCTCAACTGCATTCTTTCATCTTTAAGATCCTTGGGAAGGTGTTGGAGAACACAAATGAACTTGATCTACCTTGCTCTGGCAAAAACTGGATGGGAGGGACAAGGGATAGAATTATGCCTTTTCACTCGCAAAGATTTAGGAATTCCACTGTGTTTTTGGATCTGTCTCCTTTAGGCCAGGTGGATAGTTTCAGTCTTTCCAGAATGCTCTTTTGGGCTCTGATGAAAAGTCAAATTAACATTTAGTTTCGACACTGATAATACTCTAAGCGACAACATTCTGTCCACTGCACAAGCCAAGACTTATTATTTTTTTTTTGAAAAGTCAAGAGAGGGCATATTTTCTCACATGATATCCTTTAAAACCCTGTCATCTCACTGAATTTTTAAGGTTTGCCTTGTGCCTTTTAGATGTAAATCCTCTTAGGAATTAGAACACTTTTCAGAAATATATTTTTTTCCTAGAAATGTAATATTATAAAGAAAGCCGGGCTGTTGATTCCCTGAAGTGTTAGGCATCATCCCAGGCACAGAAGTTCAAATGCTTGTCTGCTGGCTTGGAGCCAGTGAACACAATGACGGGGAACACTGGAGGCTTTGAAAATGCCCCGTGGGGATGGATGCTGTTTAACAAGCAGGATGCCTGGGTTAGAGCCCCTGGGGTAAGTGGCCATCCTGGTTATTCCTTCCTAGGATAGCGACCAAACATCCTGGAGTCCTGAAAGTCAAAAGTGAGGATACACACGCCATTCCAGAAGCAACATTTCTTTTTTCCTAGATACACTCTTAGATAAGACACCTAACCCCTCTGGAACTTCAGTTCCTCATATGTAGAAGATGGGACTGAGGTATGTGATTGTAAAGGCACTTTCAACAATAAAACTGGACTTTATGTTTTAGTCTTTCAATTTAAAAATGAAGAATAAGCCAGTCTTCTAAAAACAATACCATATATTGCTGCTGGAAAGATGTCAATATGATAAGCGACCTCCACTCAACTACTACAGATTTTTTCTTTCTCTTCCTACCCCCAGCCACTACACATACGCACGGACGCACGCACCAACACACGCGTCTCATTAACTATTTAAAATATCTTCAGGGGTGCCTGGGTGGCTCAGTTGTCAAGCGTCTGCCTTCGGCTCTGGTTGTGGTCCCAGGGCCCTGGGATCCAGCCCCGCATCTCCCTCTCCCACTGCTTGTGTTCCCTCTCTCGCTGTGTCTCTCTCTGTCAGATAAATTAAAAATAAATAAAATATATTTAAATTTATCCTAGTAAGTCAAGTGTTAGAATAGAAAGGGATATCAGGAGATGGAAGGGAGAGATGCCTTTTGCCTGGCATTTGAGTTGGGGTTTATAAGACACTCTGTGTCTTCTCTCCTCTGATCTTCCTCTTACCTCTTTTCCAAGCTCCCTTCTTTCTGCATTTAAAAGCTCTGACATGTTAGCTGAGAGTCTTAACTAAGAAAAAGTGGCTGGTATTGAGCCAAATCTTCCACAGCGTTTTTCCATGAGGAGAGCTTTTGCTTTTCGCCTAACTTGACCACGGTCTTCGTCAATAGTGTAGAATTAAAGAGAACTTTGCTTTCTGCTGTCAAGGCTCTTCTGGAAACATCAAAAAATAAAGTCTCAGCTGCTGGTACTTGGGCCAATTCTAACAGGTCCAGGTTTTTTTTTCTCATCTCCTGCTGGTTGGGGAAAAAGTGATGGGAATAACAATGGAAGCTTTGTTTTAACCTCAAAAGTCTCAGTTAAGTAAAACTCATGTCTTATGTAAAAAATCCTTATTTAAAAAAAAAACCCCTGAAAGATTAGGGTGAACTGTCATCTATCTATAATTCATATTAAAATGCTTCAGAAAAAATACAGAAGCACTTAAATGCGGTAAATTGTTAATGTAGGTGGTG
This sequence comes from Neomonachus schauinslandi, assembly GCF_002201575.2. Lineage (NCBI taxonomy): Eukaryota > Metazoa > Chordata > Mammalia > Carnivora > Phocidae > Neomonachus > Neomonachus schauinslandi. The sequence goes on from NC_058403.1 coordinate 18,326,441, forward strand.
GGTCCATGGTGTTTGTCATGCTAGGTCTTCTTTTCTGTATGGCTAAGAATTTTCATTTATTTCACACACATTTCAAAATTTCATTCTTATCCTCTCAAAAATTAATTAAAAAATTAACTCTATTTTTATAAATAAGGAACCAAAGTGTATTGAATTAATTCAGTATCCTCTCTCCCGCATGCTGACTTGCTGGTTCTTCGAAATGGTAAAGTAGATAAAACCTCTTTGCCTTATTACCTGCTCCACCCACTTACTTGATCCAAGAGAAATGATCACTGACAAAACAAGCTTAATTTTATGGAGGCCCTGACTGGAAGTTGGAAGGCTAATTCATTGGGGAGAAAAAGAGAAACTTCTCTTTATTTATCTTGTTCTCTCCAACTAATTGGAACACACCTGCTTTTTGGGAGAGAAACAGCGGGGGGGGGGGGTGGTGAGGAGGTGGGGCAGCAAGATGAGGCCTCATGGGGATTTTTCACTTGCTTAGAAGAAAATGAAATTACTGTTTCTCAAACAAAACACACCCAGTTGTACATTTAAAAAATAATATTGATGACCAAAGAAACTTGGTGTATGAGTCAGAATTTGAGAGGAAGTTGTGGGTTACTTAAAAACTGGTTTTAGGGCCTATGCATCTTTTTTCCATTCACACATTATCTTAATGTTTCCCAGCTGAGTAGAGGATTGTCCTGTAAACCAATGCTTCTCAGGCTAACGGGCATCTGAATTAACAGAGGATCGTGTTAAAACGCAGATGATGATGGAGTAGGTCTGAGGTGGCGCTGAGAGTCTGCATTGGTAACCAGCTACCCAGTGGTGGTGATGCTGCTGATCCGTGGACCACTCCGAATTAGCACAGCAATAATCGAATGTTTTTCGAATGCATTTCTGCTACTGAAATAACAGGTGGCAGGAGGAAGTTAGTTCATCTGACTTTCTCTTACCATATGAAATTTGAATACTAGAATAAGGCCATCAGTTGTCAGTGGGTGCAATATTGCCCCCAAGGCGGAGGAAATTATTTTGTTGGAGGTAAAAAAGCTTAAACAGATATATAGTACACTTGACCCTTGAACGGCAGGGGTTTGAAGTGCGCAAGTCCACTTATATGTGGATTTTTTTTTTATAAATACAGTACTGTAAATGTATTCTCTCTTCCTTATGGTTTTCCTAATGACGTTTTCTTTTCTCTAGCTTACCTCATTGTAAGAATACAATATATAATACATGTAACATATAAACTATGTGTTAATATACTGTTCATGTTATCCATAAGGCTTCTGGTCAAAAGCAGGCTATTAGGAGTTAAGTTTTGGGGGGAATCAAAAGTTACGTGCAGATTTTCGACTGTGTGGGGGGTTGGTGTTCCTAACCCCCACATTGTTCAAGGGTCAACTGTATATCAGTGATATTAAAATGTCATGGTTGGGGGGTGTCTGGCTGGCTCAGTTGATAGAGCATGCCACTTTTTTTTTTTTTTTTTTTAAGATTTTACTTATTTTTTGACAGACAGCGAGAGAGGGAACACAAGCAGGGGGAGTGGGAGAGGGAGAAGCAGGCTTCCCGCGGAGCAGGGAGCCCGATGCGGGGCTCGATCCCGGGACTCCAGGATCACGACCTGAGCCGAAGGCAGACGCTTAACCAACTGAGCCACCCAGGCGTCCTCGTGATGGAAATTTTTTATTGTAGAAGACGCTGGGTTGAATTTTCCAGCTTGTCGAGCATCTAAATATTGTGGGTTGCAAAGGAAAGGGATGAGAATAAATATAGAATGATTATCAGAGATGACTTACACCAACAGGAAAATTAACCTGAGTTGAATAAAAAACAATCTGATTACAAATAAGTGAGAGATTTACAAACTGGAATTGTAAATACACTCCCTTTTCCTGATGTTTTAAATGTTCACTACCTTCTAAATGCATTTCTTTATACTCTTATTTATGTGTAATTATTTTTCTAAGAATGAGGTAATGAGTCCCCTTAGCTCACACTTGATGCAGAGAATATTCTAATTAAAAACACATAATTCCATTTAACTATGGATATGTGCTAAACTACCTCCCATATCCAAATGGCTATGTGGCCAACCCACGGTGTAGCAGAGAGATCTAGTGCCTTCTGCTAGGTTAGGGAGCCCAGTGAAGGCACCTGTTGTCATCTCCATGTGAAATAAAATGAGAAATCATCCAAATCTGGGCCAGAACAAGTCCCACCCATGAGGGTCACAGTGTGAAGGTTACTCCCAATAACAAAAACCGACCTCCTTGAGTGTACCCATTAATGAGCTGAATGCCAATGCTTTAATTGTCCCCAAGTGCTATAAGGTATTATAATTACTCCAATTTTTAATGATTAATTAGAAACGTGAGGTGCAAATAAGCTAATACAAGTCAAGGGTTAAGAAGTGGAGAGCAGGGATTTGAACAAAGGCAGCTTAGCTCTGGAGCTGTGCTCTCACTGGTGGTTCATGCTGGTTGTATGCAACTAATTTGGGGGGTGGTTTTAGGTGATCAGGACTCAACTGGCCTCCTCTAGGGCATGTCAAGGTTGATGGTAAGAGGCAGGAAAGTGTGATGCCCAAGGGACTGGGAATAAGGTATCCTGTCAAAAGGCCAACCAGACTAGTTGGGAATTTTTAAAAAACGGCTTTACTGGGGCGGCTGGGTGGCTCAGATGGTTAAGCGTCTGCCTTCGGCTCAGGTCATGATCCCAGGGTCCTGGGATTGAGCCCCACATCAGGCTCCTGACTTAGTGGGGAGCCTGCTTTTCCCTCTCCCTCGGCCTCTCCCCCTGCTCATGCTCTCTCTCTCTCTCTCTCTGTGTCTCAAATGAATAAATAAAATCTTAAAAAAAACCCAAACAAACAAAACAGCTTTATTAAGATATTAGTCAAGGGGCGCCTGGGTGGCTCAGTCGCTAAGCATCTGCCTTCGGCTCAGGTCATGATCCCAGGGTCCTGGGATTGAGCCCCGCATCAGGCTCTCTGCTTGGCGGGAAGCCTGATTCTCCCTCTCCCATTCCCCCTGCTTGTGTTCCCTCTCTCGCTGTGTCTCTCTGACAAATAAATAAATAAAATCTTAAAAAAAAAGATATTAGTCAAATGCTATACAATTCACCCATTTAAAGCATAAATTCAGTGTTGTTTAGTATATTTACGGGGATGTGAAACCATCACCACATCTTTTTTTTTAAAGATTTATTTATTTATTTTAGAGAGAACGAGCAAGTGGGGGGGAGGGACAGAGGCAGAGAGAGAATCCCAACCAGATTCCAAGGCACAGGGCTCTATCCCAGGACCCTGAGATCATGACCTGAGCCAAAATCAAGATTTGGCCACTTAACCAACTGAGCCACCCAGGTGCCCCAACCATCACCATATCTAATTTTAGAACATTTTAGTCTCTCCTAAAAGAAACTTAGTATCCGTTAGCATTCACCCCCAACTCTCAACCCCCTTTCCCCAGTCCTAATTAACCACTAACCTACTTTCAGTCTCTATATAGTTTCCTATTCTGAACACTTAATATAAATTGAACCCTACGCTATGTGATCTTTCGTGATGGGCTTCTTTCATTTAGCATAATGTTTTCTGGACTCATCCGTGTTGTAGCATGTATCAGTACTTTATTCCTTTTCACTGGTGAATAATATTCTGTTGTATGGATTCAGTACATTTTGTTTTTCATCCATTAGTTGATGGACATTTGGGTTGTTTCCACCTTTTGGCTATTATGACTGATGTTGCTATGAATATTCAGGTACGATTTTTGGTGTGGATGTATGTTTTCATTTCTCTTGGTGTATGCCTGAGAGTTGAATTGCTAGGTTACATGATAACTGTACGCTCAACATTTTGAGGAACTGCCAGACTGTTTTCCAAAGCAGCCGTACTGCTTGACATTCCCACCAGCAGTGTGTAGGTTATGGTGTCTCCATACCCTCCTCAGCTCTTGTCAAAACTGCCTTTTTAATTAAAGCCAACCTAATGGGTGTGAAGTAGTATCTCATTTGGTTTAGACGTGCATTTCGCTGATGGTTAATGATGTTGAGCATCTTCTCCTTGCTTTTCATGCCTGCTGGTTATTTTGTGTATCTTCTTTGATAAATGTCTATTCAAATGTTTTGCCCATTTTTAATTTAGATTAGTTGCCCCATTTTTGTTATTGGGTTGTGTTTTTTTAATATATTCTGGATACAAATTTCTTGTCAGGTATGTGATTTACAAATTTCTTTTTCCCATTCTGTGAAAATCTGTTCACTTTCTTGATGATTTGTGCACAAAGTATGATGTAGTACAATTTCTTTTTTCTTTTTTTATTTATGCTTTTTTTTTTTTTACATCTAAGAAACCACTGCTTTAACTCAAGGTCAAAATGATTTACTCCTGTTTTCTTCTAAGAGTTTTCTAGTTTTAGCTCTTTCATTTAGATTTGTAATTCACTTTGAATTAACTTTTTGTATATGTTGTGAGGTAGTCATATAACTTTCGTGTATGTTGTCTGGTATGGGAGATATATCTTGGTAAATAAATTCCATTCTCTGCATGTGGATATCCGGTTGTCCCAGCACCATTTATTGAAAATATTATTCTCTCCCTATTATGTCTTGATACATTTGTCAAAAATCAATTGTCCATAAATGTAAGGATTTATTTTTGGACTCTCAATTTTTCCACCATTCTATATGTCCATCTGTAAGCCAGTGCCACATTGTCTTAATTACTGTAGCTTTGTAGTAAGTTTTGAAATCAGGAAGTATGAGTCTTCTAACTTTGTTCTTCTTTTTCAAGATCGTTTTGTTATTCTGGGTTCTTTGCAATTCTGTATGAATTTTACAATCATCTTGTCAATTTCTTCAAAAGCCAGCTGGGATTTTGATAGGGATTATACTGCATCTACAAATCAAGTTGGGGAGTATTACCATCCTGACAATATTAAGTCTTTTGGTCCATGAACATAGGATATCTTCCCATTTTTTAAGGTCTTTAATTACTTTCAGTGATGTTTTATAGTTTTCAGTGAACAAGTCTTGCACTTCTTTTACTCAATTTATACCTAAGTGATTTATTCTTTTTGATGCTATTGTAAATGGGATGGGATTGTTTTCTTAATTTTATTTTCAGAATTTTCAGTGCTAGTCTATAGGAATAGAAATTGATTTTTTATATTGATCTTGTATCCTGCAACCTTCTTGTACTTTTTTATTAGTTCTAATACTTTTTTAGTGGATTCCTTAGGATTTTCTATGTACAATATCATGTCATCTGCAAATATATTTTTGCTGCTTCTTTTTCAGTCCAGATGCTTTTCTTTCTCCCTTCCTTCCTTCCTTTTTTTGAGGGGGGGGAATGCTTCATGAATTTGTGTGTCATCCTTATTCAGGGGCCATGCTAATCTTCTCTGTGTTGTTCCAATTTTAGTATATGTGCTGCTGAAGTGAGCACTTTTATTTCTTTTTCTTGCCTAATTGTCCTGGATATGACTTCCAGTATGATGTTAAACAGAAGTGAAAGAGTGAACATTCTTTTCTTTCTTGTTCCTGATTTAAGAGAAAGTATTCAGTCTTTCACCATCGTGTATCATGTTAGCTGTGGATGGTTGAGCAAGTTCACTTCTATTCCTGGTTTGTTGAGTGTTTTGATCAAGAAAGGATGTTGGATTTTATCAAGAAAGGATGCCTTTTCTGCGTCTGTTGAGATTATTATGTGTTTTTTTTTGTCATTTATTATATATAGTGTATTACATTGATTGATATTCATATATTACACCACCCTTGAATTTCTGGGATAAATCCCATTTGGTCCTGGTATGTAATCTTTTTATATGTTGTTGGATTCAGTTTGCTAGTATTTTGTTGAAGATTGTTTGCATCTATATTCATATGGGATTTTGGTCTGTGGTTTTATTTTTCCTTGTGATATATTTTTCTGGTTTTGGTATCAGAATAATTCTGGCCTCATAAAATGAACTAAAAAGTGTTCCTGCCTCTCCTATATTTTGGAAGAGTTTGCAAAGAATTAGTATTAATTTTCCTTCAAACATTTGGTAGACTTCACCGGTAAAGTTATCTGAACTTGGTCTTTTATTTGTAGGAAATTTTTTAAATTACTAATTTTATCTCTTTACTTGTTATAGGCCTATTCAGATTTTTGATTTTTTTTCTTGAGTCAGTTTTGGTAGTTTGTGTCTTTCTAGGAATTGGTCCATTTCATCTAAGTTACCCGATTTGTTGGCATATAGTTGTTCATAGCTTTCCTTATAATCTATTTTATTACTATAAGGTTGGTAGTAATGTTCCCTCTTTTATTCCTGATTTTAGTAATTTGTGTTTTCTCCCTTTTTTCTTGGTCAGTTTAGCTAACCAAGAAAAAATTTATCTTTTCAAATAACTGACTTTTGGTTCATTGACTTTCTCTATTGTTTTTCTATTCTCTATTTCACTGATCTCTGCTCTAATCTTTATTATTTCCTACCTTTTGCTAGCTTTGGTCTTCTTATTCTAGTTCCTTATGGTATAATGTTAGCTATTGCTTTGAAAATGTTTTTTAATTAAGGCATTTATAGATATACATTTAGGAAGGAATATAGACTTCTTTTTTTTTTTTTTGCACAAATAAGATCTAATAGTTTGATAAAAACTTACCAGTGAGATTTAATTATAATTTTACTTGGATGCCTTTGCTTGCCTTCTGCTTCTGTGGCAAGAAAACAACCAAAACACACAAGTTAAATACAGAAACTCTAGGGAGCTTTTGTTTTAGTAGTGAAAATTATTCAGAGTCTCTATGATTTTTAATTTTGAAGGGTAATTTATTTGATGACAATTGTGAACCATTCTCAAACCTGTCACATGTAGTAAGTCTGCAGTCTGAGAAATTGTTACTGGCATTTGCAAGCATTGCAGAAATTTAATAAACTGTCGCCAAACCATTTGCTTGTTTGAATGCCAAGGTTTCCTTCCCCACATCACATGCAGCGTCCTGCTGCCAACAGTTATCAAAATACTCCCACAGTTGTCACAGAGAGAACTGTTCAGGGAGTTTCTGTTTCTTTATTCTTGTTGTTCCTATATTTCATTGCCTTTGCCACTTCTTGGGGATTTATTGAATAACCTGAACAGTATATGGAGCAGTTGAGTCTTAAAGAATGGATTGAGAAACTAAGAATATCTGAGATTTAGGTATAGAAATATAGAGATATATAGTGCAGCGAGATTGGGAAGGATGACTCATGCTTTACTCTCTATGTGTTTGCGGTTCTATAGAGAGACTATGTTGTTTGTGTAACATAAAACAGCAATAAAAAATGTAAAACCATTTGAAATGGAATCTAGAGGAAAACACGAAGTAAAGTCTGGAGAGATCAACTCATTGCTATTGAAGATATACAATAAGGTGGTATATGCTTTTATAATAGGATTGAGAGATAAAATCCAGCCCTTTGAAATAAAGATTGTCAAGAAATTACTGACTCTGAGTTTGCATTTTCTGTGATGACGCCAACAGATAAATGCCAGGTCAAGTTAAAAAGGCTCTTGTATATGAAATGGGGAAAGTGGAAGGTTAGAGGGTGTGACCTTGGACCTCATTCACCAAGTCAAAGATGTATGAAAGTGTGGCCTTTTACCACTATGATAATATTTGCAACTGTCATCTGGAATAAACCTATCTCTGCTTTGTCTTGTTTAATGGCTTTGATGGACACTTTGGCAGCACCTTTCAAAATTTCAAACGCATATACCCTTGACCAAGCAATTCTGTTGCTAGGAACCTCTTCTGAAGAAATACACCAGTGTACAGATTTTATATAGACAGATGCTCATTGCAGCAAAATATTTCAAATATCCTAAGTGTACATGAAAGAGAGTATGGTTAAGTAAATTATGGTCCAGCTGTCCCCAAGTCACAGGGCTAAGAAGTAGACATCTGGGATCTAACAGAGGCTTTCACTTCCAATACCACATTTCATAAGTTAGTCAGTGGGTGTGGGTTGCTTTTGGGTGTTCAGGATCCAGCTTGTGTGTTTTCCCAGAGCAGGTCAAGATTGGATGGTGGAGAGAGAAGGGAGGACGGGCCAGTGTCATAGTCAAGGAATAGTGAATTAGACAGGGAAAGTCAAGAGTTTAAAAGAACAATAAAAAGTGGGAAAAAAGAAGTTATGTATAATTAGGGAGAGGGATTCTGGAGGAAAGTATTTTGTTTCACCAAAAAAGCATCACCTTGGCCAATTTCATTAATTTTCACCCCACTCCCCATTTTCACTCACCATGAACCCTCATCCTAAAAGACTGTAAGTGAACTTGAGGGTACTCTTAAAGGTTTTCTCAGTCTCAAATAGGAGGGAGGACTGAAGGAGGAGCTTACTTCTGGAGAATATATCTGTCCCTTCTCATCAAAGAAAATCCGCATTAACATGTGTTTGAGGGATTAGTACATCTTTGAAATCCTAAGCAAATGGGAAGAGAATTCTTGCAGCGTTCACAGAACTATGAAATGAAGGGTTTGTTGTGGCTGCAGCAGGGTGGGATGATTCAGAGCATTTTAAGGAGTGCATGCCAATTTCAGGAGTCCTGGCATTTTCCACATGCCCTGGTGTTTCCAACAATCCCAGATGCTACACTAGCATTCTGTACGACCTTGAGCCAAATACTAGCCTTTCTGTGAGTCATCTTCTCTCTCTAGTAAATGAGGTGGCTGGAATAAATGATCCATACTCTCCCTTCAACTTGTGATTTAATTTATAGTTTTCAAGGCTTACTGAATCATTAGTGTTTTAAATAAACATTACTTGGTGTTTATTAATGAAGCTTAGAAACAAAAATTTTACTTTCCTAACACAATTCTTACACATGCACACATGTGCAAACACACACACACACACACACACACACACGCATTACATTTGTAAAATGAGATAGAAAATATTACCTAAGAAGAAACTCTATACTTTGGTGATCTGTATGCTTGGTTCTCTCTTCTTTACTAATAAGAAAGAACTGATAATATTTTCTTGTGGTGAAAGGAAGAATGGAATAGTTTAAAGGAGGAATGCTAGCAGGAGTGGACTCTATGTATATTAAAAATTTTTTTTTTATTTTTAAGTAATCTCTACACCCAGTAATCTCTACACCCAGCTTGAATTTGCAACCCCGAGATCAAGAGTCGCATGCTCCACTGACTGAGCCAGCCAGGTGCTCCTATATGTACATTTTTTTATCTTTATTTTTTTAAAAGATTTATTTATTTGAGAGAGAGAGAGCATTCATGAACATGAGTGGGGGAGGGGCAGAGGGAAAAGAAGAAGCAGACTTCCTTGCTGTGCAGGGAGCCCGATGCGGGGCTTGATCCCAGGACCCTGAGATCATGACCTGAGCCAAAAGCAGATGCTTAACTGACTGAGCCACCCAGGTGCCCCATCTATATGTACATTTTTATATTCAATTGCATTTCATTTCTCTAGAAGCCCACGGAAACACACCCACACACCCACACACACACACACTCCACTGCTACCTTAGCCCGTTAAGGAGTTAGTAAGGATTGATGTTGAAGTGAAGGTACCATTTTGCCCCATGGTATCACACTAATAGAAAAGGCTTGGATTGCACCTGCTTTTCCCTCTGTTCTTATAATCTTAGGAGTTGTGTGTTTGTCTGTACCTTTCAAGCCAAGTGGAAGTGGAGGGTGTGGAGATCATTGATAGAAATGTGTGTGTGTGTGTGTGTGTTTATTACATAGTAAATGTAAAATGCATAGCAAGTGCTTCTTTAATTATTTGATTTCTTAAAGATGGCTTATTTCAAATGCTTCATAGACCTCCACCTATGAGGGTGGGGGGGTCATGACCAAGAGCCCCTGCTTTTGAACTCTGAAATCCACCCTGTTTGCTCTGAGGGCACACCTCCCACCCACTGTTGCCAGCCGGAGACTGAGTCTGGCAGGCTGGGAATATCTGGGATCCTTCTAGTTCTGGACTTGGGCTCAAGGACTGTGCCCCCTCCTTTCGTGGTGTTGACCAGCTTCCCTAGCCTGCTCTGGCAGTCAGGAATGCCTCCAGGCTCTCTTCCTCCTCTACTTCATGTGGAGCCAGCCTTCTCCTCTTCTCTCACTGGAAGAAAATCCTTGCATATTTAATTCTGTTTTGGCATCTGCTCCTCAGGAGTACCAGACTAACACATTCAAGCTGATGAAAAGCACAGTTTTGCAAGGCAAAGAACTATGTGTTTGGTATGCTGCATTTGGGAACATAAAGGAGGAGGACAGGGAGTTTATCTATTTGGGTTAGCTGATAGAGGCACCCGGAACTCTCAAGAATGCACAAGAAATTAATAACAGTGGTATCCCGTGTGAGGTTTTGGGAAGAATGAATGGGGACCAAGAGCTGGGAGCGAAACTTTTCAAAGTATGCCCTATAATATATATTTCCTTGATTTTCCAAGCAAGTAAATGTATAATAATTTGAAAATGTAAAATCAAATATTTGGATTAAAAAAACCCCAAACAATGAATTGGAGAGAAAAACAAAGGATACGCTTTGGAGATGGATCTGAGTTTGAGTCCCCACTCAGCTGGTGATCATGGAAGAATAACGGATCTTGGGAGGGTCACCAGGCTATTGGCTTCTAGATGTCAGTGAGTTGCTTTTCTCCTTGAATTCTATAACCTCATTTACTGGCTCCCAAGAAGGCATACGCTGCCCACCCGATTGCCACTGGGCTTGGCCACTGGACTTGCTAGGGCTAGGGGACAGTGAGGCCACGAGCTGGTGAGTCTGAGAAGCTTTCAAGAACCAGTGCACTGAGCAGAACTTGCTCTCCCTTCCTTCTGCCAGGGAACCACAAGTCTCAAGCTGGTGGGGGTGGGGGGGGCGCGGCAGGAGGGGAAAGGGGTAGGGGGGGGGGCAGAGGGCTGCTTTCGACAGCTTGGATTCTGGAATAAAGTTGCTGAGCCACAACTGTCCTGTAGCTGCCATCCCCTGATGTGCCATGTGAGCAAAACAAACTTCTGTGGTTGAAAACCACTGTGGTTATTCCCTCAATTTTTTATTTTGAAAATTTTCAGAATAATATTGAAAGGGTAGTACCATTGACACCTTGCTTAGCTTCCCCGGTTGTTAACATTTTGCCACAATTTGCTAAATTTGTCTTGCTCCCACTCTAGATATAAAGCCCTTGATTTTTACTGAGCCATTAGAATTATAGGCATGATGATGCTGTACCCCTAAATCTTTCCACATTGTATCCTAAGAACATGGACTTTCTCCTGCATGACCATAATTCTGTCATCAGGTCCAAGAAACACAGCAGTGTTACAATGCTATTATTTACCATACAGTTCATATTCAAGTTTGTCATAATAATATCCTTGGAATTTTTTTTTTTCTTTCTGATCCAAAACCCAAGTGAGGATCATACATGGCTACTTGTCATCTCTCTCTTTCGTCTCCTTTAATTTAGAATAGTTCCTGAACTGTTTTGGTTCCTCTTTCATGAAACTGAAGTTTTTGAAGCGCTTAGGCCAGTTGTTTTGTGGAATTTCCTGGATATATCTGATTTCTCTTCCTCATGATTCTTTCGATTTAGGTTAAACAGTTATGGTAGGAATACTACACATGTCACACTGTTTATATCACAACCAGGAGACACAAATAATGTCAGATTGTCCCACTTGAGGTGATGATAAATTTTGACCACTTTGTTAAGGTAGTGTCCACCAGATTTCTCCAATGACGTTTCCTTTATCCCTCTGTGGAGATAATCTGTGGGGTGATACTTAGATCCTTGGGGAATATCCTGATTCCCAACAAATTTTCCCCACTGCTTTTAGCATCCATAGGTGATCCCCTTCTGAATCAATTATTGCATGGGTAGTTGCAGAGTGGTGATTTTTTCCCCATTCCATTATTCTATTATGTGGATTTTGTAAGAAAACTTCCTCTCTGCTCCCATTTATTTTTGAGTATCACTATGGACTCATGGACTTTTTTTTTTTTTAACATATATAATGTTATAATCCTTCATCATTATCCTTTTTGTTGTTTAAACTGTCCTGAATTTGTACAATGGGAGGTCTTGTCAAGCTGGATCCTGCATCCTTTTAACATGCTTCTGCCTGTCTTTTGAGAATTTTCTTGTTTTCTGGCACAGTAAGATGTTCTAGGCTGACCTTTGATATTTACTGCCACTTACCTGACGATTCTTTTTGTTTGGGAGAGAGACTCAAGAGAGTGAGACTAAGATTTGGGGAGCAAGCTGATAAAGGAGGCCAGAAAGGAGATTTAGAATAAGGAAATATTTTGAGGGAATTCTTGACCAAAGATCTACTTTGGGTAGGTCTCTCAGGTTCTCCAAACCTGAATTTCCTCATCTGGAAAATAAAGATTATTATGCCTATTGAATGAGTAGGTTTGCAAAAATTAATAAACCTGATTGATTGGCATATGTTCAACATTTGTTGGACATTACCATTACTAACATCCTTCCAACTAAGTTAATTTCTGTGATACTTTGGACTTCCAATTACTGCTCCCACTGTGATTGATTTATGATTAAACTTGCTTAAATTTATGTTCTGAGGCTTTGGTTCAATATTGCTCTAAAGTGTTCTGAAGGCAACTAGATGGGGTTAAAATCTAAAAGACTGATGAACAAAGATCTTTTGAGGGAGTAAGTGTATGCAAATTTAAGGAGTATGCAAAACACACACACACATCCCACACAGATGTATATGTGTATTTCATGGTTTGAAATAGGATTTTAAATGAGAAATGGCCTAGAAAAACTTGACCGGCTTTAAGTCCAAGATCGGCTGCTTATTTAACGTTTCTCAATTTAAAAGTGAAGGAATGACACTCCCTGAGCAATTGTGAATATAAAATTCAGAACAAGGAGACACATGTATGGAGGCAGGGAGTCTTTTGTTTTTCTTCAAGTTTTATAATTGACACACAACACTGTTTAAGGTGTACAGCACAAAGACCTGAAATACATGCATATTGCACAAGGATTACCACAGTAAGTTAGTATCTGTTGCTTCACAGAGATTATGATGAGAACTTTGAGGATTTATATTTTTAGCAACTTTCAAATATACCATATTGTTACTTATAGTCATCATGTTGGACATTACCTCTCCAGTACGGATTTATCTTAAAGCTGGAAGTCTACTTCCTGACCACATTTCACCCAATTCCCCAAGGGAAGGCCTGGGGCGGGGGGGAACAATGCCTGGTATTTGTTCTCTAGCCAGTGCCGCCCCCTGGTGGCACTGTGTTCCCATTGCAAGTCGGAGCGGAGGGGGAAAGGCCACGGGCTTAATTTGTAAATTTAACGGCTCAAGTAAAGCCACAGCATTCGACAACTTCGAATAAAAATCATTATCCCACTTCACCTAGGTGATGCTTGCTTCGATAGCAATAACATGCTGTTCTGGCAAAGGAGTTAGACGCTGCGCTGGAACTTCCCGCAAAGGCAGTCAATCATTCAGCACATTCTATTGAGTGCCTACTGTGTGCAATGCACTGCTCTGGCCCCTTGGGATAAGAGACAAAAATTCCACCCCAGTGAGACAGGGAAACTGAAGGACTCCATAAAAATCTGCTTTCTGCTCCCTTTCCTGCTTCTGTTCTTGCTAGGACCTGCACCCCCACTTTACACATGCCTTATAATACAAATAGTGTGTGTCCTCTTTGTAAGGGACAAGGAGTGAATGATTTCTTTAGAATAGGTAACATTTATTCTATTCTATTCTATTCTATTCTATTCTATTCTATTCTATTCTATTCTATTCTATTCTATTCTGGTGAGAATGGCGAGGAAGCGATCATATGGTATTCCAGACCACCAGAGCTAGACATCTGGACACCAAGACCACCCTGGCTCAAAGGAATAAGGCCTGAGCCCTCATCTTTGTTCTAACTGGTTCCTGGATGCCTACGAGGACACCACGGTCCTCGATAAAAACTCCCAGGGCCCAAGCAAAGACGAGGCTCTCTCTTTTCCTTTCTGTCTGTACCTGCGCTCTCTCTAGACCTTCAACAAACTTTGCTTTCCCCTCCTGCTGGCTCGTGTTTGATTTCCATCCTGCACACAGCCAGGGATCCTCTCAAGAGGCTGGTCCTGCGGTACCCGCTCTCTCTGGGTCCCTAGATCGGCCTGCCAGCATCACCAGCATGCCTTTAACATGCTCTCTCGATTCTTCAAATACTACAGCAACTAATTTAATTTCTAAAGAGCTCTATGGCTTATAGAGTTCCCTTCAATGGCCCAATGAATGGAGAATCCTGGCACAGGCCCCTCCGCCCACCTAAGAACTCACCCTTGCAAAACAGAGAGTTAAGATGTCATCAGCGTGACCGGCGGGCTGACCACGAAAGCAAGAGTCAACGGAAGTCGTCTTTCCCGTTTTTCTCCCCAGAAATATTCTTTGCGGGAAGCAAGGGTTTCGCCCAGCTCTTTGGGCTCGAACCCACGGAGGCAAGCGGGTGATGGAGCCTGCCGGACTGTGCGACTCCAAAGAGGAAGTGTGTTTCCCTGCGGAGCCCCCGGGGGTGGCGGACGGGTCACCCTCCGCGCCCCTGGAACGTACCCCAGCTCCGGACGCCGGACCTCCCACCACTAATCTTCATGGAGGCGCAAACGCGCCCCCTAGTGGCGGCGCGCGGCCCGAGCGTCGGGACCGGAACAAAACTGTTCCACGGAACGCAGGGTGCGTGCTCAGTTTCCGGGGAGGAGGGCAGGAGAGGACCTGCGCGAGGCGGTTCCTACGGCGGCGAAGGAGGCAATGGCCCTGGGGATGAGGGGGCTGCGCCTCTGGCAGGCCGCCCCAGGTGGCCCGGCTGGCTGGAGTGAGTTTCAGCGGCGGTGGGGACGGAGAGCGAGGCTTGAAGGATTATCTGCTCAGATGGGGCCTGAGGCGGGTCCTGGGAGGTCCCACGGGCTTGAGGGCAGAGGAGGGTCTTTCGGTCCCGGCTGTGGCGGCCGCCCCTCCCGGCCTGAGGGTCCAAACCTGGGGGGTGCAGGGGGCACGGGGCCGCGGGGGGAGCTCAGGGCCCCTCTGGGGAGGAGCCCGCGTCCCGGTGCAAACATGTCCTTATTTTCCCGTTGGAGTACTCGTACTGGCTTTGTCAAATCCTCTCTGATTTAGGGTTTGGAAAATAAGCTCGGTATTTCTCGCTTTAGGTATTTATCGTTTTGGCGAGGGAGCTCCAGTCCCCTGGAGCTTTCTTGTCCTCAAGATCTTACAAAGCGACAGCTTTGTTCACCTTCCCAATGACTGGTCTGACTTTGACTACTTCCTGGCTACTTTTTGCCTCTTGTTGTAAAGCACAGACTGGAATACGACAGAAAATCGGTGGGCAGTACAGATCTGATGGGGAAAGAGCAAAGTTGAAAGGTGTGGATCTGGGCTGGCTGCGGTTTTCTTCCGCTGGCGTTTTAATTATTAATCTTAGAAGGCGGTTTAAGTGGATCGCCGAGCGCATTTTGGCCAACGGCGTTTTACAGTTCTGTTGCCTCCCATTCTTTCCTCGTAGGAGGCTGGTGCGGGCTGTGGTATGCATTCTTCCACCGTTGATATTTCTTGTCACTTCCACCCAGGATTGATAGCAACATCGCCAGCTTCTCGGCTGTCACAGACAGAACTGATAGAGATGCAGAATGATCTCTTTAATAAAGAGAAGAACAGGCAGTTATCATTAACTCCTCGCACTGAGAAGATCGAAGTTAAACACGTTGGGAAAACCGACCCTGGCACGATCTTTGTGATGAATAAAAACATTTCAACTCCCTATAATTGTGCTCTGCGTAAGTAGCAAATCAGGATCCAGTTTTGACTATTTCACATGAGTTGTGCGGAAGGACTGGCTCAGAGGAGGCAAGATTTGGTCACTGCTCCCTGAACTTAGAGAAGTTCTCCTTTATAGAGCTTCTTACTCTCTGTTCACTGTCTTTAGCCCTTGAGGGTCCTGTGGGTCTTGAAACACTGGTCCTGTCATGCACAGGTTGTCCCGGGAGTTGCTTGAATCGGGCTGGGTTTGGGGTGCTGTAACTGTTCAGGCGCAAGGAGGCGGAGGTGTTACTGGTGCTCTTGCCCTTTTAGACGGCACTCTGGGGTGATGGTTCTCAGCAGAGGAATTTTGGGTAGAGGGACTGCCCTGGCTTCGGATGACCAGCTTTTTTGGCCGCCTTTTCCTTTCTAGCTCTTTATGGCCTACCTCCAATCTTATCTGCTTACCACTTGCCTCCTTGTGTGTTTGGTTTTTGTTCCTACTCACGTGTGTGTAGTAAATGTGTAAGTGGAAATGTGCATGGGGTGAATGGGATGAGGGTCCAAGTATGTGCTGTGTTCATATTTTAAAGGAGGTGACTGTGCCCTCTGTGTGATTCGCTGTGTGAATGAAGGAAACAGGGCCTCTCTATAGATTATTTTTGATCAAAATGCTTTTAAAGTAGCTTTGATAGAACTGGTAATATTGAAATTTAGAAAGCTTCCAAAATAGATCTGTACACCAGCATGCTCACTCATATGTGTGACTAGCTGCATCGTTTAAACTTTTGGAAAACTCAGTAATGATTCCATTTAAGTAATTAACAATTTTAGTTAAAAGCTTAAGCTGGTGTATTACTCTGGATCTTCCTTTCCTTGGGCACTTGAAGTAGTACTTATGATCATTGTTTACTTGTTTTGTGAACATTTCTTTGCTGTGTGTTGGGCATTAGGATTACAGAGGAAGTTAAGACAAAGCACAGGTCCTTAAGGAGTTTCATACGTTTCACATGTAGAGATGAAGCCTGTGAGCACCCTCAGCACGACTCCTGTGCTGACACTTGTCATTCACACCTCTGATCGTTCAGTGCACTTTTGAGTACGTACTGTGCTGCAAGTGTGGTACTAGGTTCTGGATATACGAATGAGTGAGCAAAAACAGACCTGATCCCCTCTCTATGGAACTTACTCAGACCCTGTGCCTGTGCTTTGACCACTTCTGTGAGTAGCTGTGTACTTGAAAAACATCTCATCAGGGTTGGAGTTGCACTTGCCTTCTGGTCAAAGAACAGGCCAGAGCTGATTGGCTTATATGTGAATTCATACTGATAATTAAAAACTGTTTCCGGTATTGGGATGCCTGGGTGGCTCAGTCGGTTAAGCGGCTGCCTTCGGCTCAGGTCATGACCCTGGGGTCTTGGGATCGAGCCCCACGTCCAGCTCCCTGCTCAGTGGGGAAGCCTGCTTCTCCCTCTCCCACTCCCCTTGCTTGTGTTCCCTCTCTCGCTGTGTCTCTCTCTTCAAATAAATAAATAAAATCTTAAAAAAAAACAAAAACAAAAAACTGTTTTCGGTATTTAACTTGAACAGGCCATGTTAGGGAAGTAAGAGGTGGTTTGGGAGCAAGACCCCAAACTCATTAGGACCAGATTTACTATGGATGTATATTTATATATTTTCTCTTTTAAGTTATGTGTGCACATATCCAAATATATCCATGATGCTGCTCTCTTAAGTGTGGCTCTTGGAAAATTGTATTTAAGTGTATTTAAGAAAAATTGTATTTAAGAAAATTGTATGTAAGTATTTAAGTGTAGCTCTTGGAAAATTGTTTTACTACTTAATAATTGACAGATTAATTTGAAATTAGACTTAGCCTTAATGATTTTTATAAATGGTTTGGGCAGTTTTGTTAAGAATACATTGGATGTGTTGGGTATTATTTTTTTTATTAGTTATAGATGTAAGATGTAAGACTTTTTTCTCCTGAAGGAAGTCATTGCAGAATCTTGCTTTTCTGTTGTTCTATTTCTTAATGTAGCACTTAAACATGTAACTTTTCACTTTGGGTTTTGTTAGATTTAGACCTTCGATCTATTTTAAATTCCTAGATTTAAGTGAGTGGTACTGCAGGAAGTCCATTCTGGCTCTTGTGGACGGACAGCCTTGGGACATGTATAAACCTTTGACCAAATCCTGTGAAATTGAATTTCTTACTTTCAAAGATCGTGATCCAGGAGAAGTGAATAAGGTATTTCTGCCTCTATGTTCTTTTTTTCCCCCCCTAGTTTTTCTTCTTCTTCTTTTTTTTTTATTTATTAAAATCTGTTTGCTATGGAGCCTGAAATGTGCAAATATGGCCAAGGTCAAATGTTGTAATGTACGAGATAATCAATGTTTTGTTTGTTAGATTAAGCATTTTCACAGTTCAAAAAAATCCTTGAACTTGTATTTTGGTTTTTTTTTTTTTTTTTAAAGATTTTATTTATTTATTTGAGAGAGAGAGAATGAGAGACAAAGAGCAGGAGAGGGGGAGGGTCAGAGGGAGAAGCAGACTCCCTGCTGAGCAGGGAGCCCGATGCGGGACTCAATCCCGGGACTCCAGGATCATGACCTGAGCCGAAGGCAGTAGCTTAACCAACTGAGCCACCCAGGCGCCCAGACTTGTATTTTGGTTTGAGAAAACTATATGACTTGTCTTTTATATTCATGTCTTTGTTCTACTAACATTTATTGATTACTCTCTATATTTCATTCCCTGCTTGAATTCAGCCTTTGATCATCATTGGATTATTTCGGTAACTTTTTAACCCTGCCTTCTGCCCCCATTTTTAATACTAAAGTCTTAATACTAAGAGTTTTATTAAGTGACATGACCAAGGATTGTGTCACTTTTTTCCCTACCTGGTAACTCTCAGGAATGACCTGAAAGTTATTCCCGTGCCTCTCCAGGCCCTGTGTGATCTGACAGCAGCTTGGCTTTCAAGCTTCACTTTCATGGCAGCTTTCCACTTCCTCTTTGCTCTGGCCACACTAGAGGACGTGGTCACTAATGGCTTAGGCTGTGTGAGCCTCCTGGCTTTTACTGATGTTCTCCTTCAACCCTGGGTGTTTTCTTTCCTCCCTGTTAAAATCCTGTTTCTCTTTTATGGTTCAGTTAAAGTGCTACCTGCTCTGTGGGATCTTGTCAGTTTCTTCTTGTCAGAATGAATCCCTCCTTTCTTTAGGGCTCATAGCACTTGGCTAATGTCTCTAGATACAACATTTTATATTTTATATTACATTTTAATATTGCCTTGCTATATGAACCGTTGAATGCATTGGATTCTTGGCTCTGTTAAGACAGGATGTCCGTTGTTGGACCTAGTCCTTGACTTACATGCAATAGGTATTCAATAAATACATGTTGAAATGAAACACTTAAGAAAATGATAGATACGATAATAATAGCTCACATCAAGGATTAATTATGTATCAGGCACTATCTTAGTTGATTTATAGGTATTAACTCATTTACTCTTCATAAAAATCCCATAAAAATGGATACTATAATTCCCATTTTCCAGATAAATAAACGGAAGCAAAGAGAGGTTCAGCAGCTTGACCAAGCTTACCAGTTTAGGAAATAGTGGAGCCTGGATTTTAATCTAGGCATTCCACCTCTGGAGTTCAACAGACATTAAAAACATTTAAGTAGGATAGATGAGGAGGTGCATTTTGCTACTTGCCGTCAAGGCCTGGGTCTGTACTTATTTTTAGTGTATGTTTATGTGGTTCTGTAGAATACATCCTGGAGCAGTTTCTGCTGCACACAACCAAGTGAGCCCACTTTTTTAGTCTCCAGATGTGGAGAAGAGCTTATGAAGGTCAAGTGCCCAGTTACAGTGGTGCCAGTATGGGACATAAGATGGGCAGGTCTGGTGCTGGACTTGTGTTTCTCTCTTCATGACTCTGATCAGGTCATTGCATGGATACCCATATTAGGCATGCCCATGGGTCAAATGTGCTGGTAAAATGAAAGCCCAATTAATAGTGAGGTTGCTTTGCTGTAAATATGAATAACTTGAGTGATTGCTATGTGATCATAGGTAGAGGGTAGGAGTCATAAATTCTTAAAAGTTGAGTTTTTCCCTCACTGTTATATGTGGTATAAACAGGTTTATAGTAATACATTTTTTTTTTTTTTTAATTTTAGCACAAGTTTGTTAACAAGTTACCTTTATCTTGGGTTAAAGATAAAGTTGCTACCAGATAGTAAAACTGTCTATTGTTTGACAAACATTATAGTGTGTGATATCTTGCACAGAAACACCACTAACAGCACAAGTTGGTGCTTCATTCTTTTGTGCTTTTTGCTTGGGAGAGGTAATGTCATGGCCTGATGTTCACTATTGCTACATGCTGAGGATGGACAAATAGTTCCGAAGTCAAAAGTCAATCTAAATTTTAATACTGAAGAAACGTTAGTGAATCTTACTGTGTATTATGTTTGTGTGTATTTTATTTTTCTAGGCTTACTGGCGTTCTTGTGCCATGATGATGGGCTGTGTGATAGAGAGGGCATTCAAAGATGAATATGTGGTCAGTTTGGTCAGAGCTCCCGAAGTTCCTGGTAATGTACACACACACACACACACACACACATATTTTTGTAATCCTTGAGTAGTTTGGTACCTATTTTTGGTATTTTATAGAGCTTCTTTTTTTTTTGAGTTTATGTCTAATTTTATGTAATATAAATTACTGTCATATATATGTTCCTTTTATAATGGGTAACAAAATCCATCTTATTGAATTATTGGAGGTCAGTAATTACATAATGGAATTCGAGGAGAATGTTTCTCTTGAATATGAATTTCATGTAATTACATTGTCTCGGTGTCTGTTTCCTACCACTTTTTTTTTTAATTTATTTATTTGAGACAGAGAGAATGAGAGACAGAGAGCACAAGAGGGAGGAGGGTCAGAGGGAGAAGCAGACTCCCCGCTGAGCAGGGAGCCCGATGCGGGACTTGATCCCGGGACTCCAGGATCATGACCTGAGCCGAAGGCAGTCGCTCGACCAACTGAGCCACCCAGGCGCCCTGTTTCCTACCACTTTAAGCATGTATTTCTAAATCAAATGTGTGAAGGAGGAGGAAATGAGAGTATAAATAGAATTCTGGAGAAAGCTATGTTTAGGTGACACCATTTCACCAGAAATGTCTATGACTCTGGAGAGGAACCATTTTGGGGAGATGGAAGAATTCACACACACTCTTTTGTAATTTTGGTAGAACTAGGATTTTGCATCAGTATGTACAGTAAGATCACATTTGTAATTTTTAAAAAAATATAGAAGTATATATACCAAAAATATTTAAAAAGCTCAATGAATGATTCTAAGAAGAGCAAAACAACAAAAATGAAGACGTTTAGAAGACATTAAAAAAGAAATTCAACATTTTATGTCCATTTAGTCATTCATCTACATATTAAATATCTCATGCTTTTGGAATTTTTATGTCTAGTAACTATTTGAAATCTCTATAGTGATAATATTCTGGAAGAAAACATGAATGTTTAAAAACATACTAGTGATTTTGGGTTAACAAAAGGTGAGTTAGTTTTTTGGGTGGGGGAAAGTTGGTAGAACTCTGTCAAGAGCTGGGATAATGGTTACAGTTTTATAATTTGTAGAGTTGAGAGAGATTGCTGGCCCTTCATTTTATGGTCTAAATATTCCATTGTTGCCAATAAGTCCCTCTACCATAACAGATTTGACTTTGCCTTTCATTTTGGTTGGATTTACAGTAATCTGTGGAGCCTTCTGCTATGATGTAGTTCTGGATAAGCGACTTGATGAGTGGATGCCAACAAAAGTAAGTATAGTGTTTGGAATATTAATTTTAGAATCTGTGCCTTTCATTGTTAGAATGATTCCTACATTGTTGAGTGATACTGCATGTTGAGAATATTTAATTTAAAAGACCCTACTTACCTACCTACGTACCTACCTGTGTTGTTGCTTTTTCAGTGAATTCAAGATAGAGGCAGATAATGGGCATATTCACAATGTGGTCAGTTGTATGGAAGCTTTGTGTTCTGCTTGAAGTACTTTCTTCCTGGTACTGTTCATTCTATTTCTTAAGATAGTGGTTTTCAAGATGCCCAGAATATAAAGTATAGAAGCTTAATCATCTTGGTTGATGTGGTGGTGCGAGCCTGGAGCCTTACTTTCTTGGATCCTCTGAGCACAATTTGAAAACCACTGCCCTAAACCATTTTAGCCTGTTGCATACTGTGAGATCTCCCTATATACAAAGCTTACCTTGAGAGGAGGGATAGAGGGTAGAGGATAGAGTGAATTAAGAATCAGACTTTGACAAAGCTAACTCAAATAGCAACAAACTAGACTCTTGGTGAATGATCTGATTGCGTAGTAAGTGTTCTTCTTGTTGGTCTGGCAATTGGGTAACACCTGGCTAACAAGGAAGTTCTAGATCCGATGCCCTGTCAGGAGGGTGTGCTGATGACTTTCAGATGTCAAACCTAGAAATTCAGTTATCACTGGGGAGAAGAGGCAAATGCCTGATTCTTAAGCAAAACTGTATGTCCTACAGATTGGAAGTCTGGAGATCAGAAAAGGAAAGGTGATGTACCATACCATTTTATCAATGCTACTGTGTACATTTTTTTTCACATTTTAGTATCTCTGAAAAAAAATGTGTCTTACAGTAGATAGCATGTTATAATTGGTAGTGTTTTTTCCTTAGTGGTACATTTCGATTTAGTGAAATACTGTAGTTCCTTATTGCAAAATTTTGGAGTCAGTACAGATCCAGGTTTAAATTCTGGTTTTGGAAGTTATTTCTTGTATAATCCTGCTCAAATTGCTTAATATCAGGAGAGAGGAGGGAAGGAGGAAAGAACAAAGAGAGAAAGGGAGAGAGGGGAGAGGGATGCAGGGAGGGTATTGGAACTCTTTCTTAGTGATCTCTGAACTCATGTCAGTATAAGTTCTTTTTCAGATATGCCCTCAGATTTAAGAAAGGATTCTCGCTTTGTTGGGGGAGTTAAGTAAAAACTAATAAGATCAAGATTCAGTTCTCATTATCTATGAAACTTGCTGCCTCCTTTTCCTTTTTTTAAATACAAAACTTTATTTTTTTTTTTTAAGATTTTATTTATTTATTTGACAGAGAGAGAGACAGGAGAGAGGGAACACAAGCTGGGGGAGCAGGAGAGGGACAAGCAGGCTTCCGGCGGAGCAGGGAGCCCGATGCGGGGCTCGGTCCCAGGACCCCGGGATCATGACCTGAGCTGAAGGCAGACGCTTAACGACTGAGCCACCCAGGCGCCCTAAATACAAAACTTTAAATAAAAAAGAAATGTACTAGCTAATTGCGGGCACCATGGGGTTGGGTGGACCATTTAGAAAAAGTGGTGGAGAGTTACATTCAAGTAACAGTTGTATAAAATCATGAATGTGGATTTGTTATATAATAAATTGTCCCTTTAAGAATGGAGAAGAGTCATTTCATGCAAAAAAAATCTAATAGGAAGCTTATGGAAAGAATTTTATTATAAAAATTACTTGCGTAACAGTGCTTGGTCTTTTCTGTATTAGTAATGATTTATAATATGAAAACTCAATTACAGTTTTTATTAGAAGTCTCATAAATATTGTTAATATGTACTAATCAATCATTTTAATTGCATAAAAATGACTTTTCATTAAACAGGAATTTTTTTTTTTTTTCTGTTGAGAGAAATATTTAGTTTTTTTTTTTTATTCTTATGTTAATCCCCATACATTACATCATTAGTTTTAGATGAAGTGTTCCATGATTCATTGTTTGTGCATAACACCCAGTGCTCCATGCAGAATGTGCCCTCCTCAATACCCACCACCAGGCTAACCCATCCTCCCACCCCCCTCCCCTCTAGAACCCTGTTTGTTTTTCAGAGTCCATCGTCTCTCATGGTTCGTCTACCCCTCCGATTTCCCCCGCTTCATTCTTCCCTTCCCGCTACCTTCTTCTTCTTTTTTTTTTTTTTCTTAACATATATTGCATTATTTTAAACAGGAATTTTTAATATTAGATGTATGCTGTATTTTGGGCAGGGCCAATGATGACATTACGTTTCCTGGTAAAACGTTCTGAATGACATAAACAGTAATTTTTTTCCCTGTTCATTTAAAAAAGCTTAGTTTCACTCACAATGTAAGCACATTTTTGTATCTTTCTTTTTATTAGCATTTTTTTTTTTTAAGATTTTATTTATTTAGTTGACAGAGAGAGACATAGAGAGAGGGAACACAAGCAAGGGGACTGGTAGAGGGAGAAGCAGGCCTCCTGCGGAGCAGGGAGCTCGACGTGGGGCTTGATTCCAGGACCCTGGGATCACGACCTGAGCTGAAGGCAGACGCTTAACGACTGAGCCACCCAGGCACCGCTTTATTAGCATTTTTAATTGCATCATGTTTTAATAAACTCTAAGGTTGTAAAATTTGGATAAAATGTTTATTAAGATTTCTTTGTAGGATTATCTTTAATAATTATAGGCTAATATCTTAATTACAAGTAAATTACAAGTTTCATAGTTTGTAGAGTTGAGATAAATTGCTAACCCTACCTTTTAAGGTCTAAATATTTAATTGTTATAAATTAATAACTTTCTTTCTTAACAGATTTGCTTTTGCTTTTTCTTTTAGTTGGATTTATAATATTTAGCATACAATTTTATCTGCCTTATGGAGAAATGCTTTTAAGTCAATTGTTACAAAAAGTTAATACTTTTATTTTGAAGGAGAACCTCCGTTCCCTCACGAAAGATGCTCACACTTTAATTTATAAAGATCTTCCATTTGAAACTCTGGAAGTGGAAGCAAAAGTGGCATTAGAAATATTTCAGCACAACAAGTAAGTGTTGGCTTCCTTGGAAGTGAGATTCAACCTCCCAAAGTTATATGTAATGAAGAAAATTCAGCTCTTAAGAATCTTTATATCTGATGTATCTAAGATCTCTTTTTCTGTACTAGCCTATTTACTTTGGTTCATCTCATAATTTATTTCACAGAGAAAAAACCTCCCCCCACCTTCGATAATTCTCTCAGTTTGTCTTACTTCTCTGTTTCTTTGGCCAGAGAAGTCCTTTAGTTCACAGCAACCCCAAGGTGTGTTTCCCCTTTTTCCTCCCATCATCAGGTGATAGCATACACGGAACTGTATTATTTTGTTCATTGGGCAGCCTTTCCTTCTCACCCTCCTACTCTTGAAATGACAGGAGTGAGATGGAGAATACCAGTGCTCGGGAGGGAGCTAACCGCCAAAATAAAACATTCACACAGCCAGGGCTTAGTCTTCTGAACCAGAAGTATCCATCTGGTGGATTTTCTTTGCCAACATTTTAAATCCTCCCTGGGTCCTCAGTTCCCTTTCTCACTTCTACTAATTGTAACAAAATAAGCTATATTTTAATATTAATCTAATTGAAATTAGAACTAAGTAGGGAAATCTGCATTGCAAAAAAATAACATAGATACTAGATTCTGAAGACAGAATAAGTCCCTGCAAATTGTTCAAGGTTATGGATCGGAATTTCTTTAGGTATTTATAAATTGAAATATAAGTTCTCATAGGGATAGTTTATAATATTTCACATATCCTGGAACCGGTGTACTTAGAAAGCAGTAGGAATGTACTAGTTTAACTGAACTGGACTGCAGATAGTTCTGTAGAACCAAACCACTGTTGATTCTGTAAGAAAATTCCTTGTATTATTGGAACATATCAACACACTTCCTGTGCTACAATTCTGGGGTTGTGCTATCCAAGAGATACAATGTAAGCCATCTATATAACTAGATTTTCTAGTAGCTACATTAAAAAAGTCAAAAGAAAAGGTGAAGTTAATTTTAATAATACATTTTATTTAAACAGTGTATCTAAAATGTTATTTCAGCATGTAACCAATATTACAAAATTGATGTTACTTTATAGTTTTTCATGCTAAGTCTTCAGAATCTGTGCTCTTAAGGCACATTTCAGTTAGGGCTAATGACATTTAAGTGCTCCGTAGCTACCATAGTGTACTCTAGATGTTCATTCCATGAGATTTCCCATTCCCTCCACCCCACTTTCCAGGTCTAGGAGGGCTTGTAGGAAAGTTAATTGAATGTATGGAAGGAGGTGTAGGGATGATTTGGGGCAAGTTTGAGGGGACAGAGAATTTTGGATGGTTGAAGGTAGATCAGTGATTGGGCCTTTCTGCTGCAGGGGGAGCCTTAAGTGGCTTTGACTCCCAGGGGACAGGTACATCTCTTAGAGGTGGGTCAAGAGGGACAAATATTTAAGGGAACTGGCTCCCTGAATAATGTATGGGGGTTTGGGGCGCCTGGGTGGCTCAGTTGTTAAGCATCTGCCTTCGGCTCAGGTCATGATCCCAGGGTCCTGGGATCGAGCCCCGCATCAGGCTCCCTGCTCCGCGGGAAGCCTGCTTCTCCCTCTCCCACTCCCCCTGCTTGTGTTCCCTCTCTCGCTGTGTCTCTCTGTCAAATAAATAAATAAAATGTTTAAAAAAAAATGTATGGGGAGCTTTGGCAGAAGGGGTGTGGCAGTAAGTAGATGTTGTCCTGTGAACGAATGCTTCCCAACCTTGCCATACACCCACCTAATATTTGTTTAGCTTTGGGGTAAAGAGACAGGGCTCTTAGTAGTGAGTGGTAAAGTTATGATTTGAACCTGGGCTGTGCAGTTCCATCTGTGCTATTAGCTGTAGTGACAGGATTAGGTGGATTTGAGAAACATTTAGGCAGTAGAATTGACATGACTTGGCAATGAATTGGATGGAGGGGGTGTGGCAGGAGAAGCAGGAATCAAGGAAATCTATGAAGTTTCTCACTCAGACATGTGGGTGGTTGGCGGTGTCATTTACTAAGCTAGGAAACTCAGGAATAAGAATACATTTGGTGGGAAAAGAAGGAGTAAGTTTTTGTTCTGTTTGAGAGTTGCAGAGTGTAAGACACTTGTGGAACAGTCTAGTAGATGTTCAGGAGGGTCTTATTTCAGGGCTCAGAAGAGGGATGTGGATTAGAAGCTGAACTGTGGAAGAGAGGAACGTAGAAGTGGGAATTAAAGCTGTGCATGTCAAGGAGCTAGCCCAGGGAGGATGTTTGGTGAAAAGAGGCTGTAGGACAGGTCCCCCGGAGGGTGGAGAAGGGGAAGAGTGGCCAGAGAGTTAAAATAACAAGCAGTAGGGAGTGTCAAGGAAGCCGGTGGAAGAGACCACTTGGAGAGACGGGGGTGAGCAGTGGAAATAAGGACAGGAAGGTGTCCGTTATGTTCAAACCAGGGAGGTACCTAGGGCTTTGGGGAGAACAGTTTGGTGGAGTTGTGAGGCTGTGGCCAGACTGAAGGACATGAGGCGTGAAGGGGAGGCTCCAAGTGTAAACCCCTCTTTGAAAAACTATGGCTAAAGAGGAAGAGAAAGGGAGGGGTCCTTAAACTCCTTTTTGTGTATTTAGAAGTAAAACTTTTTTTTCTTTGCTGCTTTTTAGGTACAAAACGGATTTCATAGAAGAGAAGGCATCTCAGAACCCTGAGAGAATAGTTAAGCTACACAGGTAAGTAAAAATAAATTGGCTGTCATGCTAATTTATAGGAAGACTTAGCTTTATTGTTACCCGGATGTAGTGTATGACTGAAAAAGATGAATTTGTACCCTAATTTGTTATTCTTATTACCTTATTTTCTGTTGCTTTGTTCATTGTTTTGGTATGGTGGTAACTGGAAGATTTAAATTATCTTCAGGAGCAGTTGTGTTTTCTGTTCCTCATTTTATTGTTTGTTATTTTTATTTCTGCATTTCAAGAGTTGAAAACCATTGTTTAAGTTAATTTTGAAAGTGGGCAAAATATGCATTGCTATGAATTGAACATAATTCATGTGTATGTACAAATATGAATACTGACTAATTACTACTTACGTTACATATAAGTAAGTAGAATAGGAATGTGCTTTCTGATACAGGGATGAGGGAGGTATGACAATGCATAATGCATATGCAGAAGTGACTCCATGACCTGTATCTTTTTTCTCAGCCTCATGTTTTCTTGATTCAGAGTTAAGTTTTTTTCTTCTACAAAGCTGCTCTTTGGACAATCTGTCGTATACACTGAGTTCCTAACTCTATTACAGTGAGTTGTTATAAGGTTGTAGGTGATCAGTTTTAGACATTGGATTCACTCGATAGCATGATGTGTTCAGTGATCTTAATAATCTCTCTAAAGTTATATCAATGCTAATAAAGAACAAGGTTCACTTGACTTTAATTTTCATAGTTTTAGCCTCTTCACTTGAGGTTGTTGTGTCAGGAGCAGTAGAGACTGAATAGAGCCACATGGAATGTTATTGATTAGGGACATTGTCCCAAAGAGAATTAATAGATTTTTTTCCAAACTACTGTAAATGGTTTGATTTTGAGGTTTTATTTGTTTGTTTTTAAAATCAAATCAGATTTGGTGACTTCATTGATGTGAGTGAGGGTCCTCTTATTCCAAGAACAAGTATTTGTTTCCAGTATGAAGTGTCAGCGGTTCACAATCTTCAAGCCACCCCGTTGAGTCTTGTACGAAGATTCCAGGGTCTGTCTTTACCTGTACACTTAAGAGTAAGTAAAGCTTAAAGTTTCAGGACATCCAGTTTGGGCGTGGGTGTGATTCTGGTCTTGATTTATACCAATTTGAAGGACATACATTTTAATTTTCATTTAAGTTGTGTGACACTAATACTTTGTAAATTCAGGTTTATGATAAAAATAATTTTCCCCGGAATGTAAACTGATTTAGTTGAAAAAGTTGAATCAGACTGAGATAGTAATTTTAATTTTTCAAATTAGTATAGGGGAGGAGGGTGCATTGAGGATTATTGGAGTGCATATTGGTAAGCCCTTCTGGAATGTCTTTTGAATTTAGGTTTGGCAGGCTCTTCTCCCTAATTTTCCTAATCTATTCATGACCCAGAGTCTGTTATTTTCCGTATTGTTCCCACCCCTCGTTAATGCTTTTTTTTTTAATTCAACTTTGGATTTTCAGATAATTCAAAATCTGTGTAGATTTCACAGCCAGAGTATGGACATTGACATAATGAGGATGCAGTACAATTTCTTTACAAGGCTCTCACCTGTTGACCCTTTATAGGTACATCCACTCTCCTCTGCCCCACCCCCACCTCCTTACCCCTGGCAACTACTAGTCTGTTCTCTGCTCCTACAAATTTTCATTTCAAGAATGTCATGAATGGGATCATACATTATGTAATCTTTGGGGATTGGCTTTTTTCTCTCAGCATAATTCTCTGAGGATTCATCGAAGTTGTTGTGTATATCAATAGTTGGTTCTTTTTTATTGCTGTGTAGTATTCTGTGGTATGGACCTACTGTGTATTGTTTAACCATTCACCCATTAAAGGATATTTGGGTTGTTTGTAGTTTTTTGGCTATTATGGATAAAGCTGCTATGAACATTTGTGTACAGGCTTTTGTGAATGTATGTTTTCATTTCTCTGGGATAAATGCCCATGAGTACAATTGCTGGGTCATACGGTAGGCACATACTTAGTTTTTTAAGAAACTATCAAACCGATTTCCAGAGTGACTGTACCATTTTACCATTCCCACCAGCAGTGTGTGAGTAATCAGTTTTTTGATCATTGCCAGCATTTGACATTGTCACTATTTTTAGCCATTATGATAGGCTTGTAGTGATTTCTCACTGTAGTTTTAATTTGCATTTTCCTATTGGCTAATTGTGTTGAACATCTTTCCATGTGTTTATTTGCCATTTGTATATCTTTTTTGGCAAAAGTCTGTTTATGTTTTTTGCTTATGTTCTAATTGGATTGTTTGGTTTTTTTTACTGTTGAATTTTGAGAGTTTTTTTCCTAGTGTATTCTGGCTACTAGTCTTTTGTTAGGTATGTAGTTCACATCTATTTTCTCTCTGTCAGTAGTTTGTCTTTTCATCCTCTTAACAAAAGATCAGAAGTTTTTAATTTTGATGAAGTCCAGTTTATTAGTTTTTCTGTTTATGGATCATGTTTTTGGTGTTAATTCAAGTAATTCTTGGCCTGGACCTAGATCCCAAAGATTTTTTCCCTTTTTCCCCCCCCCTAAAAGTTTCATAGTTTTATAGTTTTATATTTCAGTCTGTGGTCCACTTTGTGCTAAATTCTGTATAAGGTGTGAGATTTAGGTTGCAGTTCATTTTTCTTGCCTATACATGTCAAATTGCTCCAGCATCATTTGTTAAAGAGGCTGTCCTTCCTCCATTAAGTTGCTTTTGTACCCTTATTAAAAATCATTTTAAAAACCATATCTGTATGGTTCTGTTTCTGGGTTCTCTATTCTGTTCCATTGATTTGTGTGTCTGTCCTTCGGCTGGTATCACAGTCTTGATTACTGTAACAGTAAACAGTTCTTGAAATCAGGTAGAATAATTCATCCCATGTTATTATTTTAAAAAATTGCTTAAATTATTTTAGGTCCTTTGCCTTTTCATTTAATTTTAGGATAATCTTTCTGTATTGACAAGTCTTACTGGGACTTTGATAGGAATTGTATTAAACCTATATATAAATTTGGGGAGAATTGGCATCTTTACTAAATTGTATCTTCTAGTCTTTGAACATAGTATATCTTTTATTTAAATCCTTCATCTCATTCATCAACATTTTGTACTTTTTAGCATTTGTCCTTGACACGTTTGATTTTTCTCCACATACCTGTTTCCTTTCCTAGCTTTCTGCATTTCAGTAAATGACACCATCATCTACTTAGCTGTGAGGTAATCCTTGATTCTGTTTCCCTCCCATCCATACTCCATCCCATTCATCATCAAGGCATTTAAACTCTTAACTCTGAAACATGCCCTGAGTCCCTCCATTGCATAGCATCCCGTCTGCTACCACCACCCTTTCCAAGCCCCTCTTACTCTTCACCCCTTCCTCGCCCCTCTTACTCTTCACCCCTTCCTCGCTTTCACTCTGCCCCCCTGAAGCACATTCCCTACTTAGTAGCCAAAAGGACTTTTTCATATACAAATCAGATCACATAATCCCTTTGCCCTAAACATTCCAGGGGCTTCTGATAAAAATCCCAACCCTGTATCTTGTCTCACAAAGCCCCACATTATCTGGCCCCTGCCTGCCTCTCTGACGTCTCACACGACTTTCTCCATCATCCACTGTCTTCCAGCCACACCGTAGGGTCTGCACCAGCTGTCCATTCTGCTGGAGTCAGGTGTGGTTTTCCTTTTAAACATACAACACTGCTCTTTTCTCCAGAAGGGCTTACACATGCATATAGTAATTTTACCTTTTATCATAGATTTTACCAGGTCGTTCAGTGTGATATAGTCACTGGCCCACCCATATCCCTCAGTATCACCTTTAAATGACTTAGTAAAATTGATGCGGTCCTTAATGCATTTTACACAGTTTTCATCTGTGCATTCTGAGAATCCCCAACTATATAAAATTTTTAAGGATTAAGTAAATTGGTTCTATGATTTTACTATTTTCTACATTAGTTTTTACTTGTTCTTTAGGTAATTTGCTAAATCCTCTAGAACTGCCATTTCAGCGTGAAGATGTCACCATTGGTCACCATCGGTTCTTGATGAACCTCTCCTTGTGATTGCTAGTGATTTGAAGAATGACTTCTAGTTTGTTGAAAATGGCTATTTAAGGAAAGAACTGCAGCCCATGGGAAAGTGGGGCAGAGTTTTGCTTCCCATTAGAAGGAATGCTGTCTGTGATGGTAATGATTAGGAAGGACAGAAGAGGAAGAATGGCATTTTCAGTGCTTAATGTCAGTTTTTCTTACATGCCAAACAAAGCAGCTGTCCCGTAAAGTACCTTTCCCCCTACTCGAATCTACTTTTGTAACTGCTTAGCCTCATTAGTACTGCCTGACTTCTTATGTATTTGTTTTGTTTAAAACCTATATAAGACTCATTTCCTTTTATTTTAACTTTATTGCTTTATTTAATTCATAGTGAATCTTTTCTTTTCAAGGCACATTTTACGATATGGGATAAGCTGTTGGGAAGATCTCGGAAAATGGTAAGTGTTTTTTGACAGCTAATGAGTACTGTTCCATGAAGAAATTTTTATTGGAATCAGGCAACAACACAACAATAAATAAAAAAGGGAAGAAAAGAAAATGAAAGAAAAAAGTAACTAATTGTCTCAATAGCTAAAGCAGTGTTATAGTTGGTGAGCCCAGTAGTATCTTGGCAAGAGAAGAGTTGTAATTTGGCCTTTCTCCTGTTTTTGTTTGTTAATATCATGGAAATGATACTGTGGAACTTGAAGAAGAAGAAGAATACTGCTTTATAGTAGTAATAGATCTTAGTGGGTCCAGTGGTGTTAATTAGGTCTTTGGTAATTTTTTTGTAAACTAAATGAGCATTGAGAGATTAAGATTTGTCAGATATATTTTAAAAATGCCTTGACTTTTGGTTGACATATTAAATGTGCAAATGTCCTGAAAAACAGTATTTGAGTAAGTTACTTGTGTTTTGTAGTTCATTCTGTGTCATTAGCATTTAGATTTCACAAGTAGGAATGATTATATTTCTTGACTTATTTTATCCCTATTTACTCTTTCATAGGCTAAGTGCTCATCCTTTACTTACGTTATCTGATAGCTGTTCCATTTAATCTGGCCATGAACCCTTCCTAGTCATCCTAATTTTCTACTCTAGTCAAGTTTGCAAACGTACATCAAACTTTTTCTTTTCTCTCCTTTTTTTTTTTTTTTTTAAGATTTTATTTATTTATTTATTTGAGAGAGAGAGAGAGAGCACAAGTAGGCAGAGAGGCAGGCAGAGGGAGAGGGAGAAGCAGACTCTCCACTGAGCAGGCAGCCTGATGTGGGGCTCGATCCCAGGACCCTGGGATCATGACCTGAGCTGAAGGCAGACGCTTAACCGACTGAGCCACCCAGGTGCCCCTAGTTTGCGGTCTTATATCACTTTATTTTTTCCCAGCTTTACTGAGATATAATGGACATATAACATTGTGTAAGCTTAAGATG
Source organism: Neomonachus schauinslandi (assembly GCF_002201575.2). Taxonomy (NCBI): domain Eukaryota; kingdom Metazoa; phylum Chordata; class Mammalia; order Carnivora; family Phocidae; genus Neomonachus; species Neomonachus schauinslandi. The sequence continues at coordinate 18,359,288 of NC_058403.1, forward strand.
TACATTGTAATGATTCGATATGTGTATGTGTTGCAAACTAATTACCACAGTAAGGTTAGTTAGCATATCCATCACCTCACAGAGTTACATATTCTGTGTGTGTGTGGTGAGAACTTTTAAAATCTATTCTCTTAGTAACTTTCAAATATATGATATTAGCATTGTTAACTCAGACTTATTTTCAAGTTTGTTTATTCATGGCAGTTTTTCTGTTTGGACTCTGTGTCCGTTTCTCCTCCTGTCTATGAATGAATACATCCTACTCATTCTTCCGTACCTCATCCAAGTCTTACTGTCCTCATGAAACATTTGCAAAGTAATCTCTGAACAAATATCCATTCTTACAATTTCCACTTGATTATATACCTCCTCATATGGTTTTCCAATTGTTTTTGCTAGTACATTTACATTCAGTCTGTTAACCCATTCAGGGATTATTATGTATGTGTCATGCCAAATTTTGAGCCCAACCTTTGGTATATGGGTTAGCTGGTAAGTATTTATTGATTATTTTTTATGATGATGTACAAACCTAGTCTTTATTAATGAATTTACAGATAAAATTTATTTTTGAGGCACTTAGTCTAGATTACATGTAATTTTCTCATGAAAAGAAAGTATTTTTGAATGGATAGAATAATTTTGTCTCTTTGGTCACAATCATTTTATTATTTATTTTTAATTTATATATTCAAGTATGACTAACACACAGTGTTATATTAGTTTCAGGTGTACAATATAATGATTCATCAATTCTGTACATTTCTCAGTGCTCATCACTATTCGTGTGCTCTTAGTCCCCTTCACCATAATGATCATTTTAGATTAGGAAACTAGAGAAGAAATGAGTATATAATAAATGTAGGAAAATAGTAGAGGAAGTGGCCTAGAGTATATAATACAAATCAGTGAGTAGCTTTTTTGCAACATTTATTCTGGTTCGGTTTCCTTCTTCTGTCCATTTTGTTTGTTTGAAGGGAGTAGGTTAAACATATGGTTCGTTGATTCAGATGTCTGTTAGGTGCCAGGAGCTGTAGGTACAGAAATGAACAAAACCTACTTACTGGCCTCAGGGAAGTTACTTTAACGGATAACTAGACTTGGAAGCAGACAGTTGGGTGTACATGTGGAGTTCTGGCATACAGCAAAGGACCCAAACCAAGCTGGCGGGTTGGTTAAAGAAGGTTTCCAGGGATTGGTGTTGCTTAAGCCGGCTTGAGAGGATGACTAAAGTGGGCCCGGCAAATAATTTGCTTGGGGAGAGGTTGGTGGATGTCTCAGAGGAAGCTGCTTGACTAGAGGGGTGGAGGAATGGAGAGCGTGATGAGTATAAGATGGGTCTGAACGTACAGTCTTATGTAGGGTGGGTGATGAGTTCAACAAAGTCTGTTGGAAATAGCATATGAAGGGCTTGTCTTCCATGATACAGAATTTACATTCCCCTCCTGGAGGTGATTGGGGGTCACTGGGGAATCTGAAAAAGGAAGTAAACTATGGGTCAGCTGTTCATGTTTAAAAGCTTACTCTGGGGCAGCGTGGAAGAAAGCTGTGACTTAAGCCAGCAGTCCTGTTAAAGGGATAGAAGGTGGTGAGATCCTCAAGTTCAGGTGTGGCAGTGAGAGCCACTTGGGTAGAATTAGTAGGACTGTGGATTGAATATGCACATAAGAGAACCATGGATTCCCGAATGGCAGGTGTGGACAGCTGGGTAGAGACCTTCACTGAGATAGATAATGCTGGAGGTGTGGTGGGTGTCGGGGTGGTGAGGAGTAAGTATAGCTGTTTGATGTGTTTAAGTGTCACAGAATAGAAATATGGATGTACAGATACCTGTTTCTGCTAAACCTGTAATATACTATATTTAAAATAGAATTATACCTCCCAAGAAAATCTGTTGATTTAAGATACTGTGTTACAACATTGCTGGTATTTTTCTAACATGAATGATTTCATTTTGTAATTGAAAAATAAAATGACAAACTGGAGAAGCCTAGCTATATGCTTCAGATTATATTTTTAATGAAATTGTTGTACTTTACTTGATAATTTATATTGGGAACCTGGCCTTGTACGTTTTCTTCTTTTTCTGCTTAACTTCCTATAATAATTACTAATAAAGGAGAAAGACCAAGGGTCATTATAGGAGAAGGACTGTGGAATGATTTAAAATGGTGGGCTAAGGGTAAAACTAAAAGTGGTTATTATTAGAAAATTAAAGTATTCATGTATTTACAGGTAACTGAAGATCAAACTAAACCTACAGAGGAAAGTGCATCAGTCTAGTAACTTCCTAAAATTTAAATATGTATAGTAAATTAAAATAAAAGTTTTCTATGAAATATTTGTGTGTGCTTCTAAAGATTAACTGTCGGGGCACCAGGGTGGCTCATTTGGCTGGGCGTCCCCCTCTTGGTTTTGGCTGAGGTCATGATCTTGGGGTTGGGGGATCGAGCCCCGTGTCAGGCTCAGTACTCAGCATATGGGCTCTGTGCTCAGCATGGAGTCTGCTTGGGATTCTTTCTCTCACTCTGCCTCTGCCCCTCCCCTTCCTTGAGTACTCCCTCTAAAATAAATAAATAAATCTTTAAAAAAAAAAAAAAGATTAACTGTCTTTTTTCTCCCTAAGATTTATACTGATGTTTATTTTTTCCTCTTTATTATTATTATTATTATTATTATTATTATTTTTACTTTTTACTTTCTAAAGGTTAAAACAACTTACGCTGTTCACAGTAAAAATTTTATGCAGAAACAACCCTGTTCTCTCTGACTCCCCAGATATGACACTTTGACATGTTTTCTCTGTTCAGTCCTTTTTCCTACATGTATAAACATATATGTACAAATATAAATGAAATCTTTTAAAAACATAAAGGATCATACTAGTTTCCATTTTTGTTATTTTTTATTTTTTAAATTTTTATTGTTAATCACCATACATTACATCATTAGTTTTTGATGTAGTGTTCCATGATTCATTATTTGTGCATAACACCCTGTGCTCCATGCAGAATGTGCCCTCTTTAATACCCATCACCAGGCTAACCCATCCTCCCACGCCCCTCCCTGCCAGAACCCTCAGTTTGTTTTTCAGAGTCCATCGTCTCTCATGGTTCGTCTCCCCCTCCAGTTCCCCCCCCTTCATTCTTCCCCTCCTGCTATCTTCTTCTTCTTTTTTTTTTTAACATATATTATTTGTTTCATAGGTACAGGTCTGTGATTCAACAGTCTTGCACAATTCACAGGGCTCACCATAGCACATACCCTCCCCAGTGTCTATCACCCAGCCACCCCATCCCTCTCACCCCACCCCCCACTCCAGCAACCCTCACTTTGTTTCCTGAGATTAAGAATTCCTCATATCAGTGAGGTCATATGATACATGTCTTTCTCTGATTGACTAGCGAAATAAGTCAACCATTTTTGTTATTTTAAACAATGACACAGGGCACCTGGGTGGCTTAGTCGGTAAGCGTCTGCCTTCGGCTCAGGTCATGATCCCAGGGTCCTGGGATCGAGTCCCACATCGGGCTCCCTGCTTGGCGGGAAGCCTGCTTCTCCCTCTCCCACTCCTCCTGCTTGTGTTCCTGCTCTCGCTATCTCTCTCTGTCAAATAAATAAAATCTTAAAAAAAAAAAATAAACAGTGACACAATAAATATCCTTGTACAAAATGGCAAGTGTTTTGTGGATGGATAGATTTAACTGAGAATTTACTAAGTTAACTGAGTATTTCCTATATACTGGCCACGATGCTAAGCCTTTCACATGAGTCCCGTATTTAATTCTCACAATATGTTGAGAAGGTGTTTCCATTTTGTTAATGAGGAAGCAGACCATAGAACTGGCCAGTAGCAAAGCTGGAATTTGGGCCCAGGTTACTTCATCACATGCTCTTAGTACTGTTCTGCACCGCCTCACATACAGTTTGTAGGAATAGATTTCTGATTGTAGAGTTACTGACAGATGCTACCAGATCTTAACCTCCAAAAGATTTTGCCAGTGGCAGTCCCAGTAACAGTGTGTCAGAGTTCCTGCTTTCCTGTATCTGGGGCAGGTCTTGATTATCAGTCTTCAAACTGTTTTGCCAAAAAATTTCTTCCTGGGCGTAGTACACCGGTTTCTTCTGCAGATTTTATTTCTTCCCTGGGTGGGATCTACTTCTTCCTAGAGACCATAACTTCCTGTTCCTTTATTAACTTTTTCATTGTGCTGGAGTCCACATAAGTTACATCTTGAGAAAAAGCGTGTAAGAGGTGAGCCCTTGCATGTCTAAAGTAGCTTTGTTTTGCAACTTCTATTTGATCGACTGTTTGGCTAGGTAGAGAATTGTAGATTGAAAAATAATTTTCTGCCAAGACTTTGAAAGCAGCTCAAGTATCTTCTGGCATCTGATGTTGCTAATGAAAAGTCTGATAACCCATCTGACTTTGTTCCTTTTTACATAAACTGTTCCCTGCAACCCTGCCTTCCTCCATACCACTGTCCCTGCCGCACACCCACATGCATTACACACTCTGGATACTTTTAGGATCTTAATGTTCTTGGTGTTTTAGAGTGGTAAAATTTTATGTCTGTATCTAGATTTTTAATTATTCTCCTTGGTACTTTCAATTTTGACATCTCTTTTGAGCTCTAGGAAATTTTTCTTTTTCTTTCTAAATATTTTATTCCTTTTCCTTTTCTGTTTCTCCAATACCTTTTACTGGATTTTGGATCTTCTGTATTGGTCTTCTGTATTTCCCCTCCCCTCTTTTTCTTTCTTTCTTTCTTTTTTTTTTTTTGTGTGTGTGTGTTTGTATCCTATCTTTTTAATTGAACTTATGCCACTGACTGTTACGATGGGGATTTTCTCAATGCTAGAATGAAGAGCTGTTCAGTCTTGGTGACAGATTTCTATACTGACTGCTCTTGTTCTTCCCAGACAGTGCTCCCACTTATTTCATGAGATCCTTCCATTAGTTTACCTGGGGGGAAATACCTGGATTCATGCCCTTCTGTATTTGGAGATAGGGGATGTGGGGTCAAGGTCAACTGGTTTGCATATAGACCTTTAATCCCTTTCTTTTTAGCCCCTCTCCTGTCTTCTGTCTTCTACCACCTCTGAGCTTCTCCAGACCCATCTGGGCAGGTCAGCTCTCTCTTCTGATGGGCTCCCTCCACATACATCTAAGTGGTGACACCCTCTACTGTCCTGTTAGTCCCATCTTTTGGAAATTCCTGGAAATTTCTGCTGCTGCTTTCCTCTCCCATCCTCTTGGTGGATTTATACTTTGATTTTTTTAAAATAAATATGACCTATTTTGAGCATGTGGAAAAACAGAAACATAACCCCTGTTTGAGTGGACATTTGTCCTGCTTTTTTGGGTACCTAGTACTGCTTGAACATCCACTCTGGTGACATCCCACTCTATGGATCTTATCTCACCAAGGGGAAGACTAAAACATAATTTCCAAAATTTCCTTGTAGCTGGGGGCTCAGACAGGCATCCTAGGTCACCAGTTAGACATACTTGTATGAAATTTGGAAGTGACACCATGAAGACAGCGTGGCACATGGGATCCATTTTGTTTGGGGAGCAGGGACTCGTGGCTTTCCAGGCAGCCGTGGTGCAGTGGGCTATGCCCAGCAGTCCTTCCCCTTGCAGCTGCTCTGGTGTAATGGCATTTTTCGGAGTTGTGTAACCAGATTTCCAAGCCTGAGCCCATTTGTGAGCCATTTGTTTTTTGCTTACACTGGCTAGAGCAGATCCTGTTGTTTGCAGCCAAGAATGTTGACATATAGTCACTACCCAAATTTAACCATTGTTAACCTTTTCCCTATTTATTTCAGATTCTTCTTTTTAAATAAACAAAAAGCTACCTATCCATTGAACATCTTCCTCTCGTCATTTCCTTCCAAGAACTACTATCTTTTTCGTGCATATCCTTACCCTTCATGCTTTGCAATGTATAGTACCCTCTATGTTTTAAACTAAACATAATTGGCTTCATGATACATATCCTTTTAAAGTTTATTACTGAGCATTTTGTTTTCACGTTTAACATGTTGATATGTGAGGAGCTAGTTTACGTGCAGAACTGGTTGATACATGTACTATTCCATTGTATGATTAATCCCACCATTAGTTCATTTCTCTTGTTGATGGCCATTGAGGATGGTCCTGACTTTTTAGTTTTTTTTTAAGATTTTATTTCCAAGTAATCTCTGCACCCAACATGGGGTCAAACCCACAACCCTGAGATAAAGAGTCGCATGCTCCACACTGAGCCCACCAGGTGCCCCTTTACTTTAGTATTACAAAAGGAAAACGTTCTTGTGTATGTTTCCTTGTTTACACATTTGACGGTATCTCTAGGGTATGTACCTACAAGCGGGACATGCATCTTCAACGTTACTAAATGTTATTAGTTACCACAATAGTTGTAGCAGTTTACTCCCTATCAGCAGTGGTGGTTGTTTCCCCTCCCCCTCACAAACACTTGTCATTATCTGACATTCAGGTTGGTTGGATATGCCCAATCCTATCGTTTAATCAGTTTGTTTAATACTGAACGTACAGTGACAATGAGTGTCTTTTCATTTGTTTTTTATCCAAGAAGTTTCCTCTTCTGTGAGTTACCAGTTTATAGCCGCCCCCCCCCAACCTGTTTTTTACAGGGGATCTTTGGTTCTGTTCACAGGAGTTCTTTATATATTCAGAAAGTTAAACCTTTGTTACTGTAAATATCTTCTCTGGTCTGGCTTACCTTTTAACTTTGTGCTGTCTTTATTTTTAATGTGGTTGAAATTATCCATTTTTTTTCTTTATGATTTGTATGTGCTTAAGAAATTCAATAAAGCCTTTTCTAAGTTGAAGTAGCACTGGGTGTTGTAGTTAGTGATGAATCACTAAATTCTACCCCTGAAACTAGTATTACACTGGATGTTAACTAACTGTAATTTAAGTAATTCAGAATTCTGGTAGGATGAGTCCTTCCTTATTCTTCTTTTTCAACATTATAGTGGTTATTGGATCAGCTTGTCAACTTCTGAGCCACTTGTCTTAAAATCTGCTTTTCTGATACTGAAATTTCTCCATGAGGTTTCTTTAGAATATGGTAAATATTTTTTCATTCCTTTCAGCTTTTCGTGTCTTTATGTGTTAGGTTTTCTCTTTAAAAGAGCAGAGAGGAATCTTTTTTCTCCCTTTAAATCCATGCTCCTGCAATGATTATGGATTTGACAATTTCTGCTGTAATTAAATCAGTATTTGCTTATATTTTGAGACTGTATTGTTAGCACCATGTATTCTGGTTTGGGGTTTTTATAACTTGCCAGCAAATTGTTTTTTTTTTTTTTTAATCATTAAATAAGGATCCTCTGTATCCCTCATAATGATTTCATCCCCTTTAATCTGGTTTCCTTAATTGATTTTTTCTTTAATCTGGTTCTGTTATTACCTTGGGTTTTTGTTAGTATTTTCCTGGTATTTGTTTTTCTGTCCTGTTACTCTCACCTTTTTTTTTTTTTTTTTGGTCATTATGTTTCAGGTCTCTTTTGCAAACAGCATGTAACTGTCATTTTCTTTTAAAACTGAGTCTTGGAATTACTGTCTTTTAATAGATAAGTTTTAATGCATGTATATTTTACAATGATTATCATTTCTTTACATTATTTCATTATTTGTTCTTTCTTGTCAAGTATTTGATCTGATTTTCCTTATTTTCTCTTTTTCCTTTCTAAGAGTATCTCTCTCTCTCTCTTTCTTTCTTTTTAAATTTTTTTTGGAGAGAGAAAGTGTGAGCGGGGTGGGTGGGGGTTGAGACAGAGAGAGGAAGAGAGAATCCTAAGCAGGCTTAATGCTCAGTGCTGAGCCCGACATTGGGCTGGATCTCACCACCCTGAGATCATGACCTGAGCCCAAACCAGGATTCAGACGCTTAAGTGACTGAGTCATTCAAGCGCCCCCTCCTTTCTATTTTACAAGTTACACATTTTATTTCTATTCTTTCAGTATATAGTATTCCATGTACAGGTGTACCATTATTTAGTCACTCCCTATTGATGGTTGATTTTTAATTTTTGCTATTAAAGTAATGCTACAATTAGTAACTTGTATATATGATTGTACACATGTGCTTGTAGATCTATAATATAAATTTTAAAAAATTTATTTTAAAGATTTATTTATTAATTTCAGAGAGAGAGAGCATGAGTGGGAGAGGCAGAGGGAGAGAGAGAATCTCAAGTGGACCCTGTGCTGAGTGAGGAGCTAGACACCGGGCTTGATTGCACAACCATGAGATCGTGATGCGAGCTGAAACCAAGAGTCGGGTGCTTAACCAACTGCACCACCCAGGCACCCCTAATTTTATTTATTATTTTTAAAGATTTTGTTTATTTATTTGAGAGAGAGAACAAGGAGGGGGGAAGAGCAGAGGGAGAGGGGCAAGCAGACTCTGTGCTGAGCATGGAGCCTATCGTGGGCTCGATCCCACAACCCTGAGATCATGACTGAGCCGAAACCAAGAGTCCACCACTTAACTGACTGAGCCACCCAGGTGCCCCTGAAATATAAATTCTTATAGGTGATCCTGTTGATCAAAGATTATGTGCATTTTAACTTTTGATAGTATAGATAACATCCTCTTAAAGATAAATTTATCCAATGAGCAGATTTAAGGTTTCATACATGGTTTCATATGTTGAAAGAAAGGGAAAATAGGGAAAAGTTTTAGGAGAGGTTACTACTACAATATTATTTCTAAGGGATCTCCAAGTTGGGTGTTATTGTCAAGCCTGCCTGTAGAGATTAAAAGGACACATTTTTGGGGTGCCTGGGTGGCTCAGTTGTTAAGTGTCTGCCTTCGGCTCAGGTCATGATCCCAGGGTCCTGGGATCGAGCCCATCGGACTCCCTGCTCAGCGGGAAGCCTGCTTCTCCCTCTCCCACTCCCCCTGCTTGTGTTCCCTCTCTCGCTCTGTCTCTCTCTGTCAAATAAATAAATAAAATCTTAAAAAAAAATAAAATAAAAGGACACATTTTCATATATATTTTTCATATATATTTTTTCAATAATGGAATTTATTAAGATGAATATGGAGATGGCCTTCTTGATATACAAAACTTAGGAAAAGCCAAATTGATGCTTGAGCTGTCTGTAACGAGTCCATACAGGTCAACTTGAAAAACAGTCCCTCTAGTCAAGACATATACATATGCCAGTTACAGACAGTCTCTGACATCAGAACAGGCTGTATTTCCAAATCACTGAAGACTTGGATACATTTCCCCATTCCACTCAAGCAGCTGTGAGCAAGGCCCTGAGCTGAGTGGGATACAGGAAAGTATAAAATGGTATTTCTTTCCTACAGGAGCTCATGATCTAGAAGAGAGGACAACATGTATGCAAATAACAAATGTGGGGCACAGCGTGAAGCACTTTTACAGGAGAGCCACAAACTGTACTTTGGGAGACCAGAGGAGAAAGGTCACTCTGGGTGCAACCCTTTCCTGCGCTCTTTTCCTATGTTCTAGGCACAGGCTAAAGGATCCGAAATCGTTGAGCTGTCAGCATTTGGGAAAGGGTAGGATTTTCCTCAATGAAGATTGAATATCCTGACTGGTGAAGCTTTGGCAGCACAGAGTGAGTTAAGATGGTGGTGACATCTTGTGATTGTTTCGTTAGTCAACCCACTCTTTCCCAGGCAGGAACTGGCACCCGATCCCTTCACTGACCTTCCCTAATGACTGCTCTAAGCAGCAGCTGATAGTTTGGGCATGGCTAGTCCAAGGTCGTTGATGCTTTTGGTGGGAAGGGATAATGGGACCTGAAATTTAATGGCTGCTTATCTCCCAAAGAGATCAAGGATCGGGCAACTCATCACTCCACCCACGTGGCAGAACCTCTCATTACACAGAATAAACTGTGTGTGAACAGTACACAGAATTGCATCTGTATGTTGCAGGATTTCTGCTGGGCGCCATTCCTAGTTGCCGTATCAGCAGTAGCGTAGGGTATAAGCCATTGTTTCTCAGAGTTGGTTTATGAACTGTTTGCATCTGGATCACTCAGTTAGCCTGGTAAAAAGGCAATTTCCTGAGCTCCATGAGAGAATCAGAAGCTCTGCGGTGGGAGCCTGGGAGCCTGCACCTTGACCCATTTCCAAAGTAAGAATCACTGCCCTAGCTCTTCAGTTATATGTAGAAGTTTTCAGTCATTTGTTTGCTGTAATGACCTTTTATTTACTAAAAATCTTTGAGCCTATGGGTATAGAGTGAAATGTTCACTATATTTAAACTTAAGTTGTTTTGACAATTGAACTTGGAATAATAATGGTATGATTAAGTCAGTAAACATTTGCGTAAGATGGAAATCTGCAAGAGGTGGCTTGGCCCTCAAGGATATACCTTTTCTAGTGCAGTCGTTTACACACCACAGCAAATTACGATGCAATGTTTTAGAGCCAGGGACCTGGGAAATCCCTGAGTCCTGTGAAGAAGCGCTGAAGAGTGGTATTTGAGAAATCTATCTAAAACAAATCCATTACTCGAGCAGTTAGGAATATATGTGTTAAGCAGGTGAACACTTAGATCTGTTATAATAGTAGCAGAAAAACCCAAACCCTCTATATGTACATTATTTCCTTATCCTTACTGCCAGGAAAGAATTTGAAGTCCAAAGTGGAAAGCTGAACACTTATGTGCAAGTTTTACTGTTGATTTCACTGTTTCCTAGTCAATATTACCTGAAAACCACCTAATGAGTCAACTTCTTTTGAGTGCTTCCCATTTACAGACTTCTTATTAATTTTCTTCAAGCTCTTTTACTTCTTCAGAAGTTTTCCCCACTTCCTTTAATCAAAGTACTGGTCATCTCTTTATTTTTGGAAAAATTCTAATACTCTATATTAGAGTATTAGTTTATATTATTTTATATTTTATAGTTTATATTATATTAGTTTTCTCTATATTCTTCAATCCCCTGACTTCATTTCTTCTCCCCCCATTCTGTTTTTTTTTTTTTTTTTTTTTTTAGCTACTGAGTCTTACTGCTGAGAGTGAAGTCTCTAATTCAGCAAGTTTCTAGGGAAGTGGGTCAGATCCTAGGCAACCCTCTTAATATTCAAGTGTTGTGTTTTCTGTTTGTTTTTTTTTTAAAGAAACCATGTCCTGCATGATGTCATGCTTCACTCAGTTCAGCCTTCTGTGTACAAAATTGGGTTCCTTTTACCTTCTCCATCTGCCACATCACCCACTTTCACTTCAGCCACCCTGAGTTTTTCACTTCAAAACACACATGCACTTCCTTGCTACTTTACCGCTTTCTCTAACCTAAACACACACCCAATCTTACGCCTAGAATTTTTGGCACGGCTGAGCCTATCGGTCCGGAAGGCTCCATCTAAGATGGAGAGATCAGGAGCTAGCAGCCTATGAGAGCTGGGCATCAGAGAAAACCCAGCGCCCCTGGAAGATCTCACTTTTCTGGGTTGTCACCATGGAATTATGGCTAGGTTGGAGCTAATGCGCCCTCGGGGAGATGTGCTACGGGAGCCCATTTGATTTAATAACTGAAATCTAGAAGTGTTAAAGCCAGTGTTCCTTTAACATGTAATGCATAATAGTGCTCTTTACACGCACTATTTCACTCGAGCTAACCGTCCTTCTGAAATAGATTCATCATTTCACTGGTGAGAAAATTGAGGCTTACAGAGATTAAGGAACTCACCCAAGTTTCATGTACTCTAGCGCTCTTCAAATAAAGCATTTCACAGCACGGTTTTTCTTTTCTTTTTTTAAGATTTTATTTACTTAGAGAGCGCAAGCAGGGGGAGGGGCAGTGGGAGAGAGAGAGAGACAGTCTCCAGCGGACTCTGCGCTGAGCACAAGCCTGACGTGGGACTGGATACCAGGACCCTGAGATCATGACCGGAGCCAAAACCAAGAGTGGGGTGCTTCACCGACTGAGCCACCCAGGTGCCCTCATGGCAGAGTTTTTCTTAAGCTTTTTGATGTTCATAGCTTTTCCTTATAACAGCAGGAAGGTAATACTAGATCAGTCTACTCCAGGCCTAACATTCTGACTGTAGGCAGCAAGCAGGGTTTTGGAGAATTGGGACTCAAAACAAGGACTCCTCTTTGAGATGAGCAGTGCAGATAAAATGCATAGTCTGAAGAAACTCTCTTCAATGTGATGTGCCTACTTTGGGGCTCCTCGGAGCCAAATGTTCATTTCAAGGGTTAAGAGGAGAAATTCATCTTGGCAGCACACACGACTTGAACACAAATGTGGGCCAGGCCGAGGGGATGCCCTGAGATGAGAATACCATGTCCTGAGGGTCAGGACGTTCCCCCCTGGTATTCTCATAGTTTCTTCCCATTGTCTTTTTTTGGCTTGTTTTTTGCATAAATGACTTCTGAAATTACAGTTTGTACTTTGCAAAAGAAAAAAGGCCATAACAAATTATTTTAAATCAACTAAGTGACTAAAAGAGGTTTATTTGGTTACAGTGCGTAACTGACAAAATGTTGAGAAGAGTTGCTAATACAAGTATACACTAAATATGCCAACAATTACAATTAACTATTTATTTGTAAATGATATAGTCAATTATGGAAAAAAAAACTGCAGAGAAATCCAAACCTGAACAATTCTGTAAATCAAATCATTAGCTTTTCTCTAACAAAGTGTGGGGGGGGGTGTGCTAGTTCTTGGATGAATTTTACTATAACATTAATGTAACTTTCTATTTTACAAAATAGTTCTATTTCACATAAACCTCACACTGACCTTGTAAAGTATTAGCCCCATCTTGTGGGGCTTTGAGAGGAAAAGTGGATTCTTTGACCCCCATGACATAATTATGTGGCCAAGCTATTAAACTTGAGCCTAGATTTGGGACTTAATTTCAAATATGAAATTTTTTTATTAAGCCTTTGTATCTTGTAGGGAAAAGGGAGGGGTTATCTCTCAGACATCATTTACCATGCTAATTGGTAAAAATATTTCATTTCTAAAAAACACTCATTGTTATAGCCTTATAATTACCCCTTAAGATTCAGATAAAAGTGCTAACTTCAAACTAAAGTTGTCTGAATAGAAAACTGTAAAACGAAGGAAAAAACATGCCAATTTGTAAATCTGTTTAAAACTGTTGCCGGACCATCTTGATGTAACTGGAGGGTCCTTCTAATTTTTAACTATGAAGATATTCTAGAAATTTATTTCAGAATGTGTTTAGTCCATATTTCTTTCAGTTGAGTTATGAAAAGTGCTTCTGAACAGTAACAATGAACACACCATAACTTTGAATCAAAAACGATGCAAATACGTTTTCCACTAAAGATCCAAACAAAGATGTGGGCTTGAAGATTCGCGTAAAAGTGTCTGCATTCAGAATGCTGCTGATAAATCTTTCGAATGACCTTACTCTCTTAAAAACTGATGGCAGAACATCTCGGTGACCAGATTATGATTAACAAAAATAATAAAGCCTGAAGTCTTAAGTTTATCCAGCAGGGTGACTGATTCTTCTTTGTCATCCTCCCAGGTCAGCAATTTGTTCCAGTGAATGCTAGTAACAGGCATCATACCCTGTTAATGCTAACATGTAGGAGTCAGTCGGAGGTAAAAACCCCTATCACGATTAGCATTAACAGCATACAGCCTACAGCAAGCCTCCAGCATTCAGAGGATGAGGCATAAAGAATTTAAACCACAGATTTCCCCTTCCTGGTCTGCGCCACCTGCAAGAGAGAGAGAGATGGTTGTGTGTGCACATGTAGTCATAAAGCTGGAGTGAGGGAATATAAATCTGAAAGCAAAAACAGTCTTTATTTTCCTCTTAAGGGAGAGCATGAGCTCATTAAATCCCAGGAAGTGATTTGTTGAAAAGGGTAGAGAAACTGGCGATTAAAAGACATTTTTACCTTTAAGTATATCTGAGGACTATTTTTAAATTTATATTTTAAATTCTGAATTATTTATGTATATGTATCATCTTCTTTTAAAACAAAACCAAAACAAGTCTTCAAAGTTGCCACATGCTAAAATGTAAAGAGGCGATCTTGAGTTCTGACAGTACTATCTTTTTTGATTTACGTTTTACCTGGGAACTAGATCATTTAAGTAAAAGGCCAAAATAATTCAAAATAGTGTTTTATGATTTGTGAAAATTAAACCTGAATTCACCTGGTTTATAAAGGTCAAATTTGGGCTAGATTTTTTATTCTGTAGTATACAGTTGAGTCTTTACCTTTATTTATTTTTCAAGGGGTATGGTACACACAGTGGGGGTCTCTCCTATAAATGAATCCACCATTAAATGGCCCCATCTGCTCTTTAGAGATTCCTGTGGGGAAAGCACCACCCAGTGGCTTTGGTTTTGATCTACATAAAGGAAGTATGACTTAAAAAGTGATGTTTCTCAAACTTCTTGTCTTCAGCAAGGAGTGGATTAAGAAAAAAGAAAAAGATGAATTTGCTACTTCCTGTTACAGTCTGATTTTAGTCTCTCAGATAAAGTGACATTTCTCCCACAAGCTTCTGGTTTCAGTGTTACTATATAGCAGAACCTAGAAGTTAGAGTACCATTCAAGTATGTGGTCTCCTCAGTACAAGAGGGGAATCACCTTCTCTTTTATTTAATCATGAAACCAGCTAGATGTAAAACTGTGATTAAGTTCAAAAGAAATTATAAACTTAAAAATTCCCCAATGAACGTATTTTGACAGGGCAGAATACCGTGGTTTGGAAATTTCCAAACCAAGGAAATATATTATTCTTACTGATAGTAATTTTTTTCTTACCTTTGCTGTTTTTGAGATGAATTAACTTAAAGATGAAGAGCTTTGAATTAAATGATGTCAGTTGAGGATTTTAATACCTTTTACAGATTTTTCACTCAATAAAGATTGTAAAAATAACTTTTCCCCCCTAGCCACAGTGCCTTAGATATAGTAAATACTCCATATATATTAATATCTTTATGCTGGTTCCTCCCCAACCAATATAATTCAACCCTTTTTTAAAGAGCTATGTCTAATTCATATTGAAAGTAAATTATTTGCCTACTATTCTACCCATACATTTTTCTCCTGTTCTTTAAAGATGACATCTGAATACAAGCATTAAAAAAATACATTTAGTATAGTAATTGGATTTTTTTGTCTTTCATCTTTTTTCACAAATTGCCTGATTGGAGTGCTCAGAAGAGTGACAAATGTTTTTTACAATGTGCTATATACTAAACATTCTAACAGCTTTTGTTTTATTAGCTCAAACTCTGAAGGTATGCTGAAATGAAAAGCATCATGCAGATCCTCTTTTGATCTCAGTGCTCAAAGAGAAACTGTGGTACCATGTATTTGGATAAACTTCTCAGGCATGATGAATTCCTAAAAGTGCAGAGAATGAGCAGTTTGTCTGACTCTACTACACAATCTTAAATCTCATTAAAAACATAATGAGAGATGAAAAAAACCCCAATAAACAGAAGGAAGGAGAAAATATCCTAGAATAGCTTTTTAAGAAGTACATTCAGTAGACTTGTAGACATTAGATTGGCCAGAAGGCCCATTAGTGTTGAAGTTGAGCTCACTTTCAGTGTTTTTAACTAGGCTTGTCAACCAAGTTAACCAACAACAGAATTGCTATGCGTCTGAGCAGAAACTAGTGATCACAGACAACAAAGGCTGGGCTAAGAGCCAAGACACTGGGCAGAAGATGCTGTCATGAAGCAGTGAGGGATAAATACAGCCACCCCACTGGTAGGGTGGCAAGGGACGAATTGGACACAATTCTAGACCCAGCAATCAACAGTCAATAGCTGCTAAGCATTTGATAAGAACGTGATGAGCATAATTTGCAATGTTTGGCAACACAAGAGAAATTTCTCTGGATCACACAATATTAATTAGAACAGGAGTCTTGACGAGAGTGGTTCTGAAGACCTGCTTCAAAGCCCCTCACTCCACAATACTTTTAGGCTCACATCCACTGTCAAGATAAGCTTTACCTATTGCACAATTCTTTTCAATAGCTGAAGATAGGTTCCAGGTTAGTGCTTCAAAGTAATCGAGCATCAAAACCACCCCTTCTCACCTTGGATAAAAATCTGCCAAGATGAAGCCCTAGATATATACTAGATAAATAAGACTACCAGGTACCTTTCATCATATGGCAGGACTACTTTTCCTCTGGTAGTAAGAACTGAAAGGAGACTGAAAGGAGCATTCTGGGAAAATTTTCCTCAAATTAAGCTTTTCTAAAGAATGACTTTTTTTTTTTTTTTCCTTAAAGTAAGCTCTGCACCCAACGTGGGGCTCAAAGTCACAATGCCAAGATCAAGAGTTGCATGCTCTACCAACTGAGCCAGCCAAGTACCCCAATCCTTTAATTCTTACCTTACTGATTTGCCAGGAAAGATGGTATCAGCTATATATCCAGAACAGAATATGTCCTAAGTTTGTCACTAAGGATCTCTTTTCATAATGAATCATAAGTTATATCCTTCCACAATTTTATATGTTTATATTTTCCCATTTTTCTTATTCCTAGCATTAACTACTTAATATTTGCATACCAAAAGAACTGCATGCCGTAACATTTTCTTTTAAAAAAGTGGTTGAATCTCATAACTAAGCCATTATGAGTTTTTTCATCCTGAAACGTGCAAATACTTGGAAACTATTAATTTGTTGTTACGAAGTGAATGTACATGAATTTCTGCTGAAAGGCACGATCCTGTATTGATGTAGCAGTACAAATTCTCATCCAAAGCCATTTTAATGCGTGAAATGTAATTATGCTTTTGAAAATTAAAATGGTTAAATTCAGATAATTTCTTTTAAGTATTCCCTACATTTATTTAATTTTCTTATATACCAGTCAAAACCATAATCATTAAAATGGAATTCAATGTTGATCCCTATTTGGATCCAATCACTCAAAGCGACTAGTGACTGATTGCCTAAGGAAGCATTATCTGGTGTTCCCAACGGAAGTTACTCTGATTCCCTATATTCTGAAGTTGCTGTTTTGGCTCAGGTCATGAAAGTAAGCAGTGAAGATTAAGGCAGGTATGTGAAGATCAAGATCCTGAGAAAATTTGGACCTGTCATGGTTAATCTTTGGAATGACAATTTTCTTGATTACTATTTTGACCTAAGGTCAAAAGATGAAGGTGGCTGCAGATATGATTTCTCAAAGACCTGCCCCTCTAAAAATTCTACATCTGCTAGTGCTTCCCTAACCTTCCACTTAGTCTGAATTTCTCACCACTAGAATCATCTTCTTTCGGTGGGAGAAGCAAGGTGGCAGGTAAGGTTTAGGTGAGCTGTTGTTGAAATGGAAAGAAGTTATCTGGAGAGGGAGGAAAAGGTTGAGTTGAAGCCCCTCCCATTGGCACTTTGACTTAGTAGGTTAGTTAGCTACTCATCTTTGAAAGCAGAGATAAAGGAGTGAGGAGAGAGGACTCAAGGTGGGAAAGTTTTAATGGGGATAAAGAATGATTTAGAGGAGAGATGAGAATATACTCCAAATATTTCAAGAGCTCATCCTTTCCATGTCCAGCCTAGAACAGTCACAGATTACTTAAAATAGTATCACCTGAGTTTTAGTTCAGTCCTCTGTGTTTGAACTTCCTACATGGTCTAAAATCTCCTAAAAAGTGTATTCTCTCAGTAATTCTTCATAAAGACCTTTAGTATTGTGACAAAAAGAAATATTCAAGTGACTGGTTTTCTAAACTGTGTGAATTTTTTTATCACATGTTTTCTGTAGAATATGATTATTCTGTGTCCCATCTCAGTAGCTCATTTTTAAGATTTATTTGAGATAGAGCGAGCGAGAGAGAGAGAGAGAGAGAGCGCACCAGCAGGGGGAAGGGCAGAGGGAGAGGGAGAAGCAGGCTCCCCGCTGAGGGAGCCCAACTTGGGGCTCTATCCCAGGACTCTGGGATCATGACCCGAGCTGAAGGCAGACGCTTAACGATTGAGCCACCCAGGTGCCCTGTCAGTAACTGATTTTAAAGTTAAGTCAACTTCTGTGCTGTCAGGAAATGGGGCAAAGAATATTATGTTTCTCTTGAATTCACCCGAGTTCCAACAGTAAAAAGGGGTTGATTGAGATGGTAAGTAACTGGGATCATGTCTTCAAAAGCACACAAATGCATCTTCTGAAAGTAAAATGGATTGTTCTGTCAGTCACCCATATCCTGACCTCTTGGTGAATGGTAAGATTACTTTTTGTATCATTAACTTTTTTCTTATATTTAAGAAAAATTCCCTGTATAGGCCATTGCTGGGGAAAAAATGATCAACTCTCTATGTCATCTACTTTCACAAAAATCTAACATCCTTTGATAGTTCTAATTAGGAATTCTTTAATGAAAATACCGACTATTTCTAAATTAAGAGCTCCTGTTGAAAAGACTGGTTTGCACATGAGACAGCTTTAATACAACATACCCTTCCGTATTTTGAAATACAGAAAATGAATATTTTTAAAGATATATGCCAGTAATGATAATAACACATAAAACTAAGTGTGACATACTTCTGAACTGTCTCAGAAGAAAGCCAATGTGGAATTCACAGGATCACTATGGAAACATCATATTGAGCGGCTGCTTAACTGTGAATGTACAAACGAGAAAGAATCTGGACCATAGAGGCTTATTCTGCTTTTCCCACTTTTAAAACCAGGAAGTTTTTACTGAAACCACTTGTGGATCTTATGTACAAGCTAAGCGGCCTTCCCAATAGATTTATTGCAGACGGTGATTAACACCTTCACTTTTCAGATAAGAATGTGGGAAAAAACAGGTTAGAAGTATTTGCCCCCAGAGCCAGGAGGGCTAGAGCCAGCCTGAGTCCAGCCCCCCATCCTGAACCAGCGTGTCACGGAGTGGGGGGGCCTTCCTCAACACCCCAACCTCACACCAGCTCAGCTGCCGGCCCCAAACTTGGGGAAAATGTTATCAAACAAACATGAATAAAAACAAGGGCAGGAAGGAGAGAACTCAGGGGGGAGATGCACTCTTTTGCTCTAAATCATGGCCATTCACTCTTCTTTCATAAGTTCTCAGGTTTTCCACATGCCTAACGACTTAAACTTTTTAATATTATATTTCCATAAGAGAATTGTAATCATAATTTTCTTTTTTTTTGGTTTATAATTTATTTTCAATATCCTTCCCACGCCCCCATCCCCAACTCCCCGAGGGAAAAAGGAAACATGATGGCAGTTATCAACTCTGGAGTGCTCTGTCATCCTTTGAAGAGTTACCTTTTCTAGAGACCACCTCCTCCTCCTCCACTTGAGTTCACAGTGTTTATTCTCAACATGGAATTTCAGCACAATGCCTCCTTTTGAACTCACTATGGCTAACCTGTTTGTCCATTACATGTGCTGGGGCCCGTATGTCTGGCATCCTAGGAAAAGTCCTCTTTTCTATTTCTACAAGCCACAGTTTCCATTTCTTTATTTCTACACACCATCATGGCCCCAAACAAGGACGAATTTGTGTACTGGGAACTATGTCAGACAAACTGAGCAAGTTCTGGGAACAAAGGTTTGGTTTTGCCTGCTTAAAAGTTTTCTTACGATGTATGGGAATACCCTGTTAACAAGGCAAACACTCTACCGTTTATTACTTACATCTCCACGGCGTTCTACTCCGTGTCTTAAACATGCCAAATGAGGGTCGTGTTTGGTGCTCCTCGAGATGTCGTCTCTAGGTGTAATGTTCTATGTACACTCAGGCACTGTCTACCTACTGAAATTGCTCCTCAGATATGGACTTGCTCACCTTGCCTTATTTCTGTCTCTCACAGACAACAAACTCCTGGAGGCAGGGCTCTCTTCAGCTCTTGGTGTGACCCCCTCGCTCTGCCTCCCCCAAGTCCTGGCTCTGACTTCGGTCACAGTTGCCTTGACACCATGCTGTGATTTTCTCTTGTCTCTTCCCTGGGGCTGAGGTGTATGTGAGGGCAGAGACTGGGTCCCACCTCAGTGCCTCCTACACAACTGACACTCGGTAAATGCTGTGAGTAAACCCTTGAGGTACTTCCAAGGCATTTCTGTCTACACAACTGGCTTGGCTCTGGCACTGGAGCAGTTCAGGGGCATTGAACTAATATGCAGATTTTTGGAGAATTAGTGTCATAGAAGCTTATAAATGTGGAAATACATCAATGAGGTCTGGTGCTATTCCACATTAGTAATGGACTGCTTACATTTAGGGGATTCCAGGCTTGGATCTCATTCCACTAAGTATGATCATTGTAGGATAAAGCTGGAGAATACTACCAGAAATAGTCATCTGAAGTTATGGGTAAAAGTTAGGTTGTTGTTTTTTAAAACCACCCTTGGATGTCATAATATGTGTTTTCATTTCATCGTGGAGGAGTGTGCTCTTATTCTTAGGTGCTATGTGTCCAAGCATTTAGAGGTTAGATGTCAGAGGTGATACAGACATCGACCTAGAGAGGCAGACAGATGGACAGGGACAGAGAGAAAGAAGGCAGATGTGACAAATGCTGTGAGTCTAAGTGGAAGGTCTCGGAGTGTTCCTGCTCTGTTGTTTTCAACCTGCCTGGGTTCCATTCTTGACCCCAGCAGTGTTCCTAGCTGTGTGACATTTGGCAATTTAACTAAACTCTCTAAGTCTTAGTTGCTTCTTTAAAATTGGAGACAGTGCTAGAACTTACTCAGAAGGTCGCTGTGAAGATGAAATGACACGATGAAGGTGAAACACTGAGGGTGGGTGCTAGGCTTATAATCAAGGCTCAGTGGATGTTAGCCGCGGTACTCGCAGCATCAGTCATGAATCCCTGCGGAGGACCTGAAGGTACCTGTCCAGCTACCACCCGTTGCACCTGTCATTTGAAAAGTCCAAGATACATTTACAACTGTGTGACTGAACCATTCCGTAAATTAGAGGTTATCAACAAACACATACAAGTCAAGTGAAAATAATTCTTTGGTGTCCTAATCTCCGAATCATAAAGGTACATCAAAATGTTTCCTTAGGAATTTTCTGAAGTGTCTTATTAGTTTTTCTTTGGGTTAAGGAGGAAAAAAAACGTGTTATGAAACTCTTAAAAACTCATTACGAACAAACAAGTGTCTACCTTGTCCAGAACTTCTAGAGACCATTTTGTACCTATACCCTTTACTTTCTCAAATCATCTTTGTATCTCACTTTCCAAATTGGTTTCTTGAAATATGCAAGATCACCCATACATACAAACTAATTGCAAACACTTATATGGGTCTCTGGGCCAGACAGGAGTTTGACTTCTTATTCCTCAGAATGGCCTTGGGAATGAGTTTTATCATCGTCCCCACTGATCCCTGGTGGCCCTGAGGCTCAGGCAGGGGCAGTCGTTTGCCCCAGGTTGGAGAGTGGGTAGGCAGGGGCCCTGCTAGAAGACAAACTCGAGCAGTCTGGCTCCAGCGTCCACGCTCTGAATCACTCTGCTGGCCCGATGGTGGTGAGCAACATAAAGGAACACTGCATCTGGTCAGGACAGCCAGGGACTTCCACTGGGTATAGAACATTCTCATTATGGAGAATTACACAAATGTCATCATCGTATGTCATTTCGCCTTACCCAAACACCAGCCCCACAATTTCATTAAATCAGCTGTTTGCTATTCTTCACTGATCTTTCTGCCTTTGCCTTAACTCCCATCTGCCCACATGTGGATGTTGTTTTTCAGAACTGGGTACTGAAATGGTACCAAATTGGCACAGTCTGCCTTAAACCATACCACTTGACTGATGTGAAGTCTCCTTTTCTGGCTAGTATGTCATTGTGTGTAGGGGTGGGAACTATGCTCTTTGGTTCATGGTTCTTCCATATTGCTGAGAGTCGTGTGAGTGAGGATGCTGAACTGCTCAGACATGCGACGTGTTACTTTGAGGATAAGTGTGCTTTTGGCCCTGACTACTGCAAACCCAAAGACAAGACTGATGGACAGGGCTTCGGTGTTTCATGGTGGGTGAGAATTACACAGCAGTCATCAAATTAAAAGTGTTGTTTTCCTTAAGAGACTGAGATAAAGGTAATACATTTAAGGAAGATGGAGTCAGCGCAAAGGTGGGATAAAGAGAGGCTTTTAAAATTTTAACATTTCTCCTCAAAAAAGGGTTTCACAATTTTCATACTCTGTCCAATTTCAGCCAATTTGTGATAGCTTTGAAGTCAGTAAGATCAGTGAAAGACAACCATACATTCTCCAGTCAATGATCCTGGTACTTACTTACTCTGACTCTCTTTGGACAGAGAGGATATGAATTCACTGAGTCCAGCTGTGCCTTAGAAGATCTATGAAAGTGAAGTGAGGTGGTAGTCATGCTGGAATCATAGAATTTCTTCATCAGTTTAAGGGACTTTAGAAATGACTCAGGCCCCGCCACCCATTTTAGAGATGAGAAGAATGAGGCACAGAAATTTGCACAGAGGTGGGACGAGAATCCTACCATCGTTCTCAGGCTGATGCCCTTCCCATAATACCAGGCTTTTGCGCTGTGGGTTGCAGGCCTACCACCAAAGTAGTAAAGCTATTAAAATCAATAGCTTCAGCTATGATTCACAGCCGGTGACTCATAAAAATGTAGAGACGCCAACTAGTCAAGGACAGAGGTGTTCTGTCTAGGTGCGAGGTAGAGTCTCCACACACCACTCTCCATCATTCAAACTATTTACTTCTACTAGGCTTAGAATAGGGATTATGAAAGTCTACCCCAAGAGAGGTCATGGCTGAGATTCAAGGAAGCCTGGAGCCCACTAACATGAATGCAAAATTGTTTGTGAGGATGGGTGTATTTTCTCTTCTTAAAATTTCTGAGCAAAGCATACACAGCTTCCATTAGATTTAAGGTAGGAAAAAAGGGACTTAAGAACTAATACTCTAAAAACCTCCTTGATATTGAATGGCAGATCTTAGTCATGACATAAAATAGCTGATAAAAAAAAAAAACTTTTCAAAAGTTGAAACCTAGGGGGCTTTTCGGGAGTGGATTTTTTGATTCACAGAAGACTAATTTGATGAGCTACGAAGAAAGATGAAGGTTATTAATTTTCCGTGTTGGCCACTGGAAAGTAAAGAATGACAAAATTCACAGCACATCCTAACTAGTTTAAGTATTTATGTCACTGCAGTTGACATGCCAATTTGTAGAGCGATGTACTGTTAGCCCTTTCCTCCGAATTTTAAGATTCGTGAGGGCAGGGCTGTCCTTGTTTGGTCCCTGCTGACTCCTCTCCAGCGTCCAGCCCTGTGTCTGGCACAGACAGAACGTTATGATGGCCTTCCCGTGAAGGGAATGTGGCACTTAGGATTCTGATTTTTTAAAGGCCACTAAGTTATACTTTTTACATATGATTAGTCAGGTAAAAAACAGAGTAGAATGCCACGGTTCTGCCTTGAAACGGGTCTCGGCCAGCGCTCATGTTTCTCTTTCTTGATTTGTGTGGTTAGGAAGCTCTGTCCTGTGGTCAAGGTGAGCTGACCGGCCGTGTGGGGGAACCCATGCAGCAGAAGTAATTACTGAACGCACTTGGGTCCTCTGACGAAATCACGGAGGCAGCAAAGTCTGATGGAAATGAGCCTGAACTGACAGTTTGATGTCCCGAGTCTTCCCCCACCTCCCAACATCCCACATCTCACATCTGCGCCTGAAGGCAGGCTTTACACTAAGAACCTAACGACCTTACCAGAGAAAACACAAATTCTGTGAGCCACAAGTCCTCATGGGCAAAATGGGCATAACACCACCTACCCTGCCAATTTCCTATCATCATGACCATCAAATCAGACAATGCTCAGGAAACTGCCTTGTCAATTTTTTAGCGTATATTCCTGTTCACACAGATAAGCAATTAAATATACATACCCATTGAAAAGATCAGTTCTAGGGTTATTAAAAGTTTGGCTGCCCTAGTTCATTTAGATTATACATTATGTTAAAGCCATATAAAAGAGGCACTACTTCTTTAGGGGGATAAATGGACATAATGAGTGACTTGGGCTTTGAAATATCTACATAACATTATGTAAAAAGTCTATCTCCACTTAACCTCATCTATTTGACACAAAATATAAATTAAATTATGACCATCATTAGATACTGCTGGCCTCTTCAAATCATAGGGGAATCCTAGATCTGCTGTGTGGTATTGGAGAAGTAACTTCACCTCTCTGGGCCTCAAGTTCCCTCCTTTTTAAGGACTGGATTCTCATTTATATCTTTGTCAGCCGTCAGCTTCAGTAATTCTAGCTTCAATTTGATTCATATTCATCCTAATATTCCTGCTTATGATGATATGAAAATCAAAAGACCTGGCCCACCCTTGGGAACTGTAAAATGTGGATAGATGCCCACAGGGGTTTTAGGAGGATAAAGAAAGCTAGCCAATGTGCTCTGCCAAGAAACTGCACCCTGGCACTACGGGGGAATAAATCCCAAAGTTCATTGAAGGTTCTGCTCTGGCCTCACGTCCCTTAAACGACCTTGGTATCTGGTAAGTTAGGATTCTAACTTTTAGAAAACTAAGGTCTATTAGTAGCTGCCTTTCAAAAGAAAAGAAAAAAGGATACGTGTTTTGAAGGCAGTCCCTTTGGCTCTACCCTTGTCCCACAAGTGTGTTTCGCACACACTCGGCCACCCCACTAGCTGAGCTCGTCCAGGGCCAGGTCCCGGGGAGCTCCTCCGCGCGCGAGGGGAACTTGGCGCAGAAGCCGCGTGCGGGTCCTCCCAGCCCCCGCGCCCCCGCGCCCCCGCGCCCCCGCGCCCCCGCGCCCCCGCGCCCCCG
>NC_058403.1:18384497-18428881 GCF_002201575.2 Neomonachus schauinslandi
TTTGGAGGAGAAAAGTTCTTGGGGAGCCTTCCGCCATACGTGGCCCCCGCGCCCCCGCGCCCCCGGCTCCCACCCCGAGCGGCCTCTCCTCCGCGGCCCGGGCCAACGGACTGAGCCCCCGGACGGGCCCCCAGCGGCCACGTGCGCGCCGCCCCCGCCCCTGGGGCCGTGGGACCCGCGGGCCGCCGGCGGCCGGACTCCGTGCGGAAGGGCGGGGGCAGGGTCGGCGTACCTGGTGGCCCGGGCGGCCTCCGCTGTCCCCGCGCTCGCGTCTGCTCCGGTCCCGAGGCTGCAGGCGGCCCGACGTGGCCGGCCGCGCACAGGAAGCCCGCGCCAGCGAACGTGCGACCCTTTTATAACCCACTTGTGACTCATAACCGACCGGCCGCCTGTTCTGTAAAACCCCCCGCCTCGGCCCCCTCCTGCCTGTTCTTGGAACCTACAGCTTGAAAAACTTTTTTTCTTTTTAAAGGAAAAGTCGAAAAAGCCCAGCGCCCCGAGGATTGGTGTTTTCCCCTTTCCCTTTCTCGTGGGTCATTCTCTCTGTGTGTTTTTTTCGCTCGACACCCGCCGCGTACTTTCCTGCCCCCGCGCTGCCAGGCTCGGACTCCAACCTTTGTTCTTAATGAAAAGGAAACGCATTCAAATGAGCGCTCAGTCAGCCGGAGGGGAAGTTGCTACTCTTTGCAACTGGGTGGCAGGGGTGTCTTTACAAAATCCTTGCACAGGAGAAAGAAGAGGGAGCCGCAGAGAAGTAAGTGGGAGACTTTTTTTCTCCCCCACGGAATCCACGGAGGCAAGAGGGTCCCTAACAGAGGAAGAAATGGTCAAGTGACTCCTCCTTGGGACGCCTCCCCTCTTTACCCT
Organism: Neomonachus schauinslandi; assembly: GCF_002201575.2. NCBI lineage: Eukaryota > Metazoa > Chordata > Mammalia > Carnivora > Phocidae > Neomonachus > Neomonachus schauinslandi. Next base: position 18,385,365 of record NC_058403.1, read on the forward strand.
TTAAGAGTCAAGAGTTTGGTTTGGGAGGTATACGTGGGGTTTGAGTACAGTCGTATTGCCCACGTTTGTCCTTGGGGATGCTGGGATACAGGGCTCGAATCATCTTTCATTTTGACCTCAGCAACATTCTTTCCCTGCCCCCTTCCCACCTCCAGGACATTTTCCTGGAGCATACAAGACTTCAGTGTTTTAAAGTGTTGACTTCATCGTCTTCCTCTTGACCTCTCCCGTCCTACCGAAAGGGGGGCATTTTCCTGGAGTAGATCATTTGACACACTGGACTGAAAGGGATAAAATAGATCTAAGGCACGTATATACTGCAAGACTGGTTGAGTAACTCATTCTTGAGCCTTGGTGTAATAAACTATCAGACCTTGAGGAAGAAGAAAGAAATGTGAAGGAGAGGCAGGAGGTGGTCTGGTGTGGATTTAGCCTCATCACCCTGTGATTCATGCCTTTTCCTAGATAAGACAGGATCACTGCTGGATCCCAGAGCAACTTTTTTATAGTTGGGTCTCCATCTCCAGGGCAGAAGACTACTTAGAAGAGTTTGTATTAAGCGGATGTCAGAAAATTCGTTTCTGGAACCTCTGAATACACGTCAGAGCTCATAGTCCTTAACTTAAAGAATGCCGGGGTTGGTTAGGAACTGGGAGCCTTTAAAAATTCTCTATTCTTGGGGCACCTGGGTGGCTCAGTTAAGCATCTGCCTTGGGCTCAGGTCACGGTCCCAGGGTCCTGGGATCAACCAGGCATCAGGCTCCCTGCTCAGTGGGAAGCCTGCTTCTCCCTCTCCCTCTGCCTTCCCCCCTCATGCTCTCTCTCTCATGCTCTCCCTCTCTCTCAAATAATTAAATAAAATCTTTAAAAAATTTCTCTATTCTTAAGGTTTATGTGGCCATAATGATAACAAGGAACATTTATAAAGCATTTATAAATTTACCACGAGCCAGGCCGTGGTCTGAAACTCTTTACGTGAAGGACACTGAGGCACAGAAAGATCAGACACTTTGCTTTAAGTCCTAGTAAGTAGCCGAGATGAGATTCAGAGCCAGCTCTTCCCCATGTGTACCGCTCCATTGTACTGCCTCCCTGCCTTCTAGCTCCACCATGCGCGTCTCTGGGATCTGGAGCAGAATGGTGCAGTTGGCCGCGGGGAAAGGAACCATGGTCCTTACCAGGGTGGGTCATACCCCTCTGCTGGTTATAGACACCAGCAAAGCCTTTCCAAATTTCCCTTTGCTCATATTAGGTCCTAGTTTGGGACACTCAGTAATGGTGGACAGATAAATGGTTTTTGGGAGTCAAACCAATTTGCATCTCATTGTAGTTCTGGCTGTGGGACCTGAGGTTAAGTTTCCTGTGCTTCAGTTTTCTCATGTGTAAAATGAGGAGAATAGTATTTTCCATTGGGGATTGCTATGGAGTGCCTTGTGTGTCTTCCCTCTCCCCTCCCCCCCGCCTCCCAGCCATTCATTCATATGTTGTAGCCCTAACCTGTAATGTGACTGTATTAGGAAATAGGGCCTATGAGGAGGTGACCAGGGTTAAATGAGGTCCGAAGAGTGGGGCTTTCATCCTTATAAGAAGAGGAAGAGACCCAGAGTCCTGTCCACATTTGCACAAAAAGATCATGTGAATACACAGTGGGAGAGGGGCCTCCTACAAGCCAGGAAGAGAGTTCTCACCAGAATCCTCCTTGACCTGGATCTTGGCCTTGCCAGCCTCCAGAACTGTGAGAAAATCAATGTTTGTTGTTTAAGTCGACCATCTATGGTATTTTGTTATGGCAGCTAATAAAATGATGGATTTACAAAGTGCTTGCTCCAAGGAAAAGCTTAAGAAAATAAAGGTCATTTGCTGGCACGTGTGTTGTCCCATGGATGTTGTTATGGGTTGAATTGTGTCCCCCAAAATTTCAATATTGAAGACCTAACCCGGAGTACCTTAGATTGTGACCTTATTTGGGAATAGGGTCATTGCGGATGTAATTAATTAAGGTGCAGTCTGAAGGTGGGCTCCTAATCCAATAACACTGGTGTCCTTATAAAAAAAAGTGCTGTGTGTAGAGAATGAGACACACATAGTGGGAAGATGATAGGAAGAGACACAGAGAGAGATGGCCATCTACAAGCCAAGGGCAGAGGACTGGACCAGATCCCTCCCTCACAAGGCTCAGAAGGAACCCACCCTGCCAACACCTGGATCTCCAACTTCCCCGTGAAAAGATACATTTCTTTGCAATAAGCATCTGTTATTTAAGACACCCAGTTTGTGTTACTTTGTTAGAGTAGCCCTAGCAAACGAATCCAGATGTTGTTGCTAGTTTGGTTGGTGTCCTTAGCCCTCCTCAGGACTCCTCAGGTCCACCAGAGGCTGAACAGATCAATCCAGTGACCTCCCAGAGAAGAGTGGCACTTGTTGATATAACTCATTGTAGATAACAATGAATAGATTGTAGCAGCAGACACAATTACATACTAATGAAGTCTTGCTAAAAGCACCGTAAGTTCATGAGATTCTGCAGAAAACTCACTAATCACAGGGAATGGTTAGGAACCAGTCTACAGTCTCTCTCCTTAAAAAATTAATCATGGAGAAAAAAACATTTCCTAGCGGCTGAGTGCTGAACTCATCTTGAAGAATGTAAGAGGGACATTTCTCAGAGTGGATAATATTTTTTAGAGGGTGGGTGAAGAAATAGACCCACATTTCAGGCTTGGCCAGCTTATTTAATGTAGCACAAGGTTTCAGTTCATTCTTCACTCTGTTGGACAATAAAATGGAGATAATGCATGACTCTGTGAACTTGTGGATGCTCTCTCCCTGGGGATGAAGTGGGTTGAATTGGCTTCCTCTAGACCCCATTAGTGGCGCAACCGTAATTAATGCCCAGGGCTAAAAATGTTGCCTCCATAAGTTGTTCAGACTTAATAAATAGTGTTTGTGTTTATTTTTCAGACACAAGGCATCAGAAGTTTTTTTTCTATTATAATTTAATTTTTATTCCTGTCACTGTTTGTAACATCTTGGAAGCTCAAATCTGAACTCTTCTGTTTTTCTCAGCCACATCTCCTCTGTAAATGGGTTACTGGTTGAGAGTGTTATGCGACACTCTCAAATACTGCGGTGCCTTTCCCTTCAGAGGATAAAGGAATGGCCTTTTTTTTTTTTTTTAATATTTTTCTGTCAAAGAGATGGAGTTTACGAATTACAGAGAATTAACCTTTCAACTTTATCTTTCCCATTTACCCCTTCCCAAAGCACAGGGGGTGAAGTCAAATCCTTGAATAGGACATTAGTGTTTATTGCAATGAGTTTCTGGCTCTGATTAGCTGTGCCCTAATTGTTTAATCATTTGTATGCACCAATTGTCTCATGAGGGTCCTTTGTTTGCATATATGCTGTCTTTTGTAGATAACTTCTTTCATAATCTTAATGTTTAAACTTTTTTGGAGTGAAGATCTTTTGCTCCAGGCTCATGTCTTCTTCTTCTTTTATGTTTTGGGAAGCCAGGTTGTCATAGTCTGTTGGAAATATTTTCTATAACGAGGGAAGAGTTAGGGTCTCGGGACTGAACTGGGATTCTGAAAATATTTTGGTTCATGAACAATGTTGGCAGGGATCATTCTGCTTCCCTGTCTACCAGCATCACATATAAAGAAAATTCCTCTGACCACCCCCATCACTCACTTCATCCGTATCTGACCTCAGCCTCGTTCTTATCTGCCCTGGCCTCGCTCAGCGTTCTTAACTTCAGTTGGTGAATTGATGAGTCACTCTTAGTAAATCACTCTCCACTGTCTTTTTTTTTTTTTATCCCCCTTCCTCCCTGAAATGTCTAGGGAGACTTCGAGTACCAGCACTGCCTGTTCTTGTGTTATGTTTCTTCTGGAAGACCCTGGTGCATAAATAGGCACCTGGAACCAGCTGTAAAGTCAGTACTACTCTGATGTTGTTCCCTGTTTTAGTCAGCTCTGGCTGCCATAACAAAGTACCAGAGAGTGGGGGGCTTAATCATAGACATTTATTGCTCACAGTTCCGGAAGCTTGGAAGTACAGATCAAGGTGTCAGCCAATGTAATTCCTGGTGAGGACTCTCTTCCCGGCTTACAGCGGCCACCTTCTTGCCCTGTGCTCACATAGCCTTTTCTGAGAGCGTGCATATGGAGAGATCTCTCTTTCTCTTCTTATAAGGCCTCTAATCTTATTGGATTAGGATCCCACTCTTCTGACCTCATTTAACCTTAATTTCCTCCTAAAAACCTCATCTCCAAATAGAATCACATTGGCGGCAAGTTAGGGCTTCAACATATGAATTTGGGGAGGACACAGTTTAGTCCATAGCACTCATTGGCTATGATAATATATTTGGTTTTCTCTTCGCATTTTTTAAAAGATTTTATTTATTCATGAGAGACAGATTGAGAGAGAGCGAGAGGTAGAGAGAAAGAGAGAGAGGCAGAGGCAGAAGCAGGGGGAGAAGCAAGCTCCCCTCTCTGATCCCAGGACCCCAGGATCACGACCTGAGCCAAAGGCAGACGCTTAACCGACTGAGCCACCCAGGCACCCCTCTCTTTTGTATTTTTATAAAAATAAAATAATCTCAGTTGTCTCTTTACAGAGATTTGTTTCTAACATTAAAATTATATTTTAAATATTATTTAAATATTCCCAGTGGCTCTTTTGCATACTCTTCTGCATCTCCATGCCTGATTTTTTTTAAGATTTATTTATTTATTTGAGAGAGAGAGAGACAGAGACAGAGAGGGATGAGGGAGGGCCAGAGGGAGAGAGAATCTCAAGCAGACTCCATGATGAGCATGGAGCTGGATCTCACAACCCTGAGATCAAGACCTAAGTTGAAACCAAGAGTCAGATGCTTAACCTACTGTGGCACTCAGGTGCCCCTCCATGCCTGTTTTAAGAACAACTGAATATAATTTAATAAGGATTTCAGTGCTGGCCTTAGGAAATGGGAAAAAGTGGATCCAAGGAAGTAGCATTCACAAATTATCCTAATCGAGAGATGATATAAAAGAATTCGAGAAGTTCTACCCCCATTGGGTCAGTGTGTAGAAAACAGAAGATCCAATATCATATGGAGAAAAGGTGTATATAGATTACTAATCTCTAAACAACTTTGGCATCTTGGGAGGAATAAATTGTGTGCAAACACTAATATCTTTCAGGGAGTTAAATATCCTGGGACCGTGCACCTACTGAGAAAGTGTCCAAGGATGAACAAGAGAATCCAGACAAGTTGCATATTCTTTTTTTTTTTTTTTTTCCTTTTGTTTTAGGACTTCATTTTTTAAAGAGCAGATTTAGGGTCATAGCAAAATTGAGAGGAAGGTACAGAGATTTCACATATACTCCGTGTCTCTACACATGCATGGCCTCCTCCATTATCAACATTCCCCACTAGAGTGGTACGTTTGTTATAATTGATACACTTACACTGATACATCTTGGTCATCCAAAACCTATACATTATCTTAAGAGTTCACTCTTGGGTATACGTTCTGTATAATGACGTGTATCTGCCATTATAGTATCATTCAGAGTATTTTTATGGCCCTAAAACTCCTCTGTGTTCTGCCTGTTTATCCCTGCCCCACCAATGCAACTCCTGACACCACTGGAGTGGTGTATTGTATTATCTCCATAGTTTTGGCTTTTCCATGTAATTGTCATATAGTTGGAATCATAGCCTTTTTAGATGGGCTTTGTTCACTTAGTAATATGCAGTTAAGATTCCCCAGTGTCTTTTAATGGCTTAATAGCTCAACTGGGGAATAATATTCTATTATCTGTATATACTACAGTATATCCATTTGGCTACCGAAGGATATCTTGGTTGTTTCCAAGTTTTTGGCAATTATGACTAAAGTTGCTGCAAACATCTGTGTGCAGGTTTTTGTGTGGACATAAATTTTCAACTCCTTTGGGTTAATATCAAGGAGCATGATTTCTGGATTGTATGGTAAGAGTATGTTTAGTTTTATAAAAAACTGCCAAACTGCCTTCCGAAGTGGCTGTACATTTTGCATTTCCACCAGCAATGAGTGAGAATATGCTTTGCTGCACATCCTCACCAGCATTTGGTGTTGTCAATATTCTGGATTTCGGCCATTCTAATGGGTGTGTAGTGGTATCGCATTGTTGTTTTAATTTGCCTTTACCTTATGACATATGATGTGAAGCATCTTTTCATATGCTTACTTGTCATCTGTATATCTTCTTGGGCAAGGTGTTTGTTAAGGTCTGTGGCCCATTTTTAAATCAGGTTGTTTATTTTCTTATTGTTGATTTTTAATAGTTCTTTGTATATTGTGAATCACAGTCTCCATCAGATATGTCTTTTGCAAATATTTTCTCCTAATCTGTGACTTGTCTTCCCATTCTCTTGATATTGTCTTTTACAGAGCAGAAGTTTTTCATTTTAATACAGTTCAGCTTATCAGTGATTTCTTTCATGGATTATGCCTTTGGTGTCATATCTAAAAAGTCATTTGCCATACTCAAGATCGTCCAGGTTTTTTCCTATGTTATCTTCTAGGAGTTTTATAGGTTTGCATTTTACATTTAGGTCTGTGATCCATTTTGAGTTAATTTTTGTGTGTATTGCATATTCTAAAATTTAAAAATCTGTTACTCAACAGGCAGATTTAGCTCTAGAAATAGCTACCTGTGTAACTAATTAGGAAGCTTTTGGAGGCATAGGAAACCCAGTACCATAAGGGTAAGATCATTTTTGTCTCATCTCAGTGAGAGAAGCTGCAAGTGTCCCTTCTTGCTGCAGTTGGTTGCCCATTCAGTTTTACTGCTCCTCCTGTCTCCCTAGGTTGTGTGAATATGAGTTCTGGAAGCATTGTGGGTTTTTCTGTCCTTGTTCTTCTTCCCTTCTTCATTGCAGCATTACTATCTTCTATAATAAAATTTTGCTTGAATTTTCTGAGTGTTAAGTGCTTTCATTTGCTCTCATGAAAATTATCTAACAGAACAGAGTCCAACATTGTGGTTGGCCATGATTGATCCCTTTAAACAGTAGGATGCAGTTGGTTTCCATGGATCAAAGAGCTTACTAGCCCTAAACCTGCTGGATTAGTGTTCACTGGGGAAAATCCATGGGGACAAAGGCAGGAGCTGATGTGAAAATTTCTTGTTGCCATTCCCACTCTGAGGCAGTACGCAGCAACCTGATGGGTCAAGATGCTAGCTTCTGGGAGAGTGACCTTGATCCTTGGGCTGGAAGGCTTTAAGCATGATGATTAAGGAAGCACTTGCCATTTTGCTGTGGTCGGGGCCGGGGTCCCAACCTTATGAAGCTGTACAATATAACATGCTAGTGACAAAATTCACCACTTTTCCCTTCATGGTTGGGGAAGCATAAACCTCTTTCCTGGCATGTTCTGAGTGGTTTGGTAGGCAGAGTAATGACTATTTCAAAAACGTTCTTGTTCCAATTCCTGGGACCCATGAATATGTTATGTTACATGGCAAGTGAGAATTTAAGTTGTTGATGGAATTTAGTTTGCTAATCAGTTGATCTTAAAATAGAGAGATTATACTGGGTTCTTCAGGTGGGCCCAATGTGATCATAAGGGTCATATACATGTGGAAGGGGGAAGCAAAAAAGTTAATATCAGAGTAATGCAGTATGAAGAAGACACAACTGGCCATTGTTGGTTTTGACTGAGCCAAGGAATATGGGCAGCTTCTAGAAGCTTTCTAGAAAAGGCAAGAAAACAAATTTTCCACTAGAGCCTCCAAAAGGAACACAGCTCTGCCGACCCATTTTAGAATTCCAACTTCCAAAATTGTAAAATAATAAATTTATGCTGTTTTAAGCCATTAAGTTTGTGGGAATTTCTTACAGTTGCAAGGGAAGCTAATACAGGTGGAGTTACTGAGGTTTAAACTTCATGCTTGACCAGTATTGATCACCTTAAGAAGCTGGGTGGAGCCAGTTGTCACAGAACTTTGCAGAGGTCAACTCCCTCCCCCTGCTGGTAACCATTCTTGGACAAAGCAAGACTTATCATGAACTCTTACCTCTCACTAATATTTCTAATTCAAATGTAGAAGTACACACACAGTGTTACTTAACTTTGATGTTACACCTGCAACTCTTCTTTCTCATGTGAAATATTGTGGCTCCCAGCAGCATCAACATTGCTACATTTGCTTTATCCCAACACACTCACACACACACCCTAGAATGTATAAAACCATATTATTGGTGGTACTATTACTACTGAAAACAGCTTCATACTTTATAATTTTTTTTCAGTTCTCTTTGTCCCACAAAGAATATAGCCCACATGAGATGTGTAATCTAACTCTCTTGTCTTAAAGTCACTTGAAATAATTTCTCTCTGTTTGCCGCTAACTTAATACACAATTAAGTTAATTTGTTTAATTTACTATCAATTTTTAGGTATTGCTTTTTTAGTTTGAGTTGTTTTCATTTTATCTATTTTCATAACTCATTTGCATGGTTTCAAACTCAAATTTCTAAAACAAGGTATATTTTGAAAAGACTAGCTTCTTTCTTTTCCTTAAAAAATATTTTTATAATTTATCCTTCAATTTTGAATCTACGTGACTATGTATCTCATCTTCCTTTTCTTAGACAAATGTCAGTGTGCTGTCTACACTTTTCTTCATCTTGTTTTTCTTAATTTACAATATATCTTGGGTATCACACCGTAACAGAAGATAGAGATAGTCCTTATTACAGACACATGGTTGTCTTAGTTCAAGTTTCTATAACAAAATACCATAGACTGGGTGAGTAAATGACAGAAATTAATTTCTCCAGAGTTCTGGAGGCTGGAAGTTCAAGATCAAGGTTGTCGGCAGATCCAGTATTTGATGGCAATGTTCTCCTTGTGTCCTCACATGGCAGAGAGAGGAAGCAAGCTCTTTCCTGTCTCTTCCTATAAGGGCTCTAATTTTATCATAAGGGTTCTACCCTCATGACCTACTTAACTCCTAAAAGCCCCATCTCCAAATACAATCACATTGGAGATTAGGGTTTCAACATGAAATTTGGAGGGACACAAGCTTTCAGTCCATAGCAGTAGTCTTCCATTGCAGTCCCCATATAGATGGACATTTGAGTGGTTTTCAATGTTTTACAATTATACATGATGGTATAAGGAATACTCTTGTGTTATGTCATTTGGTATTTTTACCAATTTTACTAGTCAGAATTCCACCAGAGAAACAGAATCAGTAGGATATTTATTGCAAGGAATTGGCTTGAGAGATTGTTGAAGTTTGCTAGGTAAGTCTGAAATCTGCAGGGCAGGCTGGCAGGAAGGACAGACTAGAAATATTAGGCACAAGCAATTCCACAAGTGGAATTTCTTATCCTTCAAGGAAGCCTCTGCTCCCAAGGACTTCCAACTGGAAGAATTGGGTCCACTCAAATTATCTAGGATAAACTTCCTTACTTAACTTAAACTGATTATGGTTCAGGAGGCGGGGCCTGGCTGGAGCGCCCCAACATGCATGCCCCACCCCCCCCCAGTTGCTATAAAAGGAAGTTGCCTGTGAGCTCTTCCATCTCCATTCCGCCTTTTGAAGCCACATTCATGGTTGCTTGTCAGACCCCAGCTGCCAAAGTGGTGGAGCAGATGGAGAACAAGTGTGCTTTTCAGGAGGTTGAACAGTTGAACAGTACAGAAGATAAACTTATAGTAGTTAACTTCTCAGCCATGTGGTGTGGGCCTTGTAAAATGATCAAGCCTTTCTCTCGTTGCCTCTCTGAGAAGTATTCCAACATGGTGTTCCTTGAAGTCCACATGGATGATGGTCAGGGTGTTGCTACAGAATGTGAAGTCAATTCATGCCAAACTTCCAGTTTTAAAAAAAGGGACAAAAGGTGGGTGAGTTTTCTGGAGCTAATAAGGGAAAACTTGAAGCCACCATGAATGAGTTAATCTAATTATGTTTTCTGATAACATAACCAGCCATTGGCTGTTTAAAACTTGTGATTTTTTTTCATTTACAAAAGGAAAGATCAAGTATGAAGACTGTATACCCACCTGCCATCTGATTATAAGTGACAATAAAATATTAATCCTCTCCTTTAAAAAAAGTAAGTGGATTATGGATTTTAATCACATCTACAAAATACTTTCACTGTAACACCTAGATTAGTGTTTGCGTGAACAACTGGGGACTATTGTCTAGCCAAGTTGACACATAAAACTGACAATCATGCCAGTGTGTCTTTTGGATAGATTTCTAAATGTGGAATTGCTGGGTCAAAGGATATATGCATATACAATTTTTCTAGATTGTCAAATTCCTTTCCAGAAGGATTGTACCATTTTACATTCTAGCTACCAATGTATGAGAATGCCTGTTTCCCTACAGCTTCACCAAGAAAATATATTTAGGGTTTTTCTCAATTGGATAGCTAAAACTTATTACATGACTGTAGTCTTATTTTGTGTATCTTTTATTATATATAAAGTTGGGCTTTGTGGTAGGTTGGATTGCTATTCTTAATCCATCACCACTTGCTTCTGGCATATAACCATGTAGTACACTAGAGTAAATGTGGTCTATTTTCCTGCCTGCTATGGGCTGAATATTTATGTCCCCCCTAAAATGTGTATGTTGAAGCTGTGATCTCCAACATGATGATATTTGGAGATGAGGCCTATGGAAGGTGATTAGGTCATGAAGCGTGAGCCTTTATGAGTGAGATTAGTGCTTTTATAACAAGAAGCACACGAGAGATAATCTCTCTCCCCACCACGTGAGGCTACAGCAAGAAGGCAGCCATATTTCCAGCCATAAGCTGGAAAGAGGATACTTACCAGGCCATGCTGGCACCCTGATTTTGGCCTTCTAGCCTCTAGAACTATGAGAAATAAATGTTTATTGTGGTAGGCCACCCAGTTTGATATTGTTATAGCACCTGGAACTGAACTAAGATATTGCTCCAGTGTTTTCCTATAGACAATGGAACGTTAAGGGATGAATGCATATAAAAGCTTTAAATGTGCCTTAAATGGATTGGCTTCTTTTGTATCTGTGATCTGTCATGAGAAGAGCATGCAGTGAATAATCTCTGGTTCAAGGTGAAGACAGAAGACACACTGAATAGAACTGAACCTAGTATTTATCCTGCAGCCTGGAACTTAGAACCTGAATCCCAGAGTCTGGAGCCCAAGATAGTCCCGCATATTTGCTGTAGTGAGAAACATGTGATTACTATTTTTAAGGCACCAAGATTATTTGTTATACAGCAGTTTGGACATCATGACTGACTAATATAGCATTTAGCATATTTCCATCAGTTTAAGTCTGCTTTTGTGTCTTTGAGGAGTGTAATGCTTTATAAGATTTGTAGTATTGCCATATAATATTTAAAAAATTTTCTTCTGTATTTATTTCTGTAGCCTTTAAAAATTTTTAATGTTTTTTATTTAACAAATACCTACAGAGTACCCATATGTACTAGGAAATCTTCTGGTGCTGAGAATGCAGGGGCCAACAAGGCTCACATGAAATTTAAATTCTTGTGGTTTTCTTTCATTAGACTTGCTTGAGGCCTGTGTATTTCATTGGTCTTTTCCAAAGAACTAGTTCTTGGATCTACTTTCTAAGAATCACTTTTTCTTCCATATTACATTACGTTCTTTTTTTAGCTTTATGCTTCCTTCTCCTTTATTTTGGTTTATTTTATTGTTCTTTTCCTGATTCTTTAAGTTGAATTTTAACCAGCCTTCTTCCCTCCTTCCCTCCCTCCCTCCTTCCCTCCCTCCCTCCCTCCTTTCCTTCCTTTCTCTTTTAAATAAACTTAAGGCTAAAAATCGTTTTTTTGAGTACTACTTTGAAACAATTTCACTAGTGTTTGTATGTATTGTCATGATCTTATTCATTTCTAATGACCCCATCATTAAAGTTTAGATTCCCTTTTATTGAAGTATTTTACTTTATTTTTTTACCAGTAAAAACTATCTTTACTCTTTTTTGGGGGGGGGGGAAACTCCAGATTTTATTTTATTTTATTTTTTCTTTTAAAGATTTTTATTTATTTATTTATTTATTTATTTATTTATTTATTTATTTATTTGAGAGAGAGAATGAGAGAGAGAGAGCAGGAGAGGGGGGAGGGTCAGAGGGAGAAGCAGACTCCCTGCAGAGCAGGGAGCCCGATGCGGGACTCGATCCTGGGACTCCAGGATCATGACCTGAGCCGAAGGCAGTCGCTTAACCAACTGAGCCACCCAGGCGCCCTATTTTATTTTTTCAATACGTGCTCTCTTTAATACCCATCACCAGGCTAACCCATCCTCCCACCCCCTCCCCTCTAGAACCCTCAGTTTGTTTTTCAGAGTCCATAGTCTCTCATGGTTCGTTTCCCCCTCTGATTTCCCCCCCCTTCATTTTTCCCTTCCTACTATCCTTTTTTTTTTAAAACATATAATGTATTAATTGTTTCAGAGTTACAGGTCTGTGATTCATCAGTCTTACACAATTCACAGCGCTCACCATAGCACATACCTTCCCCAATGTCTATCACCCAGCCACCCAATCCCTCCCACACCCCACCACTCCAGCAACCCTCAGTTTGTTTCCTGAGATTAAGAATTCCTCATATCAGTGAGATCATATGATACATGTCTTTCTCTGATTGACTTATTTCGCTTAGCATAATACCCTCTAGTTCTATCCACGTTGTTGCAAATGGCAAGATTTCATTCCTTTTGATGGCTGCATAATATTACATTGTGTGTGTGTGTGTGTGTGTGTGTGTGTATACACACCACATCTTCTTTATCCATTCATCTGTTGATGGACATCTTGGCTCTTTCCACAGTTTGGCTATTGTGGACATTGCTGCTATAAACATCGGGGTGCATGATCACTACATTTGTATCTTTGGGGTAAATACCCAGTAGTGCAATTGCTGGGTCATAGGGTAGCTCTATTTTTCAACTTTTTGAGGAACCTCCATACTGTTTTCCAGAGTGGCTACACCAGCTTGCATTCCCACCAACAGTGTAGGAGGGTTCCCCTTTCTCTGTATCCCTGCCAACATCTGTCATTTCCTGACTTGTTAATTTTAGCCATTCTGACTGGTGTGAGGTGGTATCTCATTGAGGTTTTGATTTGGATTTCCCAGATACCGAGAGATGTTGAGCACATTTTCATGTGTCTGTTGGCCATTTGGATGTCTTTTTTGGAAAAATGTCTGTTCATGTCTTCTGCCCATTTCTTGATTGGATTCTTTGTTCTTTGGGTGTTGAGTTTGATAAGTTCTTTATAGATTTTGGATACTAGCCCTTTATCTGATATGTCATTTGCAAATATCTTCTCCCATTCTGTCAGTTGTCTTTTGGTTTTGTTGACTGTTTCCTTTGCTGTGCAAAAGCTTTTTATCTTGATGAAGTCCCAATAGTTCATTTTTGCCCTTGCTTCCCCTGCCTTTGGTGATGTTTCTAGGAAGAAGTTGCTGCGGCTGAGGTCAAAGAGGTTGCTGCCTGTGTTCTCCTTTAGGATTTTGATGGACTCCTGTCTCACATTTAGGTCTTTCAACCATTTTGAGTCTGTTTTTGCGTGTGGTGTAAGGAAATGGTCCAGTTTCATTCTTCTGCACGTGGCTGTCCAATTTTGCCAACACCATTTGTTGAAGAGACTGTCTTTTTTCCATTGGACATTCTTTCCTGCTTTGTCGAAGATTAGTTGACCATAGAGTTGAGGGTCCATTTCTGGGCTTTCTATTTTGTTCCATTGATCTATGTGTCTGTTTTTCTGCCAGTACCATACTGTCTTGATGATTACAGCTTTGTAATAGAGCTTGAAGTCCAGAATTGTGATGCCACCTGCTTTGCTTTTCTTTTTCAACATTCTTCTGGCTATTTGGGGTCTTTTCTGGTTCCATACAAATTTTAGGATTATTTGTTCCATTTCTTTGAAAAAAGTGGATGGTATTTTGATGGGGATTGCATTAAATGTGTAGATTGCTCTAGGTAGCATTGACATCTTCACAATATTTGTTCTTCCAATCCATGAGCATGGAATGTTTTTCCATTTCTTTGTGTCTTCCTCAATTTCTTGCATGAGGATTTTATAGTTTTCTGAGTACAGATCCTTTGCCTCTTTGGTTAGATTTATTCCTAGGTATCTTATGGTTTTGGGTGCAATTGTAAATGGGATCGACTCCTTAATTCCTCTTTCTTCTGTCTTGTTGTTGGTGTATAGGAATGCCACTGACTTCTGTGCATTGATTTTATATCCTGCCACTTTACTGAATTCCTGTATGAGTTCTAGCAGTTTTGGGGTGGAGTCTTTGGGGTTTTCCACATAAAGTATCATATCATCTGGAAAGAGTGAGAGTTTGACTTCTTCTTTGCCAGTTTGGATGCCTTTTATTTCTTTTTGTTGTCTGATTGCTGTGGCTAGGACTTCTAATACTATGTTGAATAGCAGTGGTGATAGTGGACATCCTTGCCATGTTCCTGACCTTAGGGGGAAGCTCTCAGTTTTTTCCCATTGAGAATGATATTTGTTGTGGGTTTTTCATAGATGGCTTTTATGATATTGAGGTTTGTACCCTCTATCCTTACATTCTGAAGAGTTTTAATCAAGAAAGGATGCTGTACTTTGTCAAATGTTTTTTCTGCATCTATTGAGAGGATCATATGATTCTTGTTCTTTCTTTTATTAATGTATTGTATCACATTGATTGATTTGCAGATGTTGAACCAACCTTGCAGCCCAGGAATAAATCCCACCTGGTCGTGGTGAATAATCCTTTTAATGTACTGTTGGATCCTATTGGCTAGTCTTTTGGTGAGAATTTTTGCATCCATGTTCATCAGGGATATTGGTCTGTAATTCTCCTTTTTGATGGGGTCTTTGTCTGATTTTGGGATCAAGGTAATGCTGGCTTCATAAAATGAGTTGGGAAGTTTTCCTTCCATTTCTATTTTTTGGAACAGTTTCAGAAGAATAGGTATTAATTCTTCTTTAAATGTTTGGTAGAATTCCCCTGGGAAGCCATCTGGCCCTGGGCTCTTGTTTGTTGGGAGATTTTTGATGACTGCTTCAATTTCCTTAGTGGTTATAGGTCTGTTCAGGTTTTCTATTTCTTCCTGGTTCAGTTTTGGTAGTTTATACATCTCTAGGAATGTATCCATTTCTTCCAGATTATCTAATTTGCTGGCATATAGTTGCTCATAATATGTCCTTCTAATTGTATTTCTTTGGTGTTGGTTGTGATCTCTCCTCTTTCATTCATGATTTTATTTATTTGGGTTATTTCTCTTTTCTTTTTGATAAGTCTGGCCAGGGGTTTATCAATCTTATTAATTCTTTCAAAGAACCAGCTCCTAGTTTCATTGATCTGTTCTACTGTTCTTTTGGTTTCTATTGATTTCTGCTCTGATCTTTATTATTTCTCTTCTCCTGCTGGGTTTAGGCTTTATTTGCTGTTCTTTCTCCAGCTCCTTTAGGTGTAGTGTTAGGTTGTGTATTTGAGACCTTTCTTGTTTCTTAAGAAAGGCTTGTATTGCTATATAGTTTCCTCTTAGGACTGCCTTTGTTGCATCCCAAGGATTTTGAACAGCTGTGTTTTCATTTTCATTTGTTTCCATGAATTTTTTAAATTCTTTTTTAATTTCCTGGTTGACCCATTCATTCTTTAGTAGGATGCTCTTTAACCTCCATATATTTGAGTTCTTTCCGACTTTCCTCTTGTGATTGAGTTCGAATTTCAAAGCATTGTGGTCTGAAAATAGGCAGGGAATGATCCCAATCTTTTGGTACCAGTTGAGACCTGATTTGTGACCTAAGATGTGATCTATTCTGGAGAATGTTCCGTGGGCACTAGAGAAGAATGTGTATTCTGTTGCTTTGGGATGAAATGTTCTGAAGATATCTGTGAAGTCCATTTGGTCCAGTGTGTCATTTAAAGTCTTTATTTCCTTGTTGATCTTTTGCTTAAATGATCTGTCCATTTCAGTGAGGGGGGTGTTAAAGTCCCCTACTATTATTGTATTGTTGTCAATGTGTTTCTTTGATTTTGTTATTAATTGGCTTATATAGTTGGCTGCTCACATGTTAGGGGCATAGATATTTACAATTGTTAGATCTTCTTGTTGGATAGACCCTTTAAGTATGACATAGTGTCCTTCCTCATCTCTTATTATAGTCTTTTTTTTTTATTTAAAGATTTTATTTATTTATTTGAGAGAGAGAGAATGAGAGACAGAGAGCACGAGAGGGAAGAGGGCAGAGGGAGAAGCAGACCCCCTGCTGAGCAGGGAGCCCAATGTGGGACTCGATCCCGGGACTCCAGGATCATGACCTGAGCCGAAGGCAGTCGCTTAACCACCTGAGCCACCCAGGCCGCTCTCTTATTATAGTCTTTGGTTTAAAATCTAATTTGTCTCATATAAGGATTGCCACCCCAGCTTTCTTTTGATGTCCATTAGTGTGGTAAATGGTTTTCCACCCCCTCACTTTCAATCTGGAGGTGTCTTTGGGTCTAAAGTGAGTCTCTTGCAGACAGCATATAGATGGTTCTTGTTTTTTTATCCAATCTGATACCCTGTGTCTTTTGATTGGGGCATTTAGCCCATTTACATTCAGAGTAACTATTGAAAGATATGAATTTAGTGCCACTGTATTGCCTGTAAGGTGACTGTTACTGTATATTGTCTCTGTTCCTTTCTGGTCTATGTTACTTTTAGGCTCTCTCTTTGCTTAGAGGACCCCTCCTTAGTGCTCTGAATATATTGTGCCAGTCCTTTCTGGCCTGCCAGGTCTCTGTGGATAGGTCTGTTGCCAATCTAATGTTTTTACCATTGTAGGTTACAGACCTCTTGTCCCAAGCTGCTTTCAGGATTTTCTCTTTGTCTCTGAGACTCATAAGTTTTACTATTAGATGTTGGGGTGTTGACCTATTTTTATTGATTTTGAGGGGGTTTCTCTGTGCCTCCTGGGTTTTTTTTTTTTTTAAAGATTTTATTTATTTATTTGACAGAGAGAGACACAGTGAGAGAGGGAACACAAGCAGGGGGAGTGGGAGAAGGAGAAGCAGGCTCCCCGCAGAGCAGGGAGCCCGATGCGGGACTCGATCCCAGAACCCTGGGATCATGACCTGAGCTGAAGGCAGTCGCTTAACCAACTGAGCCACCCAGGCGCCCCCTCCTGGGTTTTGATGTCTGTTTCCTTCCCCAAATTAAGGAAGTTCTCTGCTATAATTTGCTCCAATATACCTTCGCCCCTCTCTCTCTTTCTTCTTCTTCTGGGATCCCAGTTATTCTAATATTGTTTCATCTTATTGTATCACTTATCTCTCGAATTCTGCCCTCATCACCCAGTAGTTGTTTATCTCTCTTTTTCTCAGCTTCTTTATTCTTCATCATTTGGTCTTCTTTATCACTAATTCTCTCTTCTGCCTTATTTATCCTAGCAGTTAGAGCCTCCATTTTTGATTGCACCTCATTAATAGCCTTTTTGATTTCAACTTGGTTAGATTTTAATTCTTTTATTTCTCCAGAAAGGATTTCTCTAGTTTCTTCCACACTTTTTTCAAGCCCAGCTAGTATCTTTATAATCGTCATTCTGAACTCTAGTTCTGACATCTTACTAATGTCCATATTGATAAGTCCCTGGCAGTCAGTGCTGCCTCTTGTTCTTTTTTTTTTGAGGTGAGTTTTTCTGTTTTTTCATTTTGTCCAGAGGAGAAAAGATGAATGAGAGAACAAAATGCTAACAGGGTAACAATGACCCCAGAAAAATATACACTAAACAAATAAGAAGAGGCCTGAAACCAGGGCAAAAGGAGAGGAAAGAAAAAAAAAAAAAAAAAAAAAAAAAAAACAAAAGGAAAAGAAAAAAAAGAAAAAGAAAAAGAAAAAAAATATGATCAAATATGATCAGGATGGTGAATAGATCAGTGCCACACACTAGATTTTGGGTGTATTTTGGTCTATTAGAAGAAACTGCCTCCCAAAATTTTAAAGAAAGAAAAACTTATATATGTACAAAATAAGGGAAATACAATGAAGGGATGGAATATGACTGTAAAGATGAAAATTATAAAAGATTTTATAAAAAATAATAAGAAGTTGGTTGAAAAAAGAATGAAGAGTAATTAAAAAAAAAAAGGGAAAGAATGTGATCAGGCAGGAGCCTAGAACAAAGCCATACACTAGAGATTTAGGATATACTTTGGTCTGGTAGAAGGAACTGTATCCCAAAATTTTATTTTATTTTTTAATTTTTATTATTTTTTAAATATTTTATTTATTTATTTGACAGAGAGAGACAAAGCGAGAGAGGGAACACAAGCAGGGGGAGTGGGAGAGGGAGAACCAGGCTCCCCTCTGAGCAGGGAGCCTGATGTGGGGCTCGATCCCAGAATCCTGGGATCATGACCTGAGCCGAAGGCAGATGCTTAATGTCTGAGCCACCCAGGCACCCATATCCCAAAATTTTAAAGAGAGAACAACATATATATATATATATATATATATACACCAAAAATAAGGTTAACTACAATGAAGGGATAGAATATGACTCTAAAAGTGAAAAATAAAAAAGATTTTTAAACAAGGATTGATAAGAAGTTGGTTGAAAAAAGGAAAAAGAAAAATTTAAAAAATAGGAAAAGAAAAAAAAAGAAAATTAAAAAAATTAACTTTGAAAGTCTAAAGAATCAGGGGGAAAAAGCCATGAATTCTATGTGCTGTATTCCCCTAATGCTGGAGTTCTGCCGTTCTCATTGATCGGTAAACTTGGTCTTGGCTGGCTGTTCTCGCTGATCTTCTGGGGGAGGGGCCTGTTGCCGTGGTTCCCAAATGTCTTTGCCGGAGGCAGAATTGTCCCACCCTTGCCGGTCCGGGCTAAGTAATCTGCTCCGGTTTGCTTTCCGGAGCTTTTGTTCCCTGCAAGCTTTCCGTACAGCTTTGGAGGCCGAGAGTGAAAATGGCAGCCTCCCAATCTCCGCCTCAGAGGACCCGAGAACTCAGGGCCCTGCTCCTCTGTGAGCCCCCAGAGAAAAGCAGTCATTCACTCCCGTCTCCCCGGTCTCTGGCCGCCCTCAGTGCTCACCCGGCCTATGACCGCGCGTTTCTATCTCTGGCACACGACCCGGGTGGAATCTCCAAACCCAGCAGATCCCTGCAGTGCGCTCCTGCACGGCTCCTCCTGGGGGAGGAAGGTGAGTCTCCCCGGATCTGCCGCTTGTTGGGTCCCTGCTGGGGGAGCAGTGGCCCGACTGTGCCGCGGATCCCGGTTTATGGCAACCCCGAGCTGAGAGCCCGCGCCTGGGCTCCGTCTCTGCAGCCGGCTTCCCTGCTCCAATACCTGGGAGCTCTGCTGCGCTCAGGCACCCCTGGTCTTTCTGTGATCTGAGGGTCCTGAGACCACACTGTCCCATGAGGGTTCCACCCCCCGCTTAGCTCCTGGAGCGATGTTCCTCAGCGGAGCCGACTTATAAAAGTTCCGATTTTGTGCTCCGCGGCTCTATCACTTGCCAGAAGCGGCCGACGGAGGCCCCTACCCCGCCGTCTATCCTCCCGAATATCGCCTCGGATTCACTTCTCCGCACGTCCTACCTTCCAGAAAGTGGTCGCTTTTCTGTTCAGAGAGTTGCTGCTATTCTTTTCTTCGATCTCCTGTTGAGTTCGTAGGTGTTTAGAATGTTTTGATCTCTATCCAGCTGAATTCCTGGGACCAGGCGAAATTTAGGTCTCCTACTCCTCTGCCATCTTGCTCCTCCCCCCTATTCAAGTATTTTATTATAGATTTAAAAAAAACATTTCTAGGTGGTTATCTTTTTTGTGTGTGTCTGTTCTTGTGTTTTCAGACAGAATTTTCCCCCCAAATCTCTTTGAGGGAAGGTATTTCCTTGTTACGGAGCCATGAGGGGCTTAGGCACTGGAAATCAACCAAAAGCAGATAACAAATCGAGAAGCCTTTAGTCTTGAAAAGCTACTGAAACTTTAGGAAAAAACAGTAGGAGTACGGCCATTTGCATTTGGATTGCACCCATCCCTCCCTTCTCCCCCCAACCCAACTTGGTTATCAAGAATGATAGTTTTATCAGCATGGGGATGATCATGGAACCTAATAGCTTTGCTGCCAGGAGGGGATGAACTCAATTTGTGTGTGTGTGTGTGGGGGGGTGAAAATATTTGGCTTTGTTGTTTAGAAGGATGGACATGGTTGGGGACAAATAAAAAAAGGTGTAGCTCTGCAAGCCTGGATGGGGTGAATGGTGGACCAGCCAGAAATTTAATGGGGAGATCCTGGAAATGAGAGATCCATAGAAAGCCTGAGATAATCTCTCCATGTATTCTTGGCTGACTAGAAAACTGTACATGCTTGGAGGAGACCTGAGGGAGGCTGGTGAAAATGGAAAGCTGAGGGAGACTTGAGAATTGGCTGTCACTTTACATACGTTTTGCAAGCAACACAAAAACCAATTGACCAAGGTGGAAGCTTTGTGGGAATGAGGTATTTGACCCCAAGCTCTCACCAAATCATTGGCTTACCACTAAGCTATGCACATAAAAGGGAGACTTTTAGGAAGATAGTCTAAAAACAAAAATAAGAATTAAAAAACTGAGCAGAGACATCAGTGATTCCACAATCCAAATAGAGGTATGTTACTAAAAAAAGTTATTTAAAACCCCATAACCTTATGAAAAGCAGAATCAAGAAGTAATGCCCTCTCATTTAATAAAGAAACATTAAGAAAAGATACAATGCAAGAAAAACACCAACCAGCCTTTCACATCAGGCTAAAGAATCACAGTGATTTTTCTCTTTCATTTTTAAAGATTTTATTTTATTTTAAATATTTATTTATTTATTTTAGAGAGACAAAATGAGAGAGTCTGGGCAGCGTGGCGGGGGGCGGGCAGGGGGAGGACAGAGGGAGAAAGAGTCTGAAGCAGACTCCGCACTGAGTGCAAAGCCTGATGTGGGACTCAATCTCATGACCCTGAGATCACAACCTGAGTGGAAACCCAGTGTCAGACACTTAATTGACTGTGCCACCCAGGCACCCCAAGATTTTATTTTAAGTAATCTCTATACTCAACATGGGCCTCAAACTCATGATCCTGAGATCAAGAGTCTCATGTTCTATGGACTGAGCCAGCCAGGTGCCCCCAAACATGTTTATTTTTTTAAAACAACATTTATTAGGCACGTAAGAAACAGGAAATATAATCTATACTCAATTTTTTTTTTAAAGATTTTGTTTATTTATTTGACAGGGAGAGAGACAGCAAGAGAGGGAACACAAGCAGGGGGGGATGTGGGAGAGGGAGAAGCAGGCTTCCCGCCGAGCAGGGAGCCCGATGCAGGGCTAGATCCCAGGACCCTGGGGTCATGACCTGAACTGAAGGCAGAGGCTTAACAACTGAGCCATCCAGGCGCCCCTAGGGAGATTATTCTTGAATGACTTTTCTGTGTTGTATTACTATGTAACTGTTTATTATATGTATCTATAACATCTTTATGCCCCTAATTTAGCAGTTGTACTACTATATATGTAAAACTAAAATGGGAACCCTACTCTACTCCATCCTTTAATAAAGTAAATCTTTGGGGCACCTGGTTGGATCAGTTGGTTGAGCGTCTGACTCTTGATTTTCACTGAAGTCATGATCTCGGAGTCGTGAGATGGGGAAAAAAAAGCAGTCAATAGAAACTGCTCAGGTGAGCCCATATGTTGAGTTATAGACAAAGACTTAAAAGCAGTTATAAATATTTTCCAAGAATTAGAAGAAATTATTTTCAAATAATCAAAAGAATATTTGATGACTATGACTTAACATACAGGGAATATAATTAGAGAATTAGAAGGGTAAGAAAGAACCAAATATAAATTCTAGAGTTGAAAAATGCAATAGAGTAGTCCTCCCTTATCTAAGGGGGTTATGGTCCAAGAATCCCAGTGGATGTCTGAAACCCTGGGTAGTACCAAACCCTATATACACCACATTTTTATCTATATAGTCATATCTATGATAACATTTACTTTTTTATTTTTATTCTTTTAAGGATTTTATTTATTTATTTGAGAGAGAGTGAGAGAGTGTGCACATGCAGCAGGGAGGGGCAGAGGAAGAGGAAGAAACAGACTGCCTGATGAGCAGGGAGCCTGATGCCGGGCTCGATCCCAGGACCCTGACCTGAGCCAAAGGCAGATGCTTAACCAACTGAGCCACCCAGGCGCTCCAACCTTTACTTAATAAATTAGCACGGTAAGAGATTAATGACAATAATAATAAATAGAACAATTATAATAATATACTGTAATAAAAGTTATGTAAATATGGTCTCTGTCTCTAAAATATTGTATTGCACTGTGCTCACCCTTCTTGTGATGACGTGAGATGACCAAATGCCTGTGTGATGAGATGAAGTGAGGTCAATGACACAGGCATGTGACATGGTGTTGGGCTACTACTGACCATGTGACCATACATCAGAAAGAGGATCATCTGCTTCTGGAGTGCAGTTGACCATGGGTAACTGAAACCATGGCAAGGAAGCTGTGGATGAAGGGGGACTACATAACTGAAATAAAAATGGACTAGATAGGCCCAATAGCAGATTTGAGATGGCAGAGGAAAAAGTGAGACTTAAAGAAAAAAAAAAAAGAAGATAGCAGGAGGGGAAAAATGAAGGGGGGGAAATCGGAGGGGGAGACGAACCATGAGAGACGATGGACTCTGAGAAACAAACTGAGGGTTCTAGAGGGGAGGGGGGTGGGAGGATGGGTTAGCCTGGTGATGGGTATTAAAGAGGGCACGTTCTGCATGGAGCACTGGGTGTTACGCACAAACAATGAATCATGGAACACTACCTCAAAAACTAATGATGTAATTATGGTGATTAACATAACAATAAAAAAGAAAGAGCAATAGAAATAATTCAATCAGAAAAATGTAGAGGAAAAAGATGGAAGAAAAAGGAAATAGTAGGACAAAATAAAGTATATAACATGCAATGGGAGTCCCAGAAGGAGAGGAAAGAAAGAGAGAAGGGTGTAGACAAAAAAATATTTGAAGTAATGACCACAAACTCCCCAAATTTGATGAAAAACTTTTACCTACATATCTAAGAATCTCAGTGAATCCCAACTATTATAAACATAGAGAACCACAGTTAGACATATCATAGTCCAACTACCCAAAGCCAAAAATAAAGGGAAATCTTGAAACCAGCAAGAGAAAAACAACTCCCCCAACACACAGAGCATTAACAATCAATTAAACAACTGGCTTCTCATCAGAAACAATGCAGACCCAAAGGCAGTGAAGCGACAATCAACGTGCTGAAGAAAAACAAACCTGCCAACAGCCAACAAAAATATTCTTCAAAAATGAAGGTGAAATGGAGACATCCCCAGATCAACAGAAGCTAAGAGAATTCATTGCTAGCAGTCTTTCACTGTAAGATATGCCAAAGGAAGTCCACCAGAAGGGGAAGAACTGACCCAAGATCGTAACTCAGATCCATGGGAAAGATGAAGACCAGGGGAAATATTAAATATGTAGGTATGCATAAAAGACTGCATATATGTTTTTTCCTCTCTTCTTTTCTCAATTTCCTAAAAAAAAAACCCCACGTAGGGATGTTTAAATCAATAAATATAATGTATATTAAATATATATAAATTATATATATAAATATATATAAATTAAGCAATGGTAGCCCCATATTGTTGAGTATATATTATATATATAAAAGATATACATTTGAAAAAATATATATTTGACAATATATAGCATATTTGATAATAATAGTACAGAGGTGGGTAAGGAAGCAATATTGGGGCAAATTTGCTTTACTTACCTCAGAGGCAACCGCAGCATCCAGCTGCCATGAGGGTGGCAGGGATGAATCTATTCTGTAGACAGTTCATTTCATTTCATTTTATTTCATTTCAATATGGGGGTTACTAACAACTTTGCTACTTATTTAAAGTAAACACTTGCCTGGGACCTGGGTGGCTCAGTCATTAAGCATCTGCCTTGGGCTTAGGCCCTGATCCCAGAGTCCTGGGATTGAGCCCCACATCCAGCTCCCTGATCTGCTGGGAGCCTGCTTCTCCCTCTCCCTCTGCCCCTGCTTATGCTCTCCTCTCTCTCTCAAATAAATAAACCCTCTAAAAAAATAAAGAAAAAAAAATCAAATGCAGAGACTTAAAGTTAAAAACAACAGTTCTGCCCCACCCCTCCCACTCCCACATCCCAGGGAGCCATTTTAAACACCTGTACCTGTTTTTCCAGGTGATTTCAACCGTATTTCTAAACGACATGTTTATAGCACTGTCCTTTACTTCATCAGATTTGGACATTTTAGCTCATCTAACACCAGACAGTCCCTCCTTCCTGTCTTCTCAATGTCAGCCATCATCACCTTTGCTTCCTGATTTGCTTACCCTACACCCCTTTATGACTTGTTCCATCAGCTCCAGGCGTCCCTTTGTAGGGTGAAGATATGACAATGAGAGAGAGCTTGTCTTTGTCTCCTCTCCCTCTGACCTTTCAACTTCTTTGATCCGTATTTTTACTTTTACACGGTCGTGACTGATGACATTTACTTTCTGTTCTGCAAGCATGATTAAATCTTTCATGTTTGCTTAGATTGAGGCCACAAGCTGAAGTGCAACACTCAGTATTTACACTATTACTGTACATTTTTACAGATAATAGAGTTCTCTCCTTGAACAGGTTTGCCTTCCCCGTGGCCTCATTTCTCCCCCACACCCCAATCTCCACAGCACATTGTCTGTTTGGCCAAGTTCTGTTTCAAAGAGATAGGTCCTCTGCCTTCCCAGTCTAGTAGGGACCAGGGGCCCCTGACTCATGGGACAGTTGTCATCCTGACACCTTTCTCACTGCTCTGCTGGGTGAGAGCCATTGTTTCCTGGATCATGGCCCTTCCTTTCCTGTGTTCTTTCCCCACTCTGTATTCCATTCTCTAATAACTTCCTACAAGTGCACGATAGACTGATTTATTAACTCTCCCGTGTGGGTAAATATGTCTTACCCTCAGGCTTTCATGATGATTTGGGAGGTTGCAGTAGTCTAGGTGGTGAGAATCATTTTCTTTTGGAGCAAGGGTCAGCAAACTTCTGAAAAGCGCCAGCTCATCAATATTTTAGGCTTTGTGGGCCACAGGGCCTATGTTGCAACTGCTCAGCTCTGCCTTTGTAGCATAAAAGAAACTAGAGACAAGAGGTGAATGAATGAGCCTGGCTGGGTTCCAGGAAGACTTCATTTTCAAAAGAAGCAGCAGGTTGGATTTGGCCCATGCGATGGAGTTTGTCAATCCTTGCTTTAGAGCTTTGAAGACATACTTTCACTGTACTTCTAATGATGCTGAACTGATCCTTGTTCCTTTGTATGTGACTTCCTTTATTCTTTTTCCTTTTTTTCTTTTCCTAACTGGGAACATTTAGAATCTTTAGTTCTTACATTCTGAAATTTTGCAAAATATGCACAGGTGAGGGTCTTTACTCATTAATTTTTGGCTGTTGTCTGTTCTTTTTTTCTGGAACCTTTATTGGTCTGATGATGCGCCACCTGGATTCATTCTCTTTTGTGTCTCATCTTTCCTTTTTGGGGAGGGGGGGTTCTTGGTCTTATTTTTTGAGATATATTCAACTCTATCTCTTAGAACTTTAATTGATGTTTGTTTTTCGGCAGTAACCTTTGAAAATACTACTTCTTGTTCTCTAACCTTCTCCACTTCTCTCTTACTTCGTGTGTACCAGAGTAGATTTGCCATGAAGCTGATGATTCCACACTCGACTACCACTGTAAGTTTCTGGGAGTGGTAGCGTGTTCTCAGTGGGAAGGCACAGCTAGGTTACAAACAGGAAGCATTTCTGTGAAAGTGTTTCTGGCTAAAGAGATCTCAGAAGAAAGGGATTGGAACCCCTAAGTTTCCATAATTTCAATTGTGACATATATTTCATATATAAATATTTATTTTTTGTACCTAATTTTACATTCTAATTTTGTATTTTTAGAAAGGCCTTAAGTATTGATTAAGCCTTAGGGTCACATAAAATCTAGATTTTTATCTTAGTTTAATTTTTCTGAGGGTACTAATTAACATTTTTCTGGGTTCTTTATTGTGTTTTGTTTTGAGTTTTATGTTTCCTTGAGGAAATTTTGTGGTTAGTATACTGTGGTTCCCCGTCCCCCTCTCCCCCTGACAAATGTCTGGTGATCCTTGGTTTTCCATTCTTATTTAAAAGTGAATTGGGGCACCTGGGTGGCTGAGTTCGTTAAGAGTCTGACTCCATTTGAGCCCAGGTCATGATCTCAGGGTTGTGAGATCAAGCCCCAAGTTCGGGAATGGAGCCTGCTTAAGATCCTCTCTCTCCGGGGCGCCTGGGTGGCTCAGTCGTTAAGCGTCTGCTTTCGGCTCAGGTTGTGATCCCGGGGTCCTGGGATCGAGCCCCACATCAGGCTCCCTGCTCAGTGGGAAGTCTGCTTCTCCCTCTCCCACTCCCCCTGCTTGTGTTCCCTCTCTCACTGTGTCTCTCTCTGTCAAATAAATAAATAAAATCTTAAAAAAAAATTCTCTCTCTCCTTCTCCCTCTTCCCCTCTTCCCTCTATCTCTAAAATAAAAAATAAAAAAAATAGAAGTGAGAAGACAGAAAAGCTGACTATGGGGTCTGTGAACATGGGTGGGACATGTCAAGTGGCAAGTTTTCCTTTAGGGAAGCTGGAGGGGGATCTCTGAGGGGCTGATCCCCAGCTGCTTTGTTCTTTCAAAGAATTCATTCAATTTTTAAAGAGAAGAATTTCCCATTTTTTTCTTCCTTTGGGAAAAACACCTGGCCGTCAGGAAAGGACTGACTGTCCTGTAGCCTCTTGCTTTTCCACCTGTACTTCACTTCCACCAGCAGACCAGGTGGTCTCCTTCTGTTGGTACAGCCTCTGTCTGTGTAGTTTTAGGCTGTAATTTCCTCTGTTCTAGATTATCAATAACTGTTCCTCCTCATGCTTTGTGTCTTCCAGGAATTTACTGAAATCCCTTATTAACTGCGAGTCACCTCCTGTTCTCTCAGCTGTGGGTTTTCTTTGCTGCATGAGGGCCTTGGCAGATAGAGATTAATGTGTACCCCACTGCACCTTGAATTTGGAGCCTTGTAGGGTCTTAATCTCACCAACCAGCTCATAGCCCTACTAGATGGCTCAGGTTTTGCTGCCTATGCTTTTCAGAGTTTTTCAAGAATTTCTTCTGGAAACAAAAAATAAACTCACATTTTGAGTGAAACCCTCACTTGTTGATATCTTCTCTTGGGAGGACATTTGGCTTTCAAGTTTCAGCATCCATCTAAACTCCTTTGTATCTTCAAGAAATTCCTCACTGTTTCTGTCCAAGCCTTCCTGGCTTTCTTGCATTGCTATATTTACTCATATTTTTATATTCTGTCATTTCAAAGGGATTTGTGGTGGCGAGAAAAGTAAATGTGCGTGCTTAGTCAACAGTCTTCATCTGGAAGCTGCAACTTTCAAATTTTTAAATGATATAATTAAATGGCCTTTTCTTTCTTAAGAAAATCCTCATAGTCCATACATCAGAAAGCTTTCAGAAAAAGCGCTCTAAAAATATAATTAGGCACACACATTTACAGAAGCTTTTAATTAGCTTTGTAAACATATTTGATCCTGAAGACATAATCTCAAACTTCTTATCAGTTACGTTCCATTTTTGACTTATTTTCTTCTCACAAGATGTTCTTATCTGTCCCTTCCTCTTTTGGTTGGATATTTAACTCCTTGATACTGTATGATTAAAAATCTCCCTGTCTTGGGCGCCTGGGTGGCTCAGTTGGTTAAGCGACTGCCTTCGGCTCAGGTCATGATCCTGGAGTCCCTGGATCGAGTCCCGCATCGGGCTCCCTGCTCGGCGGGGAGTCTGCTTCTCCCTCTGACCCTCCCCCCTCTCATGTGCTTTCTCTCTCTCATTCTCTCTCTCTCAAATAAATAAATAAAAATCTTAAAAATCTCCCTGTCTTTCTTTGAAATTGTACTGTGCTTTTAATTCTTTTCTTATACAACTCTTCTGCCAAATATCATTTATACTTTAGGTGAACCAGAATCCATTGAAAATTATAAGAAATATTGTGTATTATGTTACTTAAACTGAAAGGAAAATATAGTGTTTTTCTGAGTATTCTCAGATCTATATATACCCAAGAATTAATCCAATAAGAGATTTTTTGAATGCATACAATGTGCCAGACATATTTTAGGCTCTAAAAATGACCAAGTGACCCCTGATCAAGACAGAAAAATTCCTGACCTCATGATCTTTACATTCTAGTGGGTGACAGACAATAGACAAGATAAATAGGTTAAAGATATGTGTATTAGGGTTCTCCAGAGAAACAGAATCAAGAGGGTGTGTGTATATACATATATATTTATTATAAAGAAATGGCACATGTGATTAGGGACACTGGCAAGTCCCAAGATCTTCTAGAAGACTCAGCAAGCTGGAAACCCAGGAGATCTAGCTTAGTTCCAGTCTGGGTCCTAAGGCCTGAGAACTAGGAGAGTCAAATGTATAATCTGTCCAAAAGCTGGCAGCCTCGAGACCCAGAAAGAGCTATGTTTCAGTTTGAGTTTGAAGGCAAGAAAAAGCCAATGTCCCAGCTCAAACGCAGTCAGGCAGGAGTTTCCTCTTATAGGGGAGGATCAGCTTTTTGTTCTATTCAGATCTTCAACTGATTGGATGAGGCCCATCCATATTAGGGAGAATGATCTGCTTTAACACTCTCTGTATTAAAATGTTAATGTTGGGGCGCCTGGGTGGCTCAGTTGGTTAAGCGACTGCCTTCGGCTCAGGTCATGATCCTGGAGTCCCGGGATCGAGTCCCGCGTCGGGCTCCCTGCTCAGCAGGGAGTCTGCTTCTCCCTCTGACCCTCCTCCCTCTCATGCTCTCTGTCTCTCATTCTCTCTCTCACAAATAAATAAAATCTTAAAAAAAAAAAAAAAAAAAAAAAATAAAATGTTAATGTTACAGGTAATACAATGCCACTAAATTCATATCTATCAATAATTACTCTGAATGTAAATGGACTAAATGCTCCAATCAAAAGACATAGGATATCAGAATGGATTTTAAAAAAAGACCCATCAATATACTGCTTGTAAGAGACTCATTTTAGACCCAAAGACACTACCAGATTGAAAGTGAGGGATTGGTGAACCATCTATCATGCTAATGGACATCACAACAAAGCTGGAGTAACCATACTTATATCAGACAGACTAGATTTTAAGCCAAAGACTGTAATAAGAGATGAGGAAGGGCACTATATCATAATAAAGGGGTCTATCCAATAAGAAGATTTTACAATTGTAAACATTTATGCTCGCAACTTGGGAGCAGCCAAATATATAAATCAATTAATAACAAACTTACAGAAACTCATTGATAATAATACAATAATAGTAGGGGACTTTAACACCCCACTTACAGCAATGGACAGATCATCTAAGCAGATCAACAAGGAAACAATGGCTTTGAATGACACACTGGACCAGATGGACTTACATATATTCAGAGCATTTCATCCTAAAGCAGCAGAATACACATTCTTTTCAAGTGCACATGGAACATTCTCCAGAATAGATCACATACTGGGTCACAAATCAGACCTCAACCAGTACAAAAAGACTGAGAGCTTCTGGTGGATCATATTTTCAGACCACATCACTATGAAACTTGAAGTCAACTACAAGAAAAAATTTGGAAAGACCACAAATACATGGAGGTTAAAGAACATCCTACTAAAGAATGAATGGGTTAGCCAGGAAATTAAAGAAGAAATAAAAAATACATGGAACCAAATGAAAATGAAAACATGACAGTCCAAAACCTTTGCGATGCAGCAAAGGTGGTCCTAAGAGGGAAGTATATAACAATACAGGCCTTCCCAAGAAGTAAGAAAAGTCTCAAATAAACAACCTAGCCTTACACCTAAAAGAGCTGGAAAAAGAACAGCAAATAAAGCCTAAAACCAGGAGAAGAAGGGAAATGATAAAGATTAGAGCAGAAATGAGTGATATAGGAAAAAAAAAGAGCATATCAATGAAACTAGGAGCTGGTTCTTTAAAAGAATTAGCAAAATTGATAAACCCTTAACTAGACTTATCAAAGAGAAAAGAGAAAGAACCCAACAAAAAAATAAAATCATGAATGAAAAAGGAGAAATCACAACCAACACCACAGAAATACAAACAATTATAAGAAAATATTATGAGCAATTATATGCTAACAAATTGGGTAATCTGGAAGAAAGGGATAAATTCCTAGAAACATATAAACTACCAAAACTGAAACAGGAAGAAATGGAAAATTTGAATAGACCCATATCCAGCAAAGAAATTGAATCAGTAATCAAAAATCTCCCAACAAACAAGAGTCCAGGATCGGATGACTTCCCAGGGGAATTCTACCAAACATTTAAAGAAGAATTAATACCTATTCTTCTGAAATTGTGCCAAAAAATAGAAATGGAAGGAACCCTTCCAAACTCATCCTATGAGGCCAGCATTACCTCGATTCCAAAACCAAAGACGCCACTGAAAAGGAGAATTACAGACGAATATCCTTGAGGAAATAGATGCAAAAATTCTCAACAATATACTAGCAAGTTAAATCCAACCATACATTAAAAGAATTATTCATCGCAATCAAGTGGGATTTATTCCTGGGCTGCAGGGGTGGTTCAATATCTGCAAATCAATCAATGTGATACACCACATTAATAAAAGAAAGGGTAAGAACCATATGACCCTCTCAATAGATGCAGAAAAATCATTTGACAAAATACAGCATCCTTTCTTGATAAAAACCCTCAAGAAAGTAGGGATAGAAGGAATATATCTCAACATCCTAAAGGCCATATATGAAAGACCCAAGCTAATATCATCCTCAGCTTTTCTGACCTTAGGGGAAGCTGAGAGCTTTTCCCCTAAGGTCAGAAACACAACAGGGACGTCCACTCTCACCATTACTATTTAACATAGTACTGGAAGTCCGGGCCTCAGCAATCAGACCACAAAAGAAATAAAAGGCATCCAAATTGGCAAGGAAGAAGTCAAACTTTCACTATTTGCAGATGACATGATATTCTATGTAGGAAACCTGAAAGACTCCACCAAAAAATTGCTAGAACTGATACATGAATTCAGCAAAGTCGCAGGATATAAAATCAATGTGCAGAAATCTGTTGCATTTCTATACACCAATAATGAAGCAGCAGAAAGAGAAATTAAGGAACTGATCCCATTTACAATTGCACCAAAACCCATAAGATACCTAGGAATACATCCAACTAAAGAGGTAAAAGATCTATACTCTGAAAACTATAGAACACTTAAGAAAGAAATTGAAGAAGACACACAAAAAAAATGGAAAAACATTCCATGCTCATGGATTGGAAGAACAAATATTGTTAAAATGTCTATACTGCCCAAAGTAATATACACATTCAATACAATCCCTATCAAATAACACCAGCATTTTTCAAGGAGCTAGAACAAACAATTCTAAAATTTGTATGGAATCAGAAACTGAACAGCCAAAGTATGTTGAAAAAGAAAAGCAAAGTGGGAGGAATCACAATTTCGGACTTCAAGCTCTATTACAAAGCTGTAATCATCAAGAAAGTATGGTACTGGCACAAAAACAGACACATATATCAATGGAACAGAATAGAGAGCCCAGAAATGGACCCACAACTATAGGGTCAACTAATCTCAGCAAAGCAAGAAAGAATATCCAATGGAACAAAGACAGTCTCTTCAACAAATGGTGTTGGGAAAACTGGACAGCGACATGCAGAAGAATGAAACTGGACCACTTTCTTACATCATACACAAAAATAAACTCAAAATGGATGAAAGACCTAAATGTGAGACAGGAAACAACCAAAATCCTAAAGGAGAACACAGGCAGCAATCTCTTTGACGTCGGTTGGAGCACTTCTTACTAGACACATCTCCAGAGGCAAGGGAAACAAAAGCAAAAATGAACTATTTGGACTTCATCAAGATAAAAACTTCTGCACAGCAGAGGAAACAGTCAACAAAACTAACAGGCAACCTACAGAATGGAAGACGATATTTGCAGATGACATATCAGATAAAGGGCTAGTATCTAAAATCTATAAAGAAGTTATAAAGCTTAACACCCCAAAAATAAATAATCCAGTTAAGAAATGGGAAGAAGACATGAACAGACATTTCTCCGAAGACATATAAATGGCTAAAAGACACATAAAAAATGCTCAACATCACTTATCATCAGGGAAATACAAATCATAATCGCAATGAGATACCACCTCACACTAGTCACAGGGAAATACAAATCATAATCGCAATGAGATACACACCTCACACTAATGGCTAAAATTAACAACTCAGGAAACAACAGATGTTGGTGAAGAAGGAGAGAAAGGGGAACCCTCCTACACTGTTGGTGAGAATGCAAACCGGTGCAGCTACTCTGGACAACATTATGGAGGTTTCCCAGAAAGTTAAAAATAGAACTACCCAAAATCCAGCAATTGCACTAGTAGGTATTTACCCAAAGGATACAAAAACGCTGATTTGAAGGGGCACATGCACCCCAATGTTATAGCAGCACTATTAACAATAGCCAAATTATGGAAAGAGCCCAAATGTCCATTGACTGATTAATGGATAAAGAAGTGGTATATGTATATATAGATATATACCTAGAGTCACCATTTTTTTTTGTTTTGTTTTCTGCTTTTTTGTTTGTTTGTTTTTGCAATGCTTTTATTTGAAGGCTTTGTCAAAAATACAGCCTTTCATGAAGTATTTTGAGAAGGGAGAGGCAGAAAGGAGCATGGAAAAAAGCTAACTTGTCTGCTCCATTTGCTCATGTTCAAGTAGTCTAGCTCCTTTCAGGGTGAATGGTGTATGACAATGGGTATCACTGGGATACATCAGATTCGATGCCAAGCGTTCCTCTGCCAGGTATACAAGAATTCCCCAATGATGTGGTTATTGATGAGTAGACACCCTTGTACTCAGTGGATCCAAATACCATCGATACAGACTATGACCCTGGAGGTTATGACATTGTAAGTGATTTTCTACCCCCAGCAGAAGAATTTCCTGTGCCTGATGAACTACCATCCCTACCTCCAGAATTTGGTGATCAATTTCAATCCATAGACCTTTCTAGAGACATGCTTGCCGCAGGTACTTTGAGTTTTTCACTGAGAAGCTGGTAGAAGTTCAACTTAAATCAGTTTATCTGCCCAATTTCTAACCTGTCAGTATTGATGAGAATAGTACTTGTAGAGAATTACTTCCAGGGTCTCAAAGAAACTTTGAAGCCTCTAGTGTAGAAAACATGCCCCTGTCTGGATACTTCCACAGCTTCTTGCTCTGATGTGTCGGCGTGCTGTGGACTCTGAGTTCATGATGAGAGTCCATGAGAGTGGAGACAATGGGCACTTTGAAGAGGTGACTATTCTTCCACCAGATCTGCAACAAATTACGGAAGTCTGAGGCTCAAAAACCCCCAAAGTACCTGGACTTTAATGAACCTAGAGATTATATAAATAATCTTCAGCATTGTTCTTTGTAGCAGCGCTTAAGTGCTTTTCTCAGTGAGCTGAAATGGGCATGGCTGCACTGATCCACATACCTCCTGACACATTAGCCATTTTCAGTGTCCTAACCTACTTTAATTGAAAGAGATTTATTTTATTTTTTATTTTTTAAAAGATCTTATTTATTTATATGAGAGCAAGTGAGAGTGAGAGAGTACAAGTGGGAGGGAGGGGCAGAGGGTAAGAAGTGCTCCAACTGAGGTCAAAGAGATTGATCTATGTGTCTGTTTAAATATTGAGTCCTGCTGGCTGCAGTATCAGATACTGACTGAGGTAGGCAATGGCAAATAAGAGGGGTCAGTTAGGAAGCCTGTAGTGGGTTGAATGTGGTTCCCCTGCCCCAATATGTCCACATCCTAATCCCCAGAACCTGTGAATGTTACCTTATTTGGAAAAAGGGTCTTTGTAGATATAAATAAGCAAAGCATCTTGAGATGAGGAGATCATCCTGGATTATCCAGGTGGTCCTGAAATCTAATGACAAGTGTCCTTACAAGAGAAAGACAGAGGGGGATTTGAGACAGACAGAAGAAGAGGACAAGAAGAGGCCACAAATGAAGGAGTATTGACAGCCTCCAGAAGCGGGAAGAGGCAAGGAAGGACTCTCCCCTAGAGCATCCAGAAGGAGGGCAGCCCTATCCATTACCTTCATTTTGAACTCCTGGTCATCAGAACTATGAGAGAATAAATTCCTATTGTTTTAAGCCATCCACAATGTGTAATATGTAATTCATTACAGCAGCTACAGCAAATGAATACAAGGCCCATGTGATAATCCCGGTGCAAGAGATCTCTCCTTCAGCTCTTTTCCATGAATTCTGGATCCTGACTGCCTAACGGAGGTCACCTCGATTAGCCAACAAGCCACTCAATCTCAACTTCAAATAGTAAACGTTATGCCTCCTTTCCTCAGATTCTGCCCCATGTCCTGAATTCCCTATTTTAGTTGATGGTATGTCATTCTTTTTAGAGTTTGATTCTGATTAGTTTTATGTACTACTCATTCCCAAGCAGAGTAAAGCACTGTCTTTTTTTTTTTCCCCCATAGGACCTTGCGTATAGATCTTTAATAACATTTATTATGTTTTATTACATTTTTGTCTCTTTCACTACACACTCTGGAGGGCAGGGACTGTGTTTTGTTTATTTATGTTGTGGTCTTAGCAACTGGCATATTGCCTGTTTAGAGTATAAGCTTAATATGATTTGATGATTTACAAAATAAATGATCCATCTTCCTAGTCACACAAGCCAGGAGTCTTGGAGATGTTCTTGGTTCTAAATGCCTCATTAACCCCTATATTTAATTGGTCATTTAGTTCAATTCACTTTACTTTCCAAATATCTTTTGTATCAGTTTTACACCCTCCATCCTCACTGTCATCAACTTGGTTTTCACAACTGTTCACTTGTACCATTTCAAAGTCTCTTGCTTCCTCCAGTTCTAACCTTCTATGGTCTATTCACTATATGGCCACGAGGATGAGGTTTTAAACATGTACATTTGATCATATCACTTCCTGTTGAAATGACTTTGATGACTTTCAAAGACCTTATCTAACATATAAATTTTTCATGATTAGGCCATTTTCCTGTATGTCCTTATAATACATCTGTGTTGAGCTACTTGTCTTCATTCATGTAAATCTGTATACCTATTTCTTGATCACGGAGCACTGGTGATAGGCTCTCAAGGCAGGGAGATTTAAAAGACACGATTCCTATCCTCATTGAATTCCTAGTTGCATATCAGAGACTAATTTTAAATATTATAACTGTTACAATAAAATTGATTACAACAGTGATATAAACATTTGAAAATAATATGTAACCTACATTGGGGGATGGAATTGTCAGACACAGCCCCCTGGTAGGAGTTATCCAAAAGGATGAGTGGGAGTTGGTCAGGTAAAGAAGGACAAGTAAGATTTTAAATTTTTTTCCAGTTAGAGGGAACTACATATGCAAAGAGAAAAAGTGCTTTGTTAGGGAAAATGGTTGTGTGAGCCTGTCTGTATGAGTTGGTAGTGATAAGACTGTAATTACTAGAAGGGGCCAACTATGTTGTATACCGGGTTAAGGGGGTTGCATGTTTTATTCAAGGCAGTGAAGAGTTACTGAAAGATGTAAGTGCGTAAGTGGAATGATCATATTTGTGTTTTAGGGAAATAATTCTGGGAGGAATCTAATGAGTGGATTGGGTAGAGCAAGAATGGAGATAATGGAAGACCTTGACAATGATCCACTGATATATTATGAGAACCTGAATTATGTCAGTAGCAGGGAGCCAGAGAAGAAGGTATAAATTTGGAAGGTAGAAATACTAGTATTGATGCCTGACCATATGGGTCAGGGAGAAGGATGAATCAAGGGTGATTCTTAGGTTTCTGGTTTGGGAGAAGAGAAAAATGCAAGGAATATATATGAAGAGGGTATTGGAAAGAAGATGATCACACTGAACTAAGATACTCAATGGACATCAAAATGGAGAGATGAGTGCACAATTAGATATAATGATTTGGAGCCCAGAGCACTCATTTTGGTTTCAGATATATATATTTTGGAGTTACTGGCATATAGGCATTATTTAATGTCCTGGAGATGATATAATATCAGTTTAGGAAACGTATTTGTGTGAGAGGAGGAGCTAAGAAGAGAGGCTTTTTGAAAGTCTGAGAACCTTAAAACTTAAGAGATGACTGAAGGAAGAGGAGAAAGTAGAGGGACAAGAAAGGAGAAAAACCATGAAAGGGTCTTAAAAGCCAACTGAGGAGCCAGCTGAGGGGAGCCAGCTGAGGGGAGCCAACTGAGGAGGACAGAATGACACAGGGAGATGCCCTCCAGAGTTAGGTGTGGCAGGGAAGTCCAGTAACAAAAATTTTTAAATTTTCTTTCAATCTGGCAACAAGAAGGTCTTTCATGATGTTGGTGATAGCAGTGTCAGGAGAGAGTGAGGATAGAAACTGGCTGACAGCAGTGGTTTGAAGAGCAGATTAAGTGTTTACAGATTGAGCCCATAACATTGTAGACAACTTTTTCAAGCAGGAAATAGGCATTAGAGAGAATGGTATAGAGTTGTAGCTACAAGAAACAAGAGGATCAAGGAGAAGACTTTTCAAACAGAAAAAGTGGGAAGAATATTTATATGCTGAAGGAAAAGAGATAGAGAGAGAGAGCTAGGGATACAGTCAAGAAGGGATAATTAATTTAATGATATCCCTAAAGACATGGAAGAAGAATTAGATACAGAGCTCGGGGGAAAATACATAACCAGAATTTTCCAGGGAAAATAATAACTAAAGAATAGGGAGACAACAACTTAAAAGGCCTGGACATGAGCACGAGAGCTAATTAAAATAAAGATACATCTAACTCATTTTATTAGAATCTGAGAAAGAAAAATGTCAACAATTTCTCCTGAAAGTGAAAATATAGGATGCAACAATGCTAAACTAAAATAATGGTAAATATATAAATATAAAATGCAAGATATTATTATTATTATTTTTTAAAGATTTATTTATTTGTTTGAGAGAGAGAGAGAGCAAGCGAGCATGTGAGTGGGGGGAGGGCCAGAGGGAGAAGGAGAGAGAATCTCCAGCAGACTCCACACTGAACTCTGAGCCTGATGCTCACGACCCTGAGATCATGACCTGAGCTGAAACCAAGAGTGGGACGCTTAACTGACTGAGCCACCCCAGGAGCCCCTAAAATGTAAAATATTATTAATAACAACTGACAAGTAATGATGGTAGGGCTGAGGATTAAACATGTTCTAAATTAAATAAGATAGCTTAAAAGATTTTGACTAACTCCCACTCAGTCTTATGGTCTTAGCTTAGACGTAGCTTCTTTCATAAAATGTTCTCTGAACATTTTAGTCAAGATGGGGTCTCTCCTATGGGTATCTGTAGCATCTTTTGCTTTTCTTTAATTGTCTTTAAAATACTGTGTTGTAAATACCTGTTCACTTGCTTTTATTTCAACTAGATTTTAAGATGCATATGGACAAAGGCTAGGTTTATCATTTTTGGCATTTGATTTTCAAATTTTATCACAGTGGTTGGCATAGAGTAAGGGCTCAATATGTATTTGTTGACTGAATATATGAGTTTCACTTCTGATTCTTTTTTTTTTTTTAAAGATTTTATTTCTTTATTCATGAGAGACAGAGAGAGAGAGAGGCAGAGGGAGAAGCAGGCTCCCAAGGAGCAGAGAGCCCGATGCAGGACTCGATCCCAGGACCCTGGGATCATGACCTGAGCCGAAGGCAGACGCTTAACCATCTGAGCCACCCAGGCGCCCTCACTTCTGATTCTGAAGTTTGTATTTATAGATTAAAATTTTTTTAAAACATAAACATAACTATTTATAGCATTTTTAAAAATAGGACATATTTTCCTATATATTAAGACTAGCATAGAGAGCTGACTGATGTGGTAAAGAATAAATAAGAAATGATTAAAAAACAGCATTAAAGGATAGAATTAATATGAAATATATACATTATAACAATATTTACAAATGAGTTAAACTTCTTTATTAAAAGAACAAAAAGTTCATGTAGGATTTTTAAAAAGATTTATTGATTTATTTTAGAGAAAGAAGATGAGAGAGAGAGAGAGAGAGAGAGAGAGAGAGAGAGAATGAGTGGGGGAGGGGCAGAGAGAGAAAATCCCAAGTAGACTCACTGCTGAGCACAGAGCCTGACTCAGGGGTCTATCCCACGACCTATGAGATCATGACGTGAGATCATGACCTGAACGAAACCACCAGATGGGTGCTTAGCCAACTGAGTCACTCAGGAGCCCCTCATGTAGGATTTTAAAAAGTCATCAAGATAATGTTGAAAAAAGATACCATTCAAGAAAAATCACCCAAAAAGTTAAAAGTTAAAGAATAAACAAAGGTCAGTGCAAACAAAAAGAAAGTGGGCATCCAAAGCAAAACCATGACCAATCTACATTGATAAAGGGTAAGATTCACATTTTGTCACCCCCTTTTCACCTATGTCTATCCCTTTATGTATGTGTATATTTAATTAATGAGTTATTGCTGTTGTTATTTATTTATTTATTTATTTAAGATTTTATTTATTTGAGAGAGAGAGTGGGGGGCGGAGAGAGAGAGCACAAGCAGAGGGTGGAGGAGCAGAGGGAGAGGGAGAAGCAGGCTCCCCACTGAGCAGGGAGCCTGATGTGGGGCTGGATCGCAGGACCCTAGGATCATGACTTGAGCTGAAGGCAGACGCTTAACCAACTGAGCCACCCAGGTGCTCGAGTTATTGCTGTTGTGTGTGTTGTTGTTTTTTTGTTTGCTTGTTTTTAGAGAGGGAGGAGAGGGAGGAGGAGAGAGGGGGAGGGGAGGGAGAGAGAGAATCTTAAATAGACTCCATGCTCAGTCTGGAGCCCTACGTGGAGCTGGATCTCACAACCCTGAGATCATGACCTGAAATCAAGAGTTGGACACTTAACTGACTGAGCCACCCAGCAGCCCCTGCTGTTGTGTTTTAAACCATGTTCTAGATATCTAGACATCTATCTAGGTATTCTTTCACTAATAACCACTTAAATAACGTAGATATTAGAAATTTTTGTATTCTGTAAACAGAGACCATATTCATAAAACATTAAAGCATGATCACATATTAGAACACATAAACTTCATACATTATTAAAAAAAGCAGAAATTTACAGGACACAATCCCTGAACATACTTAGTAAAAAAGGAAATATAAACAATGTAAGTTTGACTTAAAAACTCAATCACTTGGAGGGCCGCCTGGGTGGTTCAGTTGGTTAAGTGTCCAACTCTTGGTTTAGGCTCAAGTCATGATCTCAGGATTGTGAGATGGAGCTCCGTGTCAGATTCCATGCTCGGTGGGGAGTCTGCTTGGGATTCTCTTCCTCTGCTCCTCCCCTGCTAGAGCACTCTCTCTCGCTCAAGTAAATGAATGACACTTTTTTTTTTTTTTAAAGACTCAGTTACTTGGTAATTAAAAAAAATTATCCTGAGTAGCTTCGGGTCTAAAGGAAAACAAAATTGCAATTATAGGATAACGAGAATAGCATGACAGCCAAAATCATGACTGTACTTGAGAATTTTAAATGTGTTATTTATTAAAGAAGAAAAATGAAGGTTAAACAGGCTGAGTGTTAATATAAGAAGTTAAAAGAGGGCAGTATAGGAATTTAAGGACATCAGTAGGATAGAACAAAAAAGATTAAAGCAGAAAATTATGAATTTAAAAACAAATTCTAGGAAATACATTTAAAACACAGTCCATTGAAATGGCCAATTATTAGACAGATCTGAAAGAAAACAATAAGAGCAACAGGAGAGAGAGACACACATTATAAATGAAAATGATAATAACCACTAATATATGAATAATTTTTCCCAAATCATTTATAAATATGACGCATTTCAGTTAGAGTTGCAAAACTTTCAGTGGCAGATTTGACAAAATGATGTTAAGTCATCTGTAAAACTAATGTTTTCTAAAGTTAAAAAACAAGTAAAATAGACATTGTTTAGTTAAACATGATGATATGTAAACATTATTTTAAAAAGTGGGAAAATGATAAACACAAAATTGAGGACTGTGGTTACCTCCAGGTGTGTGGTAGGAGAATAGAATGGGGAGGATAAGGGAAAATGTAAGTTAATGTTAATGTTCCCAATCTTGGCCTAGGTGATGGATTTTTTTTTTATTTTAAAAATTTAAATTTGAATTTTTTTTATTGGTGTGCTCTACACCCAGTGTGGGCATACTGTGGCAGTATGTGGGCAGAGGGAGAAGCAGACTCCCCATTGAGCAGGGAGGCTGATGCTGGGCTCGATCCCAGGACCCTGGGATCATGACCTGAGCCAAAGGCAGACACTTAATCAACTGAGCCACCCAGGTGCCCCACAACACACACTCTTTGGCTTGGCATATTCAAGTTCTTTCTCCAATTTAGAAAGATTTTTCTGTATTGTATCTTTGAATTTTTTTTTTTGAATATTTTTAATAGAAGATATCTTGCTGGATTTAAGAGGATGGTTAAATATTACCCATTTCTTTCTCTCCCAAATTTGAAAGCAAGCAAGCAAGCCTAGGAGACAGGTTAATGGAATTTAATATCATTATTGAAAAGCTGGAAAATATGACTTGAGAGCTGAGGTCAAGGGGATTTATGATATTCCTCCATCCACCCTGCTCCTTGGCTGTAAAGTACCACTTGTGCTTATTTGAATCTCTCTCCCCCACTGTAAAATCCCATTGATGTGGTCCCTATACTTGTCACTATGGTCCTGAATAAAGTCTGACTAACCATCTTTAATGAGGGTCATTGAATATTTTCTTTCATTAACAGGGTTACTTCAATGTTAGTGGGGGTTTTTCTGCTTCAGACACCAATTATGCCATATTATGTTTACCTAGATTTCATCATTTTTAGGTTCTCTCTGATTGCTTTAATCTCTTTTTCATCTGTCTTCAGCATGACTGTCTCTATCTTTCCTCCATGTCAATTGTTCTGTCTGTATCCATGTGTAATAGTCTCCTGTTTTAAAATCCACCCATCAGGTCTTTGATAATCGTGTTTAGGTCCTCAAATAGTCTCATTAAATCTGCAATCTTCTCATCTTCTTCTTTAAAAAAATCTATCTTTGAGCAAATTTGTTAATGTTCTAAATAATTTGAAGCACTTGGGAATTTTTCCCCCTTAGGTTACACATATTTTTTCCTGTCTTCTATATGCTAATTTCTTCCCCTCTTTCCCTCAATCCTTCCTTCTTTCCCCCCTTTCCTTCCTTCCTTGCTTTCTTTTTTCCTTCCTCTGTTAGCTTGCAGACTTGCCATGCCATCCTTTTTCCAGATTAAGCATGCGTAGGTGCCTCTGCCACAACATTTTATTTAATCTGGTAGAGTGTGGGAGGATTCTTGACCTCTCCTTGCACCTTACCTTTGACATATGTACTTCCTCCGTTGCTGCACAGTTTGAGTACTGAATTTTTGGTGATCCTTCTACTTTTTGTGGCACCAAAACACAATGGCAGCCAGGAGGAAGCACTTAAGCTAAGCTCTCACCATTATTAGAACACCTGAGCTCTGCTGTCACTTCCAAGATTGTATAAACCAGTGGAACCACTCCAGGATCTACTCTACCTAGTTGGGGGTTGTATTCCATTCCTGGGAAAGAATATCTTTGCATTTCAGGTGGGATCCTCAATTTGGTATGTGTAGCCCTGGGATCTTGTTTTCTGACAATTTTTCACAAATTTCTCTCTAGAAATCATTTGTCGTATTCTTGACTTAGAGGAAGGGAAAGATGATATCTCCACCCCTTTGCATTTAGCCTTTTAAATGTTGGTATGGCTGACAGAGTGTCCCTGTCCCCCACCAAGGATGTCTATGCCTTAATCTCTGGAACCTGTGAATATGTTATGTTACATGGCAAAGAAGTCTTTGCAGATGACCATTAAATAGGGAGATTATCCTGGATTATCCAAAATGGCCCAATCTAAATACATGAGCATTGAAAAGCAGAGACTTTCTCTAACTGGAGGCAGAAGAGATGTGGCAAAAAAAGAAGTCAAAGAGATTCAAACCATGATGAGGACTCAACAGGAATTCTCTGGTTTGAAGATGGAAGGGCAACATGACGAGGAATTCTGGTGGTCTTACAGAGCTGAGAGAGGCTCCCAGTTGACAGCCAGGAAGGAAACAGGGACCTTACCTCTGCCTGAATAACTGAATTCTGTCGATAGCCTGAATGAGTTTGGAAACAGACTCCCTCGTCAGAACATCCAGATAAGGGTCCAGCTTGACAACAAGTTTATCTCAGCCTGTGAAACTCAGGCCAGAGGAACCAGCTGAGCTCACCAGACTCCTGACCTGCGGGACTGTGAGTTAATAGATTTGTGTTGTTTTAAACTGCTAAATTGTGCTCATTTGTTATGGCAGCTATAGAAAATGAGCACATGGAGGTATTAGTAAGAAATGTCATGATTTTGATGACTGACTAGCCTGTGATCAGGATGTGAAGGGTAAAGGTAGGACTCATCATGCTGTGCTACCTGATTCTGCTTTAAGTTCTTTTTCTTGGACACCTTTTCTTTGGAAATTAATATATTTAGACTCTGCCCCCCCCTTCTTTTTGAGTACTACTGGTGAACTTATTTTGTTAATTTTGACATAAGTGTACTTTAATTCATGTGGTATTGCAAGAGAGATAATCAGTATAGCTTCATTCAGCCATCTGAATCCAGAAATCTCTTGAGAGTGAAGGAACATTCCATGAGTCTAGAATAAAACACATTAGCAAAAATAAAGACTATTTGAAAATAAAATGAAATGTGTGTGTGTGTGTGTGTGTGTGTGTGTGATAGTTACTTATATTTGTCGACTAGACCATAGGATGCCCAGATAAATATCTTAAAAATTATTTCTGGGTGTGTCTCTGGGGGTGTTGCCAGAAAAGATTAGCATTTCAATTCATAGATTGAGTAAAGCAGATTGTTCTCCCCAATTTGGATGAGCATCAGCCAATCTTTTGAGCACCTCAATAGAATAACAGGTGGGATAAGGAATAATTTGCTATCTCTGCTTGACTGATGACGTGGGACATTAGTCTTCTTCTGCCCTTGGACTAGACTTACACCATCAGTTCTCCTGATTCTCAGACCTTTGGACTTGGAATGAAACTATATCACTGGCTTTCTGGGGTCTCCAGCCTGCAGATGACAGATTGTGGGACTTCTCCATAATCACAAGAGCAACGCCTTATGACTATCTATCTATCTATCTATCTATCTATCTATCTATCTATCTATCTATC
>NC_058403.1:18428891-18430236 GCF_002201575.2 Neomonachus schauinslandi
ATCTAT
Organism: Neomonachus schauinslandi; assembly: GCF_002201575.2. Lineage (NCBI taxonomy): Eukaryota > Metazoa > Chordata > Mammalia > Carnivora > Phocidae > Neomonachus > Neomonachus schauinslandi. Next base: position 18,428,898 of record NC_058403.1, read on the forward strand.
CTATCTATCTATCTATCTATCTATCTATCTATCTATCTATCATCTATCATCTCCAATTGGTTCTGTTTCTTTGGAGGATCCTGACTGATACAATGTACGTATATGTTTATATGTACACAAACATATGACATGATATAGTTTTAGGTTACTCATATACTAAAGCTGAAAATACAGGTTATAGAATATTTTTAATCTTCTTGCTGGAAAGGAAAAATATAAAAGGCAGTATTACTGTCACTTTGAAGAGAACATCAATAGTATATTGATCTATTGGTGACAGAAATGAAAACACTCATCTTGGTGACAGGAATGAAAATTGGAATACAAGAATAAATGTCTTGAAAAGACCTAGATTTTATTGTTTGGTCTTTTAGTTTTTTAATCCTATGAAAATGCTCTAGACACCATCTCATGTCAGGTGCAATGTCCAACGTTGAAGAGTCAATGATGAGCAAGGGAGACATTATGCCTACCTTTTTGGAGTGCTTGTGGAAGCCCAGAAGAGCTTGTTCAGTCATGAAATCAGCAAGGATGGATTTGTATTGATAGGAATATGGTTGACACAGGCACTCTTCTGGATTCTTGGGCTGAACCCGTGTTCCTGCTTTAGGGTGTACTGGGAAATATCAGTCACTAAATAAATCTCATGGAGTATATGAGAGTCTATGGGAATATGCAGTAGGGGCTACACCCAATCAGTAGCCAAATGGATATTTCTTTGAGGAAACCTGTAAGAGAGATGATGATAGAAATTAGCGAGTAGACAGGGGAGTCCTGGAGAGCCTGCCAGGCAGAGGCAGCAGCAAGGTGGAAGACCTGGGAGAAACAAGGGCATGGTAAAGTAATAGGGCTGGTAGATGTTTTGTATGGAGAAAGGGGGTGGAGTGAGGTGGGGCTAATTGTTGGACAAAAGGTCAGTAGTTACAAGGTAATACCATTTTTTCAGTCTTGATCAGTTACCACAATAACTTAAGGAATTGGACGATAAGCCTGATTTTTATTTTTATTTTTCTGGATTTATTGAGACATAATTGACATATAACATTGTATAAGTTTAAAGTGTACAACATAATGATTATATATATATATATCAAAATGATTATCACAATAAGGTTAGTTGACACATCCATCATCTCATATAGCAGCAATTTTTGTGTGTGTATGCGGTGAGAACTTTTTTTTTTAAGATTTTATTTATTTATTTGACAGAGAGAGACACAGCGAGAGAGGGAACACAAGCAGGGGGAGTGGGAGAGGGAGAAGCAGGCTTCCTGTGGAGCAGGGAGCCCGATGTGGGGCTCGATCCCAGGACCCTGGGATCATGACCTGAGCCGAAGGC
>NC_058403.1:18430246-18431694 GCF_002201575.2 Neomonachus schauinslandi
GTGGGGCTCGATCCCAGGACCCTGGGATCATGACCTGAGCCGAAGGCAGACGCTTAACAACTGAGCCACCCAGGCCCCTGAGAACTTTTAATATATGCTCTCCTAGTAACTTTCAAGTATACAATACAGCATCGTTAATTTTGTCATCAAGCTGTACATGATGTCTCCAGAACTTATTTATCTTATAACTGGAAATGTGTATCCCTTGACCACCTTCACCCATTTTCTCTATCTCTCCAACCCTCCACCTCTGGCAACCACCAATCTATTCCCTGTTTCTATGCATTTGGTTTTTTTAGGTTCCACATGTAAGTGAGATTGTACAGTATTTGTCTTTCTCTGACTTATTTCACTTAGTATAATGCCCTCAAGTTTCATCCATGTCATTACAAATGACAGGATTTCTTTTTTTAAATTTTTAAAAAATTTTTATTTATTTATTTATTTGACAGAGAGAGACAGCGAGAGAGGGAACACAAGCAGGGGGAGTGGGAGAGGGAGAAGCAGGCTCCATGTGGAGCAGGGAGCCCGATGCAGGGCTCAATCCCAGGACTCTGGGATCATGACCTGAGCCGAAGGCAGACGCTTAACGACTGAGCTACCCAGGCACCCTCGGATATCTTTTTTTAAAAAAGATTTTATTTATTTATATGAGAGAGAGAGTGAGCATGAGCAGGGGGAGGGGCAGAGGGAGAGGGAGAAGCAGACTCCCTGCTGAGTACAGAGCCAGACATGGGGTTTGATCCCAGGACCCTGGGATCATTACTTGAGCTGAAGGCAGATGCTTAACTGACTGAGCCACCCAGGTGCCCCAGACTTCTTCTTTCTTATGGTTGAATACAATTCCATTGTATATATATTGCATATATGTTATATATATGTACATACAATAAATGTAGTGTATATGTCATATATAATTCTATATATAAAATAAATGTGGTATGTCTATCTATATTTCTATATATCACATTTTCTTTATACATTCTGATAGACACTTGGGTTGTTTCCATATATTGGCTATTGTAAATAATGTTGCAATGAACATGGGGGGGGTGCAGATACCTCTTTAAGATAGTAACTGAATTTTCTTCAGATATATATCCAGAAATGGAATTGCTGGATCATATAGTCATTCCATTTTTTAGTTTTGGAGGAACCTCCATACTGTTTTCATAGTGGCTGCACCAATTTACATTCCCACCAAGAGTGCACAAGGGCTCCCTTTTCTTCACATCCTTGCCAGCATTGTTACAGCTTTCTTATCTTTTTGATAATAGTCATTCTAACAGGTGTGAGGAGATGCCTCCTTGTGGTTTTGATTTGCATTGCCCTGATGGTTACTGATGTTGAGCACCTCTTAACATACTTGTTTATGTTCTTTCTTCTTTCCTTCCTTCCTTCCTTCCTTCCTTCCTTCCTTCCTTCCTTCCTTCCTTCCTTCCTTCCTT
>NC_058403.1:18431704-18479754 GCF_002201575.2 Neomonachus schauinslandi
CTTCCTTCCTTCCTTCCTTCCTTCCTTCCTTCCTTCCTTCCTTCCTTTCTCTCCCTCTCTCTCTCCCTCCCTCCCTTCCTTCCTTCCTCTTTCTTTTAAATATGTATTTATTTATTTAAGTGAGAGGGAGAGAGAGAAAGAGTATGAGTGGGGGGAGGGGCAGAGGGAGAGGGAGAGAATCTCTAGCAGACTCCCTGCTGAGCGTGGAGCCCAACATGGGGCTCAATCCCAGGACCCCAAGATCATGATCTGACCCAAAATCAAGAGTCGACTGCTTAACCAACTGAGCCATCCAGGCGCCCCTCCTTTTTTTTTTTTAAACACATAATCTTCACCAGACAGGTTTTCTTCACACTCAAAAGGATGGGAAAGTTCAGGGGAGATGATGCTAAGATGAGCCTCTGGATGTGTTATCATCATGTTGTGTGACTGGACCCCAGTATGTGGTTGCTAACTGCCCCATATTCCTTTATTCACTAATTTTTTCATTTTTTCAACAAACATTTATTGAATACCCTGTTTGTCCTTTTATTTGGTCTTAATTCTTGGGCACAGTTCTGTGTTAGTTTTTGATTACTGCCTAACAAAATGCCACAAATTTAGTGGCTTAAAACAACACAAATTTATGATTTCATAGTTCTATAAGTCAGAAGTCTGACACCGGGCTAAAGTCAAAGTGTTGGTAGGGCTACATTTCTTCCTTGAGGTTCTAGGGGAGAATCTGTTTCTTTGCTTTGTTTAGCTTCTAGAGGCTCATATTCCTTGGCTTGGGGGCCTCCTTTCCATCTTCAAAGCCAACAACATAGCATCTCTCTGACTCCATTTCCCTCGTCCCATCTCTTTCTCTTACTCCCTTCCTATTGTTTTTTCCACTTTTAAAGACCCATGTGATGACATTGGGTCTACCCAGCTAATCCAGGAAATCTCCCTATTTTAAGGTCATCTGGATAGCAATCTTAATTCCTATGGTTTTTAGCTATAGGAAAAGACAGATATTGCCCTTCTGCATGGCGTTATGCAGTAATAGCTACTGTTCTTAAAATTTCAATGTTAGCGGGGTGCCTGAGTGGCTCAGTCGGTTAAGCGTCTGCCTTTGGCTCAGGTCATGATCCCAGGGCCCTGGGATCAAGCCCTGCATTGGGCTCACTGCACAGGGGGGGGGCCTGCTTCTCCCTCTCCCTCTGCCTGCCGCTCTGACTATCTGTGCTCTCTCTCTCTCTGTCAAATAAATGAATAAAATCTTTAAAAAAAAAAAATTTCAAAGCTAGCTCATTCATTCCTTTATTTTTCAATTAGCTTTACCACAGTAAGAACAATGTTAGAGATGAATTATGAAGAAGGATTTATAGAACCAGAGAGTATGAGAAACAGTGCACATTATCATTTTACATTTTTACAAGGTGTGCAAAAAACTTAGAATCAAGGGGATTCTCTCTATTTGTACTTAGAGGACAAGTTAGTAGAGAAAATAATTTTAAAGAGAAAATGCCAGCCAAATAAACTATTATTATTATTATTTAAAGATTTTATTTATTTACTTAAGGCAGAGAGAGAGAGGTAGCATGAGTGGGAGGAGGGTCAGAGGGACAAGCAGACTCTCTGCTGAGAACAGAGCCCAATGTGGGGCTTGATCCCATCAAGGCCTGAACTGAAGTCATACACTCACCTGACTGAGCCACCCATGCACCCCCAAATAAACTATTAATCATGTGAAAGCAGTGAAGAAGCTTTTAACTTCTACTTATAAACGTAACAATTTAGGTGAAAATTTCACAACAAATCATAAAACCTGTTGAGTTCATGGCTGAAGAGGTTTTCAGTGGTATGAAAATATTTTGTTATACAGTTTAGATATTTTATTCAATTCTACTAGGAACCTAAATTTATAATATAGATGGGAAAAATGACCTAAAGGCACACTGATGATACCCACTTTCTGAAATGGCAACCTGACCAATTTGGTTATAGTCTATTTTAATTACAGTTAATATGCATTTTCCTTTAATTTTTATTCCATAGGTAAACACTATTCATTCTTATAAATTAAGCTCTTAAATCTTAAATTTGTTGTGGACAAACACTAAACATACCTAGAAATGTTTAAATTTTCTTTCTACAAAAACCAGTTTTAAGGTTCTCTAAAATGTACAGTAATATTTCACTGAAAAGTGATAAATGAGGAAAAGTGATAAAATAATATGTACTTTCATGGTTTTTGAAAATTTTCCTTTTTAAAAGATATGTCAGGATATCAGCAGGAATGATGTACCTACTGTAACAAGTACTAGATGAAGAAAGTAGAGCTGGTTTTGTTTCTTTGATGACTTTCAGGCTGAATTATCTACCTCTGAGACTAAAGCCAGGCTTCATAACCAGAAGAGGTGGAAGGATAGAAAATCTTTAATGGACTTTCAATTCATTTTGCCAATAAACAGCAGTTTGGAAACGAGTTAAGTTAAACCTTGAAAATGGAATGTCTCAACATGACCTCTCAGAAACCTACCGACTTGCATTTGTCCTTCCAGCCAATGAATTCCGTTTGGTGGTGGTGGTGGGTGTTTGATTTTACGGAAGTTTGAAATCCTGAGGGTACTAGGGAACAGTTGGAGCAATCTGTGTTATTAGATTTGTTTTTTTCTCCTAAAGATCAAAACTGAGCTATAGATTTATGACCAGCTCTCTTAGGCACTCAGGTGGATTTGTTTTTGCTTGGCTGGCTCAGTTGAGTAGATGAAATTGCAACGTAATACCACACATTTTAAAAACATCTAAGTAACTAAGGCACTTCAGTGAGAATCTTAGTGCTCCTGAAGTCCAAATCAGCCATTGTAATTTGCTTGTAACATTGGCCACAAATTCAGTTAGTGAATATTTACATCTGACAGATCTAATGTGCTTCTTTACAAGTATAATATATTAGGAAGAGAAAGACTTTTATTCAGAATCTTTTTTATCCAATTTGAAACATGCTCAAATTTTCAGAGCCCTGGGTTGAACATGCTTCAAGTGGTCATTGACAGGTCTTAAAGTTATCAGAAATCTGGGAGCAGGGAACAAATAAGACATGATATGAAATATGTATATATAAAAGAATGGAAAATGTAGTCCTTTATTTTTTAAGGTATTGACAGAGTCTATTTATTTATTTATTTAAAGATTTTATTTATTTGACAGAGAGAGATACAGCGAGAGAGGGAACACAAGCAGGGGGAGTGGGAGAGGGAGAAGCAGGCTTCCCGCGGAGCGGGGAGCCCGATGTGGGGCTCGATCCCAGGACCCTGGGACCATGACCTGAGCCGAAGGCAGACGCCTAACGACTGAGCCACCCAGGCGCCCCTGACAGAGTCTATTTAAAGAGCTAGTATTTAAGAAAGAACATGAGCAGTAAGGAGAGGGGATTTTTTTTTTTTTTTAATGTGTGTGTGTGTTATGTTGCAGTAATGAGAGAAATCTAAATCATATTTCCTGTAATGTCCTGAGATCGAATGTTATATATTTGACTTTAAAAAAAGCACATGTTGAGAAAAAGAAACCAACACGTATTCTATGCTAAGGAATGAGAGGGTTGGGACTTTGAGACACGCTTCAGAGAACAATGTGGGTGGGGAGTTTTTAAAATGAATTATCCACTTGCAACGTATTCAGAAAATTTTGATCAAGACAGTCCTTTGATTTTAGTAACACATGGGATTTCACACTTTCTCTGAGCAATTCAAGTTTCCTTCTCAGAATCTTTGACTGCTTAGCTTGAATTGTATCATGTTATAAATTGAAAATTTTGTGAGCTAGAATGTAAAATGATTCTCAAAAATAAAATAGAAAAGCAGTTTTAACAATAAGATTTTTGGTTTGAGATTTGAAAATTCTTATTCAATGTTGTACTCAGTGGAAGAGAAAAGACTTCCCATGTAGATAAAACAGGTTCTAGGGCATCACTCTTGCATCCATGCTTAAAGCCCATATGCAGGAGAAGATGGAAAGTCAGAGACTGAATTTTAAAATTAATTAGTAAAAACGCCTCCTATGTACGTAATTAAAAATTCAAGTATAGAAAATTGTGTTAGGTATTTGGAGAACAGCATAAGACACAAAAGTAATTGGTGAAAAATGAATTAGTATCAATACAAAAATAAAAATCATAGGATTTAATGGATCTTATTGTAGGAAACCTATCATTACTTGTCAATGTAAAGAATTTAAAGCATAGGATTATATATTGGTTCTCTTCTAACTAACACTTTAAAATGTACTTAGTATAAACTAGAGTTCTGTTGGGTGAAAACCTAAGTTAGTGTAAAACATTACCGTTTGACTAAGATACTTGGACATTTTGGATAGTTTTGTTTCTGCACACCTCTTTCTTCCTAAAATTCCACTTAAAGAAAAATGCTTCTGGGAGTAGTAAGCAATTGTATTCTTAATTTAAATATTTACTTTAGAAAAGATGATTTGAATTTTACTCATAAATGAGTTTTGAAAGTGCTTGATCTTACAACAATCGGGCATGAGTCAACATGGATTTTTGACAAATAAATCCCGTCAAATGAATCAACTTTTTAAAAGCTGAAATAATCACGGTCATAGATACACCTCCTACGTACTTAAAAAAAACAAAAAACAAAACCTGTCTAGACAATTTGATTTTAGCATTCCTGGAATATAGTAGTAACACCTACCATTTGCTGGGCAACTACTTTATGCGATACTTTTCCAGGAACTTTTCATGGTTTTTCATTAAATTCTCAAAAAGTTATGGGGCAATTATCTTCATATTACAGTTAAAGAAAATGAGGTCTCAGAGTTAAGTGACTTGTCCCAGATCATACTGTAAATGGCAGAGGCAGAGTTGGAATATAAGGGTCTTTTCCTAAATACCCTGTTCTTTGCCTCACCCTTCAGCTGCCTTCCCAAGGCCAAAGACAGCACTGGCTCTTAGGATGACCAACTGTCCCAGGATTCCCAGGAAAGAGGGATTCCAAGAATATGGGACTTTTAGTGCTAAGCTTGAGAAAGTCTTGGGCAAACCCAGGCGAGTTGGTCTCTTTATCGGTAGTGTGTTCTTACAGCTAGTGCATGCTTAGTACGGCCATGCTGTTCTACTAAGAAGCTTTCTATCCCTACTGAATTATCGGCACCAGTGAAGCTATTTCTCTAACCAGTAAGATAAAACTCAGAGAGCTGCCTCCTGGAATAGCTGGAAAACTGTGCTGGCCAGCTCTTGACATATAGGAAGAATTAAGCCTGCTCTTTATTAATCCATCCTAATTTTTAGCATAAATCTTAGATACAATTCTGAAACATTTTATCACACTCCAGAACTCTACAAAGTTAAAGAGACTATTAATCAAGGATGCTTTTGCATTTTTTGTCTCTATTGAAAGGGGAATGGGGGTGTTCTCTGATTAAAATGCCTTCCTTGTTCATATAGCAGGCCACTTTCCAGTCCTTTACTTTTCAGTCTAATCCTTTTCCTTGTGACCATTCTCACATCTTTTTCATCTGATAGGTTTTTTTTTTTTTCAGTAGGATCATAAGTTTCTTGATGGTGGAATGCATATCTTTAGGTCAGCATAATAGGTAAAATCAGACTCTGGGGACAGACCACTGATTTCTAGCTGTTGACTAAGAGCAAAATTACTAAACTTCCCTGTTTCTGGTTCTGTTATCTTTAAAATAGGGACAATAATAGTTCTTACCATTCAAGGTTATTGGGGAGATTAAGTGAGTTATTTATGTTAAGCACTTACAATAATACCTGGCACAAAGGAAGTGGATTAATCATGTTGACTTTTTAAAAAGATTATTTATTTATTTAAATTCAATTAACCAACATATAATACATTATTAGTTTCAGATGTAGTGTTCAATGATTCAGCAGTTGCTTATAACACCCAGTGCTCATCACATCATATGCCCTCCTTAATTCCCATCACCCAGTTACCCCATCTTCCCACCCACCTCCCCTTCAGAAACCCTCAGTTTTGTTTCCCAGAGTCCAGAGTCTCTCATGGTTTGTCTCACTCTCTGATTTCTTCCCATTCAGTTTTCTCTCCCTTCCCCTATGATCCTCTGCGCTATTCCTTATATTCCACATATGAGTGAAACCATATAATTGTCTTTCTCTGATTGACTTATTTCACTTAGCATAATACCCTCCAGTTCTATCCATGTCAATGTAAATGATAGGTATTCATCCTTTCTCATGGCTGAGTAATATTCCACTGTATATATGAACCACATCTTCTTTATCCATTCATCTATTGAAGGGCATCTCAGCTCCTTCCAGTTTGGTTATTGTGGACATTGCTGCTATGAACATTGGGGTGCAAGTGCCCCTTCTTTTCACTACATTTGTATCTTTGGGATAAATACCTAGTAGTGCAATTGCTGGATCATAGGGTAGCTCTATTTTTAACTTCTTGAGGAACTTCCCTACTGTTTTCCGGAGTTGCTGTACCAGCTTGCATTCCCACCAACAGTGTGAGAGGTTTCCCTTTTCTCCACATCCCTGCCAACATTTGTTGTTTCCTGTCTTGTTAATTTTAGCCATTCTAACTGGTGTAAGATGGTATCTTGTTGTGGTTATGATTTGTATTTCCCTGATGACAAGTGATGTGGAGCATTTTTTCATGTGTCTGTTGGCTATTTGCATGTCTTCTTTGGAGAAATGTCTGTTCATGTCTTCTTCCCATTTCTTGACTGGATTATTTGTTTTTTGGGTATTGAGTTTGATAAGTTCTTTTTTTTATTTTTAAAAATATTATTTATTTGGGGCGCCTGGGTGGCTCAGTCGTTAAGCGTCTGCCTTCGGCTCAGGTCATGATCCCAGGACCCTGGGATTATGACCTGAGCCAAAGGCAGACATTTAACTGATTGAGCCACCCAGGCATCACTGAGTTTGATAAGTCCTTTATATATCTTGGATACCAGCCCTTTATCTGATATGTCATTTGCAAATAGTTTCTCCCATTCCATAGATTGCCTTTAATTTTGTTGAATGTTTCCTTTGCTGTGCAGAAGCTTTTTATCTTGATGAAGTCCCAATAGTTCATTTTTGTTTTTGTTTCCCTTGCATTTAGAGACGTGTCTTGGAAGAAGTTGCTGTGGCCAAGGTCGAAGAGGTTTCTGCCTGTGTTCTCCTCTAGGATTTTCATGGATTCTCTCTCACATTTAGGTCTTTCATCCATCTCGAGTTTATCTTTGTGTACGGTGTAAGAGAATAGTCCAGTTTCATTCTTCCGCATGTGGCTCCAATTTTCCCAGCACCATTTATTGAAGAGACTGTCTTTTTTCCTTTGGATATTCCTACCTGCTTTGTTGAAGATTAGTTGACCTTAGAATTGAGGGTCCATTTCTGGGCTCTTTCTTCTGTTCCATTGATCCATGTGTCTGTTGAAAAAGAAAACCAAAGCTGGAGGTATCACCATGCCTGACTCCAAGCTATATTACAAAGCTGTGATCATCAAGACAGCATGGTACTGGCACAATCATGTTTACTTTTACTGGTCTTAGATGATGCTATGCTGTTCTTTGTATTGGGTGTGCTCACTGTCACAGCTGATGAGTTGGTTACTCTGGCATGTAGCATATGTGCTGAAAGTTTCACAGCCACTTTTTCTAAGAAATAGGAATTTGTTATTGTTCTCTGTTCTTGATGTACTAACCAATCCTCTGTTGTAAGGAAGAGTATAGTTCAGAATTCAGAGGGGCTGCCGTCTTAAATTCGAGGCTAGAATGTTCTCTGTATATAAGCTGAAAACAATCTCTTTGGTCATTCTTCTTGCTCACTTTTTTTTTTCCTGTGTAAATTACAAATGATTCATAAATGTTGAGACCAGTTTTGTTAAGGAGAAAATGCTCCCTGATTATGTAAAATATACCTAAGGTATATCATTTATGTACATTATGTAGACTTCAAGGTAGTCAACTAGGGTCTTTAAGACAGTAAAAGTTGGGCGCCTGGGTGGCTCAGTTGGTTAAGCCACTGCCTTCGGCTCAGGTCATGATCCTGGAGTCCCGGGATCGAGTCCCGCATCGGACTCCCTGCTCAGCAGGGAGTCTGCTTCTCCCTCTGACCCTCCCCCTTCTCATGCTCTCTCTCTCTCTCTCATTCTCTCTCTCAAATAAATAAATAAAATCTTTAAAAAAAAAAAAAAGACAGTAAAAGTTGCCAAGCAATGAGGCTTGGCAGTGGCCTGAAAAGATTTACCTACTTTTACATGAAAGTGCTTCCATTAAAATGTAAATTTCGAGTGAAAGAAATTACACCTTTGTAATTTTGCTGTCCAGAGACTGACACACACTTTAGGATATATGTCTTTTAAACACCATACAACTCTACTGCCATCTGTCTGCTCTACCCACTGCATTGTGTCAAAGATTCAGAAGACTTATTGACATAGTGAGTCATTCTACTCTTGGTTAATCAAGAGAAGTTACAATGCTTTAAGGAGACATGGCATGGTAGTATGTACAGAAAGCAGCTGGGTTTTAGCAACAATTAAAGTGCGCAGATGTAAAAACAGTAAACAGAGGGACAGATTTGAAGGACTCTGCAATCTCATTACGTGGCTTCTTTTCTGTTGGCTTATAATGCCAAATTATCTAACATAACAATATTAATAATTGTTTAGTAAATTTTAATAAGTACCAAGAATTATGTTGAGCAGATTAATAATAATTATTGCTTGAATTTAAAGGTTGTGATCCATTTTGTGAAATATGACCAAAAATGTGAAATAGCGACAGAAATTATTAAAGGTATTTCTTTTAGTTGACTGTTTATTTAATATGTTCTATTACAATAGAGCAATAATTCTGGAAAACACCAAGGCAAAGTGTTATCTATATATCTGAGGGTGTTTTATATTGGGAAAAATCAACATATCTTTGCTGATATTAGAGCTTTACCTTTTCTAAGAAGCTTTTGATCCTGTAAACTAATTTCCAAATATTTCCATGGTCATTGCATTAGAAGTGATGCAGTGATCTTTGAAAATGCAGGAAGTCTTTCTGGAATGTTGACCTCAGAATGTTGTGGGTCAGTATTGCTGAACTATCCATCTTGGCATCTAGGCATTGGGGTGCCCTTAACAAGGAATATTTAAGTACAGCTAAGATGTTTGGGAAGAACACCACAAGCCAGGAGCTGAATTCAGTGACAAAGGTCCAGCTTCCTTGCTTGCTTGTCTTATATTCCTCTGTCCTGAATACTGCTTTTTGTGCCTGGGTATTCCTTTATTTCTTGAGTAATAGGAAGCAACTGTCCAGAGAGCTGATTATAAAAGTCACTAAAGGGCCAGGGGAGTAAATTGGAGATTTGGTGCCAGTTAACTCAGCTTTCTACAAATCGCACTCTAGATAATTATTAATATATAATAATTAAAATAATAATAATAATACATTTGTCTTTCTTTCTCTGGGAACTGGGGGAGGGCTTCTCCTGTTCCTGTTCAGTAAAGCCTATCTGGAACATAGATGTGATGCTTGGGGATGAGCCAGCCATTTTGTGATCATAATGATATTAGAAATCTTGGGAGAAAAAAATGACATATGTAGTTTCTTTGTTTGGAATTTTGGTGCTTGTAAGTGTAGATTATACACTATAATTACAGGTACTGTCACCAGCTCTAAGACCTGGTGATAGTTAGCAGCAGCTCAAATTCTGAAGTGAAATATGACATACACATTATTCATGTATGAGTGTTTCCAGACTTTTGTTTTCCTCTGCCTGCCTAGAGGACTCTGGTTTCTGTGGGTCATTTATGTACCTCTCTGAAGCCTTTGAGGGGAGCTGCATTGACAGAAGGGTTCTTTTTGTCTTTTGTGACGCAGAATCAAAACACAAAGATGATTACAGAAAGGACAATAGTCTTGCAGGTAGGTCAGGAGGAAAAGTTTCTTTTTTCTACTTTTTAGGGACTGTGTATAAAAGAGATATGAGAGCAGTGGTGGCATGTGAGGAAAGTGGTTATGGGGTTCAAGAAGCCCACAGATGGCAGGTACTGAGGGTTTAGAAATTTGATGCTATCTAGCCCCTGCATCCCTTGCCTGTCTAACATAGAGTCTGGAAAGCAATGCGCTCAATGTCTTGGACCCCCTTGTGGGTAGGAGGGCCATTCAACATGATTCTGCCTAGGAAGATATGGGATAAAATGTTTGGGGAGGCAAAAACTACATTTCTGAATAAAGCCTTGCTAAGAAAAAGCTCTTGATCCATTTCCTGTTATCCCTCTAGAACTTGGAATATCTTGCAAACATGATGATGAAAGTCACTTGCCAAGGATGGCGAGATAGGAGAAAGAAGGAGCAACATGCTGGTTCTCCTGCACGGAAATGGGATTGCCTACCTCTGGACACTGTGGAGTGATAAATAAGAAAAAAGGAAAACCTCGTTTATCAGATAGGGGCCTGGCAGACACAAGAGGTGGACTCAGAAGGCTTTAAAAATAACTTAATGAAGAGACTCTTTACAGAGATGTGAGAGAGGATAAGGAAATGTGTTAGGGTTCTTCAGAAATAAAACCAATAGGCACTTTCCTTCCTTTCTTCCTTCTTTCTTCCTTTCCTTCTCTCCTTCCACCCTTCAGCCACCCACCTGCCCCCTTTTTTTTCCCTCCCCCCTCCTCCTCCCTCCTTCCTTTTTCCCTTTCTTCCTTTCCTTCTTGGACCCGTTTATGTGATTATGGAGGCTGACAAGTCTAAAATCGGCAGAGCTGATGTCTCCGTCTCAGTCCAAAGGCCAGCAGGTTGCTATATAGCGAAAAAGAGCTGGTGGCTTAGCTTGAATGCCATCAGGCAGGGGGATTCTGTCATACTTGGGGGAAGAGCCAGCCTTTCTGTTCTATCCAGGTCCTCATTGGATTGGATCAGGCTCACCCACATTAGGGAGGACAACCCGCTTTACTTGGTCTACCAATTTAACTGTTAATCTCATCCAAAAACTCCTTCACAGACACACTTGGAATAATGTCTGACAAAATATCTGGCCACCGCATGAGCCATGCAAATGGACACATAAAATCGACCATCACAGGAACTGACAAGAGATGTTGCAACACCCAGGGGTTAGAAACAGTGGGGATTCTGACAGGTCAAGGGAGGGAATAGTATTCAGTGGAGCCAGAACCTGAGTCAGAGAAGAGGTGTTATCTCATATGACCTGTGACTACAAAGGAAAGAAGCTCTGCCAGAACTATAGCTGTTCGAGTAAGGGGGTGGGGGTGGAGATTATGGGAAATAAATACTCGATCCTTTCTCTTCCTACGTGAGCCAGAGGGTAGTACAGCGTGGATGATGCTGTCCATGAAGGTCAGCCTTCTGGGACATAGAACAGCTCAGAGATTGGTGCAAGTGGGGAGATTAAGATTAATCAGAGCACTTTAACAATTTAAGCCATGACTTCATTATTTACAGAACTAACTTCATTGACTTAGTTTAAAAAAGCCAATGTAGGATAATTCAGCCCCTCAGTCAAATGTGATCCTTGCCGATACAGAAGGTGACAAATGAGTTTTTTGGTTGCTGGACTTTGTGTCCTTGATTGAAATACTATTCAGATTGGACCATACGGATGGTGCTTTATATTTCTTTGCCAACTAAGGCATGCTTTAGTCTGGTTTGCCAGGAACAAACCAGACTACAGTGGTTTACATTATTATTTACATATTAAAGAGTTTGCACATGTTTCTTAAATTTTCCTCGTCGGAATAATACAGATAACAAATATAAATTAAAAAGTTGCATATGATTTTTGAGAATCATAAAATTAGCGCCAGATTCTCACTAAGGGAATATTGAGTAAATATTTAAATGATATTGACTTTAGGGGAACCAAAGTATCAGTCTTCCTTGTTCTGATGTTGGATCGAAGGTTCTAGCTAATGCCTACTTTACGGATTGAGGCATTTCTAACATCGGAAGAGACAGGTGGGGCTTGTGGTTGGGTGACATATGATCCAGCTTTCCTGGAGTTGACTAAGGCAGACATTCAGTTCAGTTGTGGGAATCAGCCCATGGGGCAGTATCTGGATCTTCCGGGACTCCAGCTGCTTCCCGTGGGCCTTGGAGTTTGGCTGAGAAAGGAGAAGGTAGCAGCTCGAATTTACATGATGCAGACTTTACTGGGGTTGGGAATGCTGGCCTTTCTGCTCTTGGAAAAGGCAGACTGTTTTCAGTAATACCACCAAGTGGTTTATCTGAAGGGTGGGCAAATATTTACATTGCATCAGCCATTGACTCCTAATTCCTACTTGAAAGCAGAGGCGGCTCATACTTGAAAGCAGACACAGCTCAGTGCTTATCTGACCCTGACTAAAGTATCTTTAAACATGTGGGTGTGGCAGTCCAGGAGGCAAATGAGCCAAGGATCTGAATTGCCGGGAGAAAAATAACAAGTCTACTGATCCAAACTTGGCAACATTGTACACTGTTATTAAAAAGCACTGACTCATTGCAGCTGTGGTCATTTCCAAGTGGCCAGAAGGATTGGGTGAAGGAACAGGAACCCCACAGTGTGTGACCATCACCTACATTGGATTGGTATGGCTCCTGAAGTGCTTTAAACCTGTCTCAAATATATGAATGTGTGTTTCTTTGGGACATCAAAGCTCAGCGGCACATAGGGACCCCTATATCCTGGAAAGCCTAGGTTTTTTTAACAGACCATCATATTGGCATGGTCTAGATGTTGAGAACTGGGTGTTCTGTTAAGGATAGTATACCACTTGGGGATTCGCAGTGTCTACCTACTTTATGGTGAAATGGTTTGTGGGTAGTGTTCTGTGGAGGGGACTATCGAGATAATCATGAAATTTTGACTATTTGTAGTCACTACAAATTGTATGGATCACTGGGGATTTTCTTTTAAATTGCATTTCTTTTTCATCTTGTTGCATTTTTAATTTTTTGAGTTGTTACCATGAAAATCCAGTACTTTCTGCATGGGTATGAAAAGCATGATTTTTGTGCTAATTATTCAGAGCTTTTGGTTGGTATTACATGTATAGTCCATATAAGGTGTTTGTTTGTTTATTTATTTATTTATTTATTTATTTATTTATTTATTTTATTTTAAGTAAACTCTACCCCCAACGTGGGGCTTGAGCTTACAACCTCCAGATCAAGAGTGGCACGCTCCACTGACTGAGCCAGCCAGGTGCCCCAGTGCAAGGCATTTAGATCTCATTGCTCCATCTCAACATTAAGCTGACATCTAGAAATAACTGAAAAGAAGATCAAATCTTTTCAGTTCAATCTCTAGAGAACACACAGAGAATACATTTATAATGTCCAGTTAAGTGTCTTAGGAATCTTTTCCCACATTTTGGTTATCTGTTGCTGTTATAGCAAACCACCTCCAAATTTAGTGGTTTAACATCAAAAACTGGGTTGATGAGGTCAGCTGAATGGTAGTTCTCTTCTCGTGCTGTTGGCAGGTACTTCAGTCATTTGGAAACTCATTTGGCTGGAACACCCAAGATGGCTCATTCATGGGGCTGGCTGTAGGTGCTGGCCTTCAGCCCCGAGATCAACTGAGATGTTTCATCAGAATGTCTTGGTTCTCTTCACTTTGACCACTCTCTGAGGTTGGGCTTCTCACAGCATGGCAGCCAGGTTCTAAGAGGGACTGTTCCAAGGTTGTGTAAGAGGCCAAGGCAGATCTCTCTAGGCTCAGCCTTGGAAGTTACACCGTATCATTTCTGTCACATGCTATTGGCCAAAGCAAGTCACAGATTCAAAGAAATTAAGAAGATTCTCCCTGTTGGTAGGTGTAGTGGCAACATTTGTGGCCACATCTAATCCGCTATAGCTGGTCTTTCTCAATATCTCACCCACCTGGCAGTTGCTTCCGAATCTTTCTCCTCTCTCACTCTCAACTCTGTCCAGACCTGCCTTGCTCCAGCTCTGTCTCTCACATTGTTTCTCTCACTGCCCCCCTGCTTCCTTTCCAACCCATACAATTCATCCCTCAAGTATACCTCTGCCATTTCCAGTGCTGATCCAGCTAGCCTTTCAGTTTATCCAGTATTTCTTCTTTACTCATTTACCTTGGTGTTCATAATAAATTGTTAGTTTTTCAGGGTTAACAACATAATGCTTCTTAACGGGAGCAAGCAGGAGTGGAGAGTGAATGTGATTTTAAATTTCATTCCTGTTATATCTATGTTTAGGTGACACACAACACAATGGGAACTGATTCTGGTTTAGCTGCAAATAACATCAGTGGATTTTTAGCATGTGCCACAAGAAGAAGGCTAGCAGAGAAGATGCTTGATTCAGGACAGAGTCCTGGAGATTCCCTGAGGCATATCCCGATGGAATGGATGGCAATGGTATTCGTTGGGTACCACATTATCTTGAAGAGCGATGCTGCTGGTCCTAGGGAAGTCCTAAAGAGTTTAATTGTGACTTGAGATTTCTTAGGAGTAGATCCCTTGCAGAAGTTAGTTTCTTGAACTTTAGACAATGAAGTTTGAGAAAATAAGCCTTTCGGCAGGCCTGTCCCTAATATTGTCTCCAGCACAAGAGTGCAAATTTAGGCCCACAAACCATGTCTATTAAAAAATTATAATACAAGTGAGTAATCTGCTAATAAAATTTGTTTTGTTCTCCCTTAACAAATATACTTTTATATTGACCTGGGAGGCCAGGCACAAATTCCTAATTCTCATACTTCTCAGAGTTCTATGCTAAAATGTGGCATTTTGACATTTTGAGAGTTGGCCTGCTTCCTTTTTCTCCCTTGCCACCAGAACTCTCTTGGACTAAGAGGGACCTCACCAAATGTGTGTGGGCACTTCAAATCTGTGTCCATAGTTCTTAAATACAGCAGCCTCTTAGCTAATTCCTCTGCCCTGAGATGCGCAAATCTGCTTTCAGGAGGCACACAAGGCCAAGAGTATCATTCTGGCCTTGGAAGCAGGCTCAGTGACGTTCCAGATACCCAGAGCCTGGTTGACAAGGGGAAGCATAGGTTCTGCATGAGCAGGTTTGGTTCCATGAGCTTCTTGACTTGGGAAGGGCGTGGTGGGAAGGGGCCAGAATGAGCCCTCTAAAGCATAGGTCGTTGTGTAGGGGCCTCATCCAGGTCAAGGGCAACACTGCTTTTAGCCATGGCTGTGCAAACATTCAACCTATTTTTCCCCACAGGTATAGCAGCCAGAGTCCCACCCTGCACTTTTCTTCCCATTGTAGAAATCCACGAAGGAATGAGACCACTGGGGGTTGGAGTGTGAATGGATGGAAAATCCAGAAGTGAGCAAGAGAACGAAGGGGGCCGAAGCTGCCTATGGATTTCTGCTAGGAAGGGGATTGGGGGCTGAGTCAGTGGGGAGGAGGCACAGGTCGGGACCATGTGACCTCGGTAGCATATGGTTCTCGCCCAATGAGGCCGCCTTAGGTAGATGGCCTCACTGGAACTATAAGGGCTTAGATTTTTGAAACAGCCTAGTGATCATAGAATATCCATGTGTAAGCTGTACGTATGAAGTTCAAAATATTGAAGGGTTTTCTTTTCTTTTCTTTTTTTTTAAAGATTTATTTATTTATTTGAGAGAGCAAGAATGAGAGAGAGTACATGAGAGGGGGGAGGGTCAGAGGGAGAAGCAGGCTCCTCGCCGAGCAGGGAGCCCGATGCGGGACTCGATCCCGGGACTCCAGGATCATGACCTGAGCCAAAGGCAGTCGCTTAACCAACTGAGCCACCCAGGCACCCATATTGAAGGGTTTTAAAAGGCATTTCAAGCAGTCCTTCCTGCCCAGAGATTAAAGGAAGGAGACGGTTCTGTACTGGATGTCCTGAACCACCTTTAAGTCAATCTGCAGAATGTTTCCTAGTCATTTCTTGTGATTAGGGCTGTGTGTGTGTGTGTGTTTATGAGAGGGTTGGGGTTTGGACCTCTGGAATTAACCACCACTCAATCATTTCCTAAAGTTCGCACGAGATTTCCTTCTGCCTACTGATAACACTGTCAACGCCTTTTTGGACTAAAGTACAGGTTCAGATTAAGTGAGCCTTTTTTTTTTTTTTTTTTTTTAATGAGAGAGAGAGTGAGTGGGGAGGCCCAGAGGGAGAGGGAGAGAGAGAATCCCAAGCAGGCTCCGTGCCCAGCATGGAGCCTGACACAGGGCTCGATCTCACCACCCTGAGATCATGACCTGAGCCTAAATCGAGAGTCAGATGCTTGACTGACTGAGCCACCCGGGCGCCCGAGTGAGCCATTCTGAAGGCTGAAGCAGCATACTACATGGGCAGCTGGTCTTCTGAACTGAATGTGGGTCATCACTTTTTTTTTTTACCTCTGTATTCCTAAGCATTGTGTAGTCAATAAAACCTGAGCTTCTGCAACTCAGGCTGGCTTCAGTTTTTAGCTAAATTCTTTTGTGACTCCAGGGCTACCACTGAGGTCTATGTTGTGCATGTTGGGTCAGCAGGTTTTTTTTTTTCCATTTGGGAAAATGGACTGTGGGGCTGGAAAAAAGATGGCAAGGCAGTTGTGTGTGTGTGTTCGTGTGAATGTGCACACATGTGTGTACATGCTTGGGTGCCATGAGGTTGCACCTAGAATCAATCAGGGAAATTCAGGGTGGGGTTGAGGAAGGGACTGTCACCCGGGCTTGCAGAGTATTAGGAAATATAGAGTTTTTCAACATGGGAGAGAATGGGTTGCACATAGCAGCTCTCCTGGGAAATTAAAATTCAATAGAAGAATCAGAACATATTCCTTCTCTTAGTTTTACACTTCTCCTCCTTTATTTGGATATGAAAGAATAGAAAGGAGAAAATTATCTTTATTTTTTTTAAAGATTTTATTTATTTATTTGACAGAGAGATAGAGAGAGAGCACAAGTAGGCAGAGTGGCAGGCAGAGGGAGAGGGAGAAGCAGGCTCTCCACTGAGCAGGGAGCTGGACGTGGGGCTCGATCCCAGGACCCCAGGATCATGACCTGAGCCAAAGGCAGCCACTTAACCGACTGAACCACCCAAGTGCCCCTGAGAAAATTATTTTTATTTTGCAATTTACAGCTCCAAAAAAGTCAGGGTATAAGAGGTAGTCATGTATTTATTGAATCTAAAATGACAAGATTTTTCTGATTGAAAATATATCCCAGTCAGCACGAAATGGTGTTGGAAGTTTGTACCATTTGTCTCACCACTGGGTTATGAGGCAGATTTCAGAAAGCTCTGGTAAAATCAGAAATGTTATCTGAGAAAAATTCACCCATTATTATCTCTTAGAAAGGACTGCCTTTTATGCCAAATTGAGTGGAATGAGCCAGATAACACAAGTACATTTTATAAAGATCCCAGGGAGGGGATCTGAGATGGGGAAGAGGCAGGTCTGGGTGGAATGTTCTTCGGAGGACTTTGAGTTACCAGGGGCTAGCTTGTGGGCGTTGGGGGCCTAGAAGGAAAAGGTGGAAGTACTTCAAAGAAAACAGACAAAGAATAGAACCAAGTTTTGACTTTATAATCTTTTCCGGAGTAAACCTTGCATGTTTATTTATTGTCTTTCAGAAATAGTTATTAGTGCTTTCTATATGCCAACTATTACAAGCTATTTAACAATATTAACTGCTTTAAACCTCAAACGATGAGGTGGTTACGATGAATACCACCCTTATCATACAGGTGAGGAAGCAGAGGAAGGGAGGTTATTTGCCCAGGTGATGTCAGTTGCCATGGCTTAAATCTAGGTGCTCTGTCTCTGAATCAGCAGTCTTACCACTGTGCAAACGACCTGCCATGCATGGACAGTACAGTCATTATGCATGTCAGGTTCCTAGACAAGCAAATTGTACTCACCTCTCCACCTTAATTTTTCTCTTACAAAATCTGGGGATGATGATGTATCTTGATGGTTTTAGAGTTGCTTCCCGTCTTACTCTTATCTAGTTACCATCTTTAAGTGCTGGCATGGCATTCTTCCCTAGCTCATTCATTTCTCCTTCCTTTGTTCTGTTGCTAAATTATTCGTTCATTCCTGTGCACAGCATGGCGTGCTGCTCCCTTCTGTAGTCTCGAATATCTGAAGGTGGGAGGGCTTGTGGACTCTCTCACAGTGTTTCAGTTTGTAAGGGATGAGTATTTCTAGATAAGATAAACCAGAAACTATAATTCAGTAAAGGTTTATGGAGCACTTACTACATGGTAGGTATTATGTTGAGTACATTGCCAGGATTTGTCCATTTAATACTTACTTCAAACCTTGGAAGTAGCTACTGTTACTGCCTTCATTTTATGAATGAGAAAACGGGATTAGGGAAGTAAAAACAGAAGAAGAAAAAGCAGCAAAAACAAAACAAAACACCTAGAAATTAGCAGAGCCCAGATTTAAACCAGTGCTCAAACCGTCTGCATTGGAATCCTGGATTTGGCTTTATTACTGTAGATGACATAAATTAGCACATAAACATACGATAGATAAGCATTAATTGATACAAAAGCAGGCCCTTAATACAGAATATAAATTAGTTTTTTCAGTTTAATTTTTTTTTATCTTCTTTTATTAGTTTGTTAAACATTTTTTTAAATTAAAGTCTTAAATATATACAGAAAGTGCATATACCCTAACGTGTAGAACTCAGTGGGTTTTTACCAACTGATCACTCCCATGTAATTGGCATTCAGATCAAGAACAGAATATGGCTAATCCCTGGAGACTCCTTTTGTCCCCTTCTAGGCAATATCCCTCAAGTCTCAGGGATAACCACTATCTTGACTTCCAACAGCATTGATAGCTTTCATCCGTTTTTGTTCTTCATATAAATAGAAGCATATAGTTTTATACTTTTGTCTTGGGCCTTTTTCTCTCAAATTACCTTTGCGAGATTCATCCATACAGTTAATTTTACCTTGTTCATCTTATTGTATTACATTGTGGAAATATAGCACAATCTACTCATTCTGCTGTTGACAGGCATTTGGTTAGTTTCTGTTTGGGGCACCTGCAAATAGTGTTGTCTTAAATGTGCTAGTACCTGCCTTTTACTGAGCATATATTAACTATTTTTATTAACTATTATGTATGCTAGAGACCGTGCAGCATAATGGTTTAGTCAGAAAGAGGTTAAGAAGAAGATTCTAAGTTATTAGCATGTATTAAAAACTAATGTCAAGAGTGAGAAAGTATGGAAAAGCATAAATAAAAAAAAAAATTAGAACTCAGTAGAGTTGGCCGTCAGTTCTCTGGGTCAAACCATGTTGTGTGAATCTGTGCCTTTAAAAAATCAGAAGCATGGGTGCCTGGGTGGCTCAGTCGTTAAGCGTCTGCCTTCGGCTCAGGTCATGATCCCAGGGTCCTGGGATCGAGTCCCACATCGGGCTCCCTGCTCGGCAGGAGGCCTGCTTCTCCCTCTCCCACTCCCCCTGCTTGTGTTCCTGCTCTCGCTCTCTCTCTCTCTGTCAAATAAATAAATAAAATCTTAAAAAAAAAAATCAGAAGCACTCCATAACTCACAGATAAAAAGAAAACCAAGGATGTTAGGCCATGGGAGGATTCTGCTAGAGTTTCTAGAAGGATGAGGTGCGATAGTGCCACTGAGGTGAGGGCCATGATTACCCACAGCAGATTCACCGTGGTCATTCAGGAGATGTACTTATCTCCACATCTGAGTTGGGAGGAAGAGTCTGTCAAGATTCATCAACCCACTCCCCACAGAACAAAGAACTTAGTGGAGAACAGGATGTGTAATTTTAAACAAGAGCAATTGGTAAGGAGTATGTGACTATGGTCCCAAATAATTGCAGTTGGATATAATCTGCATGTATGTCACATGGGAACAAACAACATAATAGGAAATAGGGCGGGATATGCCTCTAAACATGGTTTTTAAGTCTGGGGTAAGAAACTAAGTGTGGGGTGTTAATAGGTTCTTCTAGTGAAGGTTACAACTTGGAAGAGAAAGAAGATATGGATGGAGAATAGTTGGAGATACAGATATTACCAAAAATGTAAGATTTGAGTTTAGAGTCATTCGCTACTCGTAAGAGACAGAGTTGAAATGAGAAGTACTGGGAAAAATATGTAGGTCAGATTTGTCGACCTGATAAAATTAGCTTTACATTTATTTGAAGAGGTGGGGGAAACATTCAGCTACCACTGTGAAGCTAAATAGTGTGTCTTCGACTAACTACACACAAAAATAAATGCCAGCAGAAATGGGGGTAATTTTGCCCAAATCAGAGCATTGAAGATGGACATGCTGTCTTTGAGAAGATAGACCAGGCAGTGGGAGTGTCAGAGAAATTTAGGGTTAACAGACATCTTAGAGATTATCTGGTCCAATCCGCAGATTTTATAGATAAGTAAAATGGAAACTTGAAGAGGCTGAATCAGGCTTTCAAGTCAGGCTGTCTGGGTTCAAACTGCAGCTATCAGACTGATTCTCTGTGCCCAATTTTCATTTGTAAAACAGGATAATAATTATATATATCTCAGAATTGTTTTGAAGATTAAATGACATAATCTATGTAGTGCTTAATGAGTGTCTGACATAGAGTAAGAGTTAGCTGCTGGTTTTCAGTGATTCACCTAAATTTTCACAGCTCGTTAGCAGTACAGTTGTAACTAGACCCTAAGTCTAGCAGGTTCTCAAACTTCTAATTCAATGTCATCCAGCCGCATCACACTGTACATTGCTGGCATTTCAGAAACCCTCTTTTCTGAGTCCAGAACCAGTTTTGGGGTAGACATGACAGTCAGGCAGATGAGACCAAAATAATCAATTCTCTTACTCCTTAAAACTGGATTAGAGGTTATGACTTAGATATAGGACAACAATTGAATTCCTGCTCAATTTACTTGCCTCCTCCCACTTGGTAGAGCACACCGAAAGGAAAATGTATCAGCAACTAAGACTGCTGTCTTGCTGGGATAGGGAAGAAAATGCAACAGAGAGGGAGAAAGGCAGAAAGATCTCAAATCCCTCTTGTGTAGAAGTTTTGAAATATTAGCTCAGTTCAGTCAAGAAATATGGCCCGATGACTTTCATCCACCAACTAGATGATGCAGTCTGCCTTCAGAGGTCTGTTACTTGGAAGGTCTCTTTGGGAGATGACCAAGAGTTGGTCAGAAAAAGGAGGGGAGAAAAGACATACTGGGAGGAGGGAACAGTGTGTGAATAAGTCACTCCTGGAGATCAAAACAATGAAGGGAAAGCAGAGGAAGCTCTGGGAGGAGGGATGCCAGCAAATCAGGAGTACTGCATCAGCTTTCTCCTCCAACTTCTTCCAATACTGAAGGAGCAAATCAAGATTTAAAAATTACCACGAGAACTTGTTGATGATATAGAAATGAAGGGAAAATGATTTATTGAATTCATTCAACAAATATGCAACAATTGTGTTTTTAAATGCAAGCCACTTTGTATCACTGTTTTTAAAGGTCTCCAGTGGCATGCAATTGCATGAAAATAAAATCCAAACCTCTTACCATAGCTTTCAAGGCCATACCTGATCTGTCCTCTGCCTACCTCTCTTTCTCTCTTACTTGCTATGATCTACCCACTTAGGCCTTTTTCTGTTCCTTGGGCATGCCAAGCTTGCTCCTGCTAGAAGGCCTGTAGGCACTGCATCCAGATCTTCTTTCTTCTTCTTCTTTTCTTTTTTTTAAAAAAAAGAAAGCATTTCAGAATCTTTTTATCCCCAGATTTATTGAGATATTATTGACATATGATCTATGTAAGTTTAAGGTACATGATATGATGATTTGATACATGTACCTGTTGCAAAATGATATGACCACAATAAGGTTAGTTAACGTATCTGTCCTCTCACATAATTACCATTTGTGTGTGTGTGTGTGTGTGTGTGTGTGTGGTGATAACATTTAAAATCTACTCTCAATACCTTTCAAATATATAATACAGTATTGTTATAGTCACCATGCTGTACATTATAGCCCCAGAACTTATTTATCTTATAGCTGAAAGTTTCTATCTTTTGACCACCTTCACCCATTACCCCCAACCCTCAGGCCCCGGCAACTACCATTTTACTCTGTTTCTTTGAGTTCACTTTTTTAGATTCCCCATACAAGTGAGGTCATATAGTATTTGTCTTTCTCTGATTTAATTTACTTAGCATAATGCCCTCTAGTCCATTCTATGTTGCAGCAAACAAGAGAATTTCCTTCTTTTTTAAATGGCTGAATAATATTCCATTGTCTGTGTTTATGTGTGTGTGCAGATATAGATACAGATATTGATCTCTTTGAGATAGTGATTTCATTTCCTTCAGATACATACCCCAAAGTGGAATTGCTGGATCATATGGCAGTTCTATTTTTAATTTTTTGAGGAACCTCCCAACTGTTTTTTATAGTGGCTGCACCAACTTACATTCCCACAAAGAGTGCACAAGGGTTTCCTTCTGTGCACATCCTCACCAACACTTGTCTCTTGTCTTTTTAATAATAGCTTTCCTAACAGGTGTACCATGCTATCTCATTGTGGTTTTGATTTGCATTTCCCTAATCAGATGTTCTTCATGCTGTTTTTTCATGCCATGCAGACTGCATGTATCAAGTATCACCACCCAAAAAGGCTTTGTCTTACCACCCTATCTGTATTACCCCTCCCATCACATTATTACTGGCCTGTTTTATATATTTTGCTAATAGCAGTTAACAGCTAAAATTATCTTGTTCATTTATTTGTTTACTTGCTCATTGTCAGTCTTCATCCCACTAAAATAAAAGCTTCCAGAGAACAAACAAGAGATCTTGTTTGTGTCCTTCACTGCTGAGTTTTGGAACCCAGAAGACTGCTGGCGTATAGTAGGCTCTTGAAAAATGTTTTTTAATGAATGACTAAATGAGTAAATCCATGGATGAGTGAATATACTCGATAAGCACTTCAAGATCAACAACATTTCCTTCAAGAACTCACAGTATACATGATTAATTTTAGTGCAACATCCTAGGTGTTAGTAGAGACAGGTGCAGAAGTTCTGGAGAAACAGAGATGGAGGACTGGAAGGCTGTAGAGAAAAAGTGGTTACTAAGTAGATCTCTTTAGGGGATGACAGAGAGTTGGCCAGAAAAAGAAGGGGGAGAAAGGACATTCTGGGCAGAGGGAACAGTGTGTGAATAGCCAGTTCTTGAAAATCAAAACAAAGAAGGGAGAGCAACTCCAGGCACTTGAAAATGTCATTCTGGCCTTTTGTGAAACAAATTTCAAATACAACTAAAACAAAAAAGTGGTGCACTTCATAGCAGGGGTCCTAGTGCATAGATAGTGTGGCTCAAGAGGAATTAGAAGAATCTTTCTAAACAATAAGTCCCTAACAAGAAAGAAGAAGGCATCTAAGAGGCTCTTGGATATATTTAGGCTTTGATAGATGAACAGAATATCAACAGAGGGGTGCCTCTTGGAGAAGTGGAATGAGAATTAAGAATTGTGCCAAGCCAGAAGGAACTGCAGCTTAGAAAAAAATCTAAAGCTGAAAAGGACTCTCAGACCCTCAGAAAAAAAAAAGAAATACAAACCAATAATGAAGAGGCAGTTGCTTCATTTATGAAAGTTAACATGATAGCTGAGAGAAAGAAGGCATATTTTTCAGACTGGAAGTGTCAATAAGCAGCAGAAAATAAAGATCAAGATAGACAAGTGCCATTTTATGAGTTTATGCTTTCAGATGAAAAATACATTTAAGTAATAAAATAATTAAAGTTTTGGTAATGGAGAGATTTACTAATTTCTCTGAAATATGTAGAATAAGAGAAGGAAGTATGAGAACAAATGATGGCAAGTACAGCAGAAAAAGATTATTGCCCCATCCAGGAATGACTTATATAATATAGGATATTGTATTTAATTCTGGTTTCAGAGCACACAGAAATTGCTTTTACTCCCCGCAAAATACCCTTTCAGATTATAGTAGCTGTATCTAATTTCGACATTTCCTGGCTTGGCTTTGTTATATAGATTTGGGCTTAGATTACTTTTAAATATTTATATATATTTTCCATTAAATGTCCCTAAATCTCAGTGCTCCAAAAGGTGCCCTTTGGCTGAACTGGGAAATGTAGAAAATCTTTCAGAACCACAATACTTTGATTTGGACATTGATCCCTTAATGAATATTAAAGACTGATTATGAAATATTGAGATTTAAGGGACTTGTCCTCAACTATAGGGAAAACCATCATTCAGCTTACAGAAACTGGCTCTTCCACTCCTAATGACTTGGCAGGAAATATATGTTCTGAATGTCTGTGGTACCTATGCACATTTATGACACATAACTGGATTTTTTTGATGTCTTTAAAAGGCAAAAGAGAGAAATGATTAAAGCATCCCTGGGGAAATGTGAAGAACTCTTTGAGTCACAAAATTACCCCCAAATAGAGCATGTTCAAAGGGACTTTTTGTCCGCACGGTGAATACAATTATTATTTTTCATGCACACTACATATACTTTTGCAACTTAGAATTTAGCAACTCATCTAAACCACTGAACGTTAGGAAGTATTCCTGCCCAGTTTCTTAGAACTTTCACTGTTCCCTTTTCTTCTGAAGCCTGTTGTTATGAACATATATGTCAGAAATAATTTATGGGCTTCAGGATAAGTCTTGGTCCATGTTGTTATTCAAAATCTTCCTGTGCTGATTCAAGACTGCATCGAAAACAAATTTATGAGTTGACATGGTTGAGCTGTAAAAAACTGATATTAAGGTTTTAGATTGTTTCAAATAAATTGCTTCACTGATCAAAAAGAAAAAAAAAATTGACCTCACTGAATTTCACACCTCTTTCTGTTCAAGTGATTTAATTTTGCATCACTCGAAGACCATACACAGAAAGACGTTCAACATGAACACTTATTAACTTTAAAATTACAAACAGGAAGGAAGTCTTTTTTTTTTTTTTTTGCCTTCAAGACAATAGGCAATCATTTGGCAATACTAATTATATTCCAGATGATTGATGTAATTTTTGTCTCAAAAAATAATTTTTCCAATCAGTAGCCTTTTAAGTTATATTTTCTAAACACATAAGGTCTCAAACCATAAGAACATGCACTCAAGATGTGCTGTTAAGTCCAAGAACTACTAAAGAAGACTCTCTACATGTTGGAAGAATGTGTGAACATTCTTGAACTGTTTCCTGTCAATCTTACAGTGAGGAGGGAAGATTTTCTAGAAGGGTATTGAGAGGCCCTGTAATATATTGGAGCAACCTGAGAAATACTATCAATAAGTATGACCAAGCATGTTGAAATATTCCAAGAAGGAAAGATTATCTGAGGGGAAATATGAAATAAAAAGAGAGGGGTACTGGACTGAAGTCAATATAAATGTAAGACTTATGATAGAAACCAAGACACTTAGACACCTCTGTAATGGCTATCTGAGACCAATCTCTTGCTTAGGGTAGATTGTGGTTGTTACTCAAAAGGCAAAGATTGCTTCCAATACAAAACAGGACAAAATAATGCTCCATGTCCATCCTCCTTCCCTCCTTCCCCACCCTCTTTTTCTCTCTTTCTTTTTTTCTTTCCTTCCTCTCCTTTGAACACTTGCCATGTGCTCTCACCATGGTAATTACTAGCAGTAGTACGGTTAGCAAGTGAGGCTCCCTGTTCTTCTGGAGTCTACCATGTACAGGTATACAAGTGGTGTCATAGAGGGGGATGTCCCTGAGTTCTGTGCCTTGGTAGAGACTCCAAGTGCACATGGCTGATTTCTTCTCTTGGCTGTTTCTTTAAATGTTTTCTTGCTGTTGGAGTTTCTCTGTTCGAATGACTATATGCTCGAGACTTTCAAATATTTAAAAAATCCATGCTAAATTTTTTACTCTCTTTCCTTTTTTTTTTTTTCATCTTTTTCTTTTTTAAAAGAGATGTGACACAGAGACTAGACAAACAGATGGCTCGGGTCTATAATCCCTACCTGAAAGGACAAAGGCCATTCTGAACTGAAAGCAGCTAAGGGGTGGAGCTATGGCTGGAATCTCTTGGTGCTGGAGGGAAGATAAAGAGGGCGCCTACTCTGTCAAAGTAGGACAGAGGTCTTATCATATGCTCACTTAGTTCCCATCCTGTAGCCCACTCCACTATCATTAGGGTCTATGTTCCTCCAGCTCCCGTTAGCTACACCAGCTTGTTATAAAAATAAGCCCACAGACTGAACATTTACTTAAAAACCTGTACAGAGAGAAATGAGGAGGATGGTCTGCCAGCCAGGAGCCAAGGATTCTTATATTTTAGCTGTTTTTATATATAAATAAACTGCAAGTTGCCCCTGATCTTTCGGGGCATTGTTTTTGGATCCAAAGATAAGGGAGGCCTTTGTACTCACAAAGAAATAAACTTATAAACTTATACTTTCAAAAGAGATTCAAGTATAAATTTTGAAAACACGGTAGAGAAGGTATAAGGGAGGTCAAATATACATACAAATTTACTTTTTGAAAACAAGGGGAGTTCTAATAAGCCATGCAAAATGTACCTGTGAAGAAGTGTTCAGGTTTATTTAAAAATCAAACCAAAACATTGGAGCCACCATATTTGTCCTAGAGAACAAAGGGGATTATGACACTTAGGGAATAAAGGATGTAAGATATTGTCTGTAAGTTGAGCTAACTTTTGAACACATGAAATCAATTTCTGTTGATTGTGATGGGGTGGGGGCAGATTTTCTTCATCAGAAGAGAGAGAGTAAGCATGGACCGTGAAGACGGGTATAGCAAGCTTTATAATGATATTACAAATAATACCTATGGGAGCACAGAAGAGAGAAAGTTTTAATTCAGGGAGTCAAAAAATACTTCATGGGAAAGATGTCAATGTATGCACCTTGGGAAGAAGCAAAATTTCTAAAGGTGGTGGTGGTGGTGCGGACAATAATCTGGGATGATGCCAGCCACCCTGAGGGGATATGAACAGCCATTTGTTTATCCAGAAAATCTTTATTGAGTTTTTACTGTGTAACAGGTAATGAGTTTCATTTACTGAGGGCGTCATGTGATTGGAGCTTAGAAAGTGTAGAAGGGAGATAAAAGGAAGAAAGATTGGAAAAAGTAGGTTGAGGCTTGGTGATATGTAATTGGCTTTAGTTTTTATGCAATTTATATAACTTTGGTCAATACTTGGTATCTTACGTTAGAAAAAGTTTGGGGCGCCTGGGTGGCTCAGTTGGTTGAGCGACTGCCTTCAGCTCAGGTCATGATCCTGGAGTCCCAGGATGGAGTCCCGGGATCGAGTCCCACATCGGGCTCCCTGCTCAGCAGGGAGTCTGCTTCTCCCTCTGACCCTCCCCCCTCTCATGTGCTCTCTCTCTCTCTCTCTCTCTCATTCTCTCTCTCAAATAAATAAATAAAATTAAAAAAAAATTAAAAAAAAATAAAAAAAAAAAGAAAAAGTTTGTAAAAGCAGAGGTTGAGAGTTGTGGGGTTGGCTCTATAACATGCTAGCTTGCTTTCCTGCTGTACTTTTTTTTATAGCTCCCGTTGGCCATATATTCTAACCTCTAGAGGGAATTCAGGCCCTCTAGAAGGAAATCCTCTGGCATCCCCTCTCCATTCTCCGAGAAAAAGAAGCATGATACAGGAAGTGAGACAAGGTCACATCATTGGGCTTGGATGATGAGGAAGGAAGTAGCAGGAAAGGAATTCATGTTTAACTTCTGCATGGAGTTTTCTTTTAATTTTGATCTCTCTCCATTTCTCTTCCCCACTTCCAATTTGGATCATTTCCCTTTTTGTTTTATATTGCCTCTTTTGGAGATTTTTCATTTTCAGGTAAGATGTCTGGCTTTGGACCATCTTCCACTTCAGAAGAATCCTGGGCCTTACAAAGAGTAGGGAGTCCAGAGTAAAGGGAGGAGCAGGATGCCTTGGGTCACAGGTGGTACAAATTAGGTGGCTGTTTAGCTGGTGATAAGCAACATTTGGAGGTCAAAGTCCTAGCCAGTAATAGAGTACCTGTGCCTCTCATGTTTTCTGTCATATAGAGAAATCTCTTTGAAGATCACTCTGCCAGGAGCGGATGGCTTACACAAGAAAGAATTCAAAGACTTGGCTAGCTTTTGATAAAAAACTGGACTAATTTCTCCTCTTAATCTATTGGTTTAGAAACTTTAGGGCGATGGAACATACACGGAACAAGGTGGGCGAAATAGTGTCTTAACTGTAAGGCTTGCTGAGTTTTTAAATTATCCATATCAAGATACAGAATATTTCAAATATCTCATAAGTTTCCCTATCTTCTCAGACAATAACCATACCCTCTATTTTGATTTCTATTATTATCTAGTATTTCTGTTATTGAACTTCATATGTTTGGAATCATAGCATATGTACACTTTTATTTCTGGCTGCCTTCACTCAACATCAAGGCTCTGAGATTCATCCATGCCTTGAGTGTGTATTTGTTCTTTTTATTCCTATGTAGCATGGCATTGTGTTAGTATTCTTGAATTCATTTATCCATTTTCCTTATTCGGGGCATTTGGATTGTTTCCAGTTTCTGGTTATTTTGAGTAAAGCTGCTTTGAATATTCTAATTAGGATTGGTGTAGGAGTAGGATTGTGGAGAGAAATATGTCTAATTTCGGTAGGTTCTACCAAACAACTTTCCAAAGTGGTTGTGTCAATTTGCACTCCACCAGCAAGGTTTGGGAGTTTCATTTGCTTCATGTGCTTGCCAACACTTTACATTCCAGCCTTTTTAATTTTAGACAGTCTGTGGGCATATAGCATTATCTTATAGGGCTCAATTTGGTCTTCTCCTGATGAGTAATGATAGTGACCTCTTTTCATTTTTTATTGCTCATTTCAGTTCCTCTTTTGTGGAGTACCTTTTCAAGTCTTTCGCCCATTTTATTTTATTTTTTTTTTTTTTATTTTTATTTTTTTTTTTTTAAAGATTTTATTTATTTATTCATTAGAGACAGAGAGAGGCAGAGGGAGAAGCAGGCTCCCCAGAGCAGGGAGCCCGATGCGGGACTCGATCCCAGGACCCTGAGATCATGACCTGAGCCGAAGGCAGACGCTTAACCATCTGAGCCACCCAGGCGCCCCTCTTTCGCCCATTTTAAAAAATTGGATTGTCTGTCATTTTATTATGGATTTGTGGGGTTACCTCTATATTCTGGGGTTACCTCTATATTTGTGTAACAAATCACACAAACTTAGTGGTTTAAAGCCACACATTTATTTATTTATTTATTTATTTATTTTTTAAAGATTTTATTTATTTATTCATGAGAGACAGAGAGAGAGAGAAGCAGAGGGAGAAACAGGCTCCCAAGGAGCAGGGAGCCTGATGTGGGACTCGATCCCAGGACCCTGGGATCATGACCTGAGCCGAAGGCAGACGCTTAACCATCTGAGCCACCCAGGCGCCCAAGCCACACATTTCTTATCATACAGTTTTGTGCACCAGAAGTCTGATGCAGCTCTCACGGGGCTGAAATGAAGGCGTTGGCAGGACAGTATTCCTTTCTGGCTTCTAGCGGCTCTAGGAGAGAATTCATTTCTTTGCTTTTTCCAGCCTGTAGGAATGCAGCTTCTGCATTCCTTGGCTTGTGTTCCCTTCCTTCATCTTCAAAGTCGGCAACCTTAATCCCATCTCAACCTCAATTCCCTTTTGCAATGTAATCTAACATATTCACAGGTTCTGGGGATTGGGACCTGGACATCTTTGGTGGGCTATTGTTCTGCCTACCACATTTATCAATATTTTATTTTTTATGGTGAGTGTTTTTTGTATTCTTCTTAGAAATCTCTGACTGTCCCAAGGTTATGAAGATGTTCTCTTATGTTCTCATCCAGAAGTTTGATTTATTTTAGCTTTCATGTCTAGATCTATAATCCATATCAATTTAATTTTGTGTATGGTGTGAGTCATAAAAGTCATTTTTTCCCACTCATGAATATTCAATGGACCCAGAGCCATTTATTGAAAAGATCTTCTTTTCTCAACTGAATTGCATTGTTGTGCTGTTGTTCAAGTTACTCTATAAAGATAGATCTGTGTTTGGAATCTCTTCTGTTTTTTCTTTTATTACTTTCCTAGGGTGGTCCTAAGAAATTACTACAAAAGAAATGTGTCTCAGTTGTGGATACTAGAAGTCTGAAATCCAGGTGTTGCAAGACCAAGCTCCCTCTGTAGGCTGAAGGGGGGGAATCATTCCTTCTTCCAGCTTCTGGTGGCTCCAGACGTTTCTTGGCTTGACTCTAATCTGTGCATTCTCCCCAGTGGGTCTCAAATGTCCCTCTGCTTTTCTCTTATAAGGATGCCTGTCATTGGATTTAGGACCCACCTTAACTACATCTACAATCTAATCACATCTCTTTTTCCAAATAAGATCATATTCACAGCCTCTGGATGTTGTAGACATATCTTTTTGGGGCTACCACTCAATCCACTGCGCTTCTGTTTCATTGATCTATTTATCTATTCTCATACTAATACCCAACACCTAATGTCAATTAGTGTAGTTTTACAATAAGTTGTGAAATTGAATTGTATAAAATTTTCAACTTCAACTGCAAATCACTAGGGGTCAGATTCAAAACAAAAGGATAAGTAGCTTGCAGTGTGAGGTTAATGGAAAGGATGCTTAAGTGCCTCCTTATCATATAGTGCTCTGCACAGCCTCATTGTGAGGGTCCTCTTGGGACATTAATAGAGTTCTTGTATGTGGAGTTTTCACTGCTCTTCTGCCTTGAGAATATTGAACTCTTCTTTGCTCAATTATATTTAACACATGCTTTGAATGAGCAGCTAAAGTCATTTTTACTTTTATGATTGCTGGCTAGTTATTTGAATACTCCTGTTGTTCTAGAAATAATAGGTATTTCGAGAGAAAGTAGAGGCTAATAGATGCCAGAAACATTAGACAATTACAAAGAAAGAGGTGCCCAAGGAATTCCAGGGTTCTTCCCCATTCTCATTGAAGTCCTCTGAGATTCCCCTCCTTTCCCCAACATGAATGCTACATCATCGCTTGTCTTCACTGTGTGCCATTCTCTGAACACAATATGATCCATTCCCACCTCCATTTCATAGCTCACACTGTTTCTTTGATGTCTTGGTCTACTCGGGCTGCTATAGTAAAATACCTTGGACTGGGGAGCTTACATGACAAGAATTTATTTCTCACAGTTACGAAGCCTGGGACATTTGAGATCAAGGTGCTGGCAGATGCAGTGTCTGTTAAGGACCTGCTTCCTGGCTTGTAGACAGCTGCCTTGTAACTGTGTGCTCACATGGTCTTTTCCTGGTGCATGTGAGGAGAAAGCAGCCTCTGTGTCTCTTCTAATTATTTTAAGGGCATTAATCCCATCAGGAGGACACTACCTCATGATCTCATCTAAACCTAATTCCTTCCCAAAGGCCCCACCTCCAAATATCATCACATTGGGTTTTAGGGCCTTACATGTGAATTTGGAGGGGATACAAACATTCAACCCATAACGCTTGGCATACCATTACCCACTAGCTTCCCCTGGTGGGGAAGCTATCATTGCTACCCAGTGCAGGGCATTTACTGTATCAGGCTCTGAATTATATGCATTACTCAATTAATTCCCCAAACAGGCTTAGAAGATAGGAATCATCATTACCAATGTCATTACCTTTACAAATGGTAAAATAGAGTCTTGAGAGGTTGAGACTTTTTCTGAAGATCAGGCAGTATGTGTGAAGCCAGGGATCCATCCCAGATGCTTTAAATCAGTGGCTCTCAAATTGTGATTATTGGACCAGTGGAATCAAGCATCACCTGGGAACTCAAATTCTTAAGTCCTACCCAGACCTACTAAGTCAGAAGCATTGCGCAGAGCCCAATAATCTGTGTTTCAGCAAGCTTCCCGGGAAACTCTGATGTATGCTCCAGGAGAGACTCACTACTCTAAGTAAGTATGAGAAAGGAAATTATAGCGAATTAGCTACTTGTTAGTGGAGTAGGTTGTTTCCATGTTAATACTCGGCGTATGTTGATGTGAACAATATTCATCAGATGCATTATAACATTAAAACAGGAACTTGTGGCTCAAAACCACTGTGTGGTAAACCTCCCCATCTTCCGAGGCCCATTTCAAATCTCACCTGCTCCAAAAGGTTTTTGTTTTGCTTTATTTTGTTTTGCCTTGAACACTGTCATTTACTTGTATCACTCCTTTGGTTGATGTAGAGTATCATCTATTCATCTCCTTCAGGGTTGGGGCTGTCTGTCATCAGTTTGATTCAGCCCAGCAACAAGAAGAGTCTCCTATATACTGTTTGCTCAAGAAACATTTGCTGGATTACGAATGGGTTTCTATTTACAGAAAAACCCTATTTGGTTCCTTCTGCTTGAAACTCTGTACCAGAATAATTTATGGTTTATATATATATATTAGTGGTTTTATCCCTTTTCACTCTGGTATATATTTATTTTGAACTATTGCTAGCTCCCAATAGAGAGGAACATCCCATTATATTATTTTATATAACAAAACCAACAGATAATTCCAAAATATGATATTAAATTGAAGGATAATATATAACAGTTTGTTTATTTTTAAAGATTTTATTTATTCAATTGATAGAGAGAGAGACAGCATGAGAGGGAACACAAGCAGGGGGAGTGGGAGAGGGAGAAGCAGGCTTCCCGCTGAGCAGGGAGCCTGATGTGGGGCTCGATCCCAGGGCCCTGGGATCATGACCCGAGCTGAAGGCAGACGCCTAACGACTGAGCCACCCAGGAGCCCCAATATACAACGGTTTAAAATGTCCAAGCATTAGGGAAAAGGAGGGATAAAGAAGGAAATTGGGAAATCTAAGAAATATATAATCATTTTTGGAATAATTGAGCATTGGCCACATGCTGAATTGGCTTAAGATGAACTATATAATAAAGACATCTTTGACAATGCTATTACTTTCTATTGCCTCCTATCTGTCTGCTTTCCAGTCTGTCCGTACATTGCATCCAGTGTTATTTAATAAAGTAATATCAAGAATTTGGTCTCATTAGCAATAAAGATAGACAGACAGACCTTGGTGTATCCAAGTCACGTTTTTGTCTAGTTTGTCATGTTTGTACTAGTACTAAAATACACTCCTGCATATATAGTCTGCACCACTGGTTTCTATGAGTACACGCTGTTCCATTCACCAAGCAGGGTCTACATAGGACAACAGAAATACTAGCCAAGGAGTACTTGACATTGCAGCCTCTAGTGACTGCATTAACTGTGATGCTTGCAGAGCTACTTCAGGGCTTCCTGATGGTTTGGGAGGGGTTGAAGCTGCCCTGTGCACTAACTGGATCTCCAAGAAAAAAAAGAAAGAAAAGCCCTGATTGGTAGCATTTGCTGATTTCAAGTCATCAACATGAAAATGTGCACAATTAATTGTCCAGCATACTACTGGGCTATATGGAAGTGGAGTTTTAAAAATTAATTAATTAAGTAAGTAAGTAAAAAAAAACATTTTTGCTTCCAATGCTTTAATAACAATTAGGGACTTAGCGACAAGTAAATACACAACATATTTCAAATACAATATTTTGATATTGGTTAAAATGTCATCCTATGCTAGTCAATACAAGAACTGAAGGTTGAAATTGAGAAAAATCTCTTTAAATGTGTATTTCAGATTTGTCTCAGATAGGTACTTATCTCCAAAAACTAATTTTTCACTTCCTTTCTCCCTTGAAGCTAAATTTTACCACAGTCTTTGATATGTTCAGAATCAATAGAATCATGTTTCATTCTCCAGCCAATGTGTGGACACAAAACTTTCAGATAGAGTTTCTGTGGTAGTGCAGGAGGAGATGGGGAATGAGGGCAGGAGAGTATTTCTTGTTTGAGTTTACGTTCAGTGAAAGCTCTTGAACTGCCTCTTAGGTTCAGAGGAATGAGTCTGACCAGTGAAATCTGGTATGAATTTAAACAGAATGAAAGGATGTAATGATATTAGAGGGGTAGTGGGTATATTTTCGATGGGATAAAACTAGTGATACCTGTTCTTATGTAATAGCTGCAAACATCTGAGGAATAGGAGAACATTCCTTGTCTTAATATTTTGCTCCAAATGAAGAAGAAATATTTTCTCATTTGTCCTGAAATATATGCAATCATTTTTGTCCTAATTGAGTGAATAACTTTCTGGAAATTTATATAAAAGCATGGAAATGTAAACTTTATTAAAAATAAAATTTCTTTGTTAGGGCATTACTAAATCTACAATCATAAAAGAAAAATCAAAAGATGCAGACCAGCAGAAAGGATCTAAAATTGGAGACATTTTGATGCATATACCTCCAGACATACTATTGTAATGCTGTTTTGTTGCCTGATTTTTTTTTTTCCTTAAAAGACTTTTACTTGCTAACAAGCACTATCTACCACATGTCTTGAACTGGCTTTACAGAATTTCATTATGGAGGTGAATCCTAACTTGGATGTTTAGATTGTTACCAATTTTGCTATCCTATGCTGTGCTATGATGATCGTCTTTACAGTTTAATTTTTCCTTACATTTTAATCATTCCTTTTGTATAAAATACATCTAAATTATTTTCTTGGTATATAGACATGGAATTACTGGGTCAAACGTAGGAAATACTACTGGAATTATTTACCTAAAAAATAGATGTGGAATTTTAGGTCAAACATGTTATCCTGATTTCTTATACATATCACCAGTGACTCTCCCAAAACTTTGGACCAGTTTATACACCCATCCGGAGCTCATCACACATGATGTAAGGCGTTTCCCTACCACAGGTTTTTTTTTTAAATATACTTTCCCAATATAGTAAGTAAGACATTAAATTATAATTATTTCTCATTGTCTTACCTTTCATGTTAGGAATATCTTTTAAAATGTTCAGCTATGGGTCTTTTTTACGTTAAGTAAGATATCTTTGTTACCTGTTGCCACCTTAGAATTATCAAATTTAACTATTTAAAATGACACCAATTTATTATCTCCCAGTCCTGTAGGTCAGGAGTCTGGTGAGCTCAGCTGGTTCCTCCGGCCTGAGTTTCACAGGCTGAGATTAAGTTGTTGGCAAGCTGGACCCTTATCTGGAGGCTCTGAGGGGGAGTCTGTTTCCCATCTCTTTCAAGCTGTTGACAGAATTCAGTTATTCAGGCTGCAGAGGTGAGGTCCCTGTTTCCTTGCTGGCTCTCAGCCAGGAGCTTCTCTCAGCTCTCTGAAAGGCCACCTGAATTCCTCAGTATGTTCCCCTCCATCTTCAAACCAGCAACTTCCTGTTGAATTCTCCTCATGCTTTGAATCTCTCTGATTTCTACCTCTGTTGCCTTTCCTCAGCCTCCAGCGGGAGAAAGTTCTCTGCTTTTAAAGGCTCATGTGATTAGTTTGGGCCCTCTTGGATAGGATAATCCAGGCTAATCTTCCTGCTTGAGGTCTAGAAAGTTAATACCTGTAAAGTCCCCTTTGCCACATAAGGTGGTGTATTATTTAGGATTCTCTAGAGAAACAACTACTAGGATACATATATATATTCTATTTGAGTATATTTGAATATGTTCAAATATAGATTGATTTATATATATTATAAATAGTGTATATTATAAATATATATTATACATATATATTTAAACATAATAATTATTTTAAAAATGTATTTATTTATTATGAAGAATAGGCTTATGTAATTATATGATTATGGAGACTGAGAAGTCCCATGATCTGCTGTCTGCAAGCTGGAGATCCAGCGATGGAGTTCCAGTCTAAGCCCAAAGGCCTAAGGCCCAGGGGAGCTGATGGTATGAATCCCAGGCCTATGGCAGCAGAAGATAAGATGAGATGTTCAAGCTCCATCAGTGAGGCAGAAAAAAGGAGTAAATTCCTCTTTCCTCTGCCTTTTGTTCTATTTAGGCCTTCAGTGGGTTAGATGATGCCCACTCATACTGGGGAAGGTAATTTACTTTACTGAGTCTGTCCAATCGAATATTGATCTTATCCAGAAATACCCTCATAGACCCACCCAGAAGTAATTTTTAACCTGGGCACCCCATAGCCAGTCAAAGTGACACACAAAATTAATCATCGCATAAGGTAATATATTTATTGGTTTCAGGGGCTAGGGTGTGAATGTCTTTGGGGAGCCGTTCTGCCTACTAGGTCACAACAGGTCTTCACTGTTTGGTTTGCCTACCACATTCATCAATTCTAAAGCAGGAATATAAGGCTTTTGTCTTTTGGAAACGAGGGGAACTGTTCACAAACACTTGTAATAAGAATTATTTACTACTTACATTATTTATTTAAAAATGAACATACCTGAATATACTCAAAAGTAGAATAAACAGTACAAAGAAGTCTATGTACTTATCACACAACTTCAACAATTATCAATGTTTTGCCAATTTGATATAGCGATTGGTCTCACCCTGCTTTTTTGTTTTGATGTATCTTTTGGTGGAAAAAAATATCTTTATTTGCAAAGACTAATGAAACTTCCTCTTTTATTGGGACTTGTAATAGTTTCATATAATACACATTAAAGAACAAAACGGTAATTATTTAACACAGGCCAAAGAATACTAGTGCTTTCCTCTCATTTAGTGAATGAGAAATAATGTGTGGGATATTAAAATCTTGCCCAACTTACATAACTGCCATTATGATTCATTGACATTCTTAATTGTCTCATAGTATAGGATTCTCTTATTTCATTCCTGTGCTGGTATATAAGGGAAAGCTGAATGAAAGGGTATGTTGGAAGTAGTCAGCTTGTCTTAGAGAATTTAAGAAATGAAATCCAAACTGCATGACATTTCTGCTTATTTTCCTCTTTTCTCTTGACACCAAGCCTTGGGTATTTGCAGGGTAAGTTTTAATAAAACTTACT
This sequence comes from Neomonachus schauinslandi, assembly GCF_002201575.2. Taxonomy (NCBI): domain Eukaryota; kingdom Metazoa; phylum Chordata; class Mammalia; order Carnivora; family Phocidae; genus Neomonachus; species Neomonachus schauinslandi. The sequence goes on from NC_058403.1 coordinate 18,468,527, forward strand.
TAAGAAGATATTTTACTATTATAACATGATTACTGGCCATCACTGGGGAGTATGGAGTTATATATATAGACCCAAATCCATGGATAATCCAAAAATAACATTTCTGTATTTGCAGTGTGTTTTCATATCATATTTAACTGAGCATGTGCTGATGTTCCGGGAATTTGGTTTGAACAGAATAATAAAGTATACCATAAAAATCTGGCTTTGGTCTATGAACACCTGGCTCTGAGACTGGGGAAGGGGTTCCTTTTTCCAAGTGTTCCTTTGAATAGGAAAATCATGTTCAACTCTTCCATTTAAAAGGGCTCTTCTCGGTGTAAACATTTTTCGATTAAATTACACATGAAATATTTAGTTTGGAGAATCATCCTCAAATTTGAATTTATTATTTATTACTCTTATTTGTCCCCCCCCCCTTGCTTTTAGAGACCAACACATTCCTCTTTTACAAAATTGAACATTTATGCTTTTATTCTAAACTTTCTCATCTCCTCTGGAATCACGCTCCATTAAATATCACTTCTTTTACCTCTATCCCCCTTTCTTACACTTTCAATCACTCTCATTTAATTTTACAGTCCTTTACAGATAGACACAACCTCTCTCCTATCTGAGAGACACAACTGCTCTACTTCTTTTCCCCTTTACCAGTGCATGTATTAAATACCCACTTATTCAGCACCTATGTGTTTTTAAAGGCATTCTAACTTATTTTCTGTCCTGCGACATATTTACACTGTGTTCTTTTTTTTTTTAAGATTTTATTTATTTATTTGACAGAGAGAGACACAGCGAGAGAGGGAACACAAGCAGAGGGAGTGGGGGAGGGAGAAGCAGGCTCCTGGCTGAGCAGGGAGCCCGACGCGGGGCTCGATCCCAGGACCCTGGGATCATGACCTGAGCCGAAGGCAGACGCTTAACGACTGAGCCACCCAGGCGCCCCTATACTGTGTTCTGAAAGCCCCTAGCAACTTCCTACTCACTGAATCCAATAGCCACATTCTTTTTGTTACATTCTTTAACCTCTTGTACCAGTTGACACCATGAACCAACCAACCCACCGCCCTTTGCCAAAATCTCTCCTTTGTGTCTCTTTAGACACTTTCTTGTTTTCCTGTTCTTATGCTACTCCTCCAACTACTCCTTACTACTCTCCTTTCTTCCTTCCACAGCCATTTAGATACAGGTGTTTAAATGGAGCATCTGTCCCTGGTTGCTCCCTTTTCTATTTTGCATTTTCCTCCTGGGCAATCTCAGCCCATGACTTCGACTCTACCTTCCCTGTAAATGGCTTCTAAATCCATGTTCACACTCCTGAATTTTCCCCTGAAGTTCAGTCTCAGTTTTCCAATTTTTGGCTTGACATTTCTATCTGGATATTCTTCTAGCATGTTTTATTTAGCAGTTCAAAAGATTAAACTCCTCGTCTTCCCTTTTAAATCTGCCCCCCTCACTATTCCACTTTTGTTCAACCACTCCCTTGTCATTTAGACTCAACACATCAAGGCCATCTTTGATTCCTGTCTTTCTTTTCCCTTGTCAAGACAACAACAAATGTTGATAAGCCTGTTTGATTATATACCTAGAAGGAGTGCCTCTCTCCTTAAGTAAAGATCACGTAATCTGTCATTTCCAATTCCATGACCTATTTTGTGTTTCAGAACCCTATTATCTTTGACTAGGAATATTGCAAAAAAATATGTTAACTTTTCTGTCTTGCCTGCTCTATCCAGTTAGCATGAGAAGTCTTGCCAGTTTAACCTTCCTTGACTTTAGTTTTTATAATGTCATCCTCTGCTTCAAGTCTTCAATGACTCTCTTTTTTTAAAACAGTAGTTCTCAACTGGGGATGATTTTGCCTCCCAGGGGACATTTGGCAATATCTGCAGACATATTTGATTGCCATAACTAGGGCAGAGAGTGCCTGGGATACTATTAGACATCCTGCAATGCACATGACAGCTCCTTACAGCAAAAAATTATCTGGCCCAAAATGTTAATAGTGCTGAAGTTGAAAAACCCTGGTCTAGAGAATAATCTACAAATGATTAATTGAGCATTCTCATTTTCTTCTACACTTCATTTACAACCCCATAGGATTTTTATAATTGTTCCTCTTCTCCATTTCCTACTTCTAAATCTTTGCTTATACATTTTCCTCCCTCACTGGTATTTTTTCTTACCTTTTTTTTTCATTAAAAAAAAAAAATCCCAGGGGCGCCTGGGTGGCTCAGTTGGTTAAGCGACTGCCTTCGGCTCAGGTCATGATCCTGGAGTCCCTGGATCGAGTCCCGCATCGGGCTCCCTGCTCGGCAGGGAGTCTGCTTCTCCCTCTGACCCTCCCCCCTCTCATGTGCTCTCTCTCATTCTCTCTCTCTCAAATAAATAAATAAAATCTTTAAAAAAAATTTCTTAAAAAACAAAAAACAAAACAAAACAAAACAAAAAAAATCCCAGGGCGCCTGGGTGGCTCAGTTGGTTAAGCGACTGCCTTCGGCTCAGGTCATGATCCTGGAGTCCCGGGATCGAGTCCCACATCGGGCTCCCTGCTCGGCGGGGAGTCTGCTTCTCCCTCTGATCCTCTTCCCTCTCGTGCTCTCTGTCTCTCATTCTCTCTCTCTCAAATAAATAAATAAAATCTTAAAAAAAAAAATTAAAAAAAAAAATCCCAGTGCCATCCATCTTTCAGTATTTAGCTTTGTTGCCTTATTTTTCATAGGACCCCATAATAATCCCATTTGAAAGTGATGATCCTTTATCTGAATACTGATAAAGATTTTTTTTTTTTGTATCCCTCTTACCATTTCTTGCCTTTTCATGATTATTTATAATAATGTCTTTTAATGGGGTGCCTGGGTGGCTCAGTTGGTTAAGCGACTGCCTTCCGCTCAGGTCATGATCCTGGAGTCCCTGGATCGAGTCCCGCATCGGGCTCCCTGCTCGGCGAGGAGCCTGCTTCTCCCTCTAACCCTCCCCCCTCTCATGTACTCTCTCTCTCTCTCTCATTCTCGCTCTCTCAAATAAATAAATCTTAAAAAAAAAAAAGAAAAGAAAAGGACTATCCACACATTAAAAAAAAATAATGTCTTTTAAAACTTACTAGTCTTTATATTTATTTAAATAAAAGCTTTATTGAAATACAATGCACATGCCATAAAATTCACCCTTACAAGTATACGATTTTGTGGTTTTAATATATTCAAAGAATTGTGTGACCATCACCACTATTCAGTTCCAGAACACTTTCATTATTCCAAAAAGAAACCCATGCCTATTAGTAATCACTCCTGCTTCCTCCTTCTCCTAGCCCCTGACAAGCACAAATCTGTTTTCTGGGTCTATGTTTTAACAGTTCCAGACATTTCATGTAAATGGAATCATATGATAGGTTGTGGTTTCTTTCACTTATCAAAAATGTTTTTAGGGTTAAAGACTTTCCTGGGAAAATCATGATATAAATGTCCTATCCATATGATTTGCTTCTTCTTCTTCTTTTTTTTTTAAAAAGATTTTGTTTATTTATTTGAGAGAGAGAGAGAAAGCCCAAGCAAGGGGGAGGGGCAGAGGGAGAGGGAGAAGCAGACTCCCCACTGAGCAGGGAGCCTGATGCAGGGCTCAGGACCTGAGCTGAAGGCAGATGCTTAACAGATTGAGCCTCTCAGGCACCCCTTACTTTGCAAATACTGAGCGGTTTACTTAAGACTTTTCTGGCTTGTTTTACCCATCAACACAGTGCTATTCATTTTTTATCTTTCAGAAATGTGTTGATATTTTATTTGTTGGTAAAACAACATTCTCTGCCCCAACCATTTCTCTACCCCATTAACCTATCTCTAATGAATTTATTCCTTTTTATAATTTTTTTATCAGCAGAGTTTTGTGAAGTATTAGAGAAAGATATGTATGCAAAAGTCTACTATCCTGACAGAATTTTACAAACAAGAAAATTATCCTTTCCTGTTCAACTTTTCAGGTTCAACTTCAGCATTTGTGAAATAATTGATGCCGCTAGCCAGGCTGTACTATGATTTATGGTATACTGTGATTTATGTTAAAGTTGGATCTGACAAAAATTTATGTCAAGTGTATCGTGTTGATGGTTAGAATTGTCTGAGGGAAGAAAAAAGGTTAAAGCAAGACTTAAAGCATTTGTATATTTATATATAAAGAACGTTGCTAATATCACCAAATTGAGCATGAGGTCAATACCAAGTAGTGCTTGGTCTGAGTTATAAAACATTTTAAAAGAAATGCAAATTTTAAACTTTCATGTGTGTACTCCCACTGCTTCCTAAGATTATTTGTATTATTAGGGGAAAGAACATTTCAGGCAGAGGGAACATTCAGTGCAAAGCCTTGAGCAAGGGCTTGCCTGCTCTGATCAAAGAACAGTTATGAGGCCAGCTTAGTTAAGGTGGAAAGATAAGGGGGAAGTAGAAGGAGACATGATCAGAGAAGTAATGGAGACCAGATCACATAGGTCCCCATATATCATGGTAAGGACTTTTGGCTTTTCTTCTGAGTGAGCTGGGGAGCTACTGACATGTTATGAGTAGAGGAGTTAAGATTATGTTTTAATTGAATCTCTATTTTTGCACTTTGGAGAATATGATGAAGCTGGACAAACATAAAACAGGGACACAGTTAGGAGGTGATTGCAATCATATAGGCACAAATAGTTGTGTCTTGGGCTGTGGGACTAACAGCCAAATTCTGAAAAGTTCTGAAGATAGAGTAAATAGAATTTGCTGACAAATGTGTATAGCATATAAGAGAAAGAAAGACATCAAGGATGATGCCTGGAATTTTGGTTACTAACTGAAAGGATGGGGTTGCTATTATATTTAATGGGGGAAGACTAGAAAGGGCAGGTGTGGAGCTTGGGGCAGATAGATAGTGATCGGAAATCAATTTTAGGCATCTTGTTTGAAATGCCTTCCAAGTGATTTGTTGGTCAGGCATTTGGAATTCAGAGGAGAGGCTATAATTAGAGATGTAAATTTAGAAGTCATTGGGTGTGTGGGTGGTACTTATAGCCACAAGACTGGATGAGTTCAACCAGAAGAAGCATGTAGATAAAAGAGAGAAGCAGCTCAGGGACTGAACTTTGGAGCACTCCAGAATCCAGGGGTCAGGAGATAAGGAGGAACCAGCAAAGGAGGCAGAAAAGGAGAAAAGGCAGGTGAGTGTGGAATCCATCTCCTCATTAGATTGTAAACTGTGTGAGGATGGGAATCATATCTGCTTGTTCAGTGTTGTATCCTTCTTTAGTATCTCATTCCCAGAAGGCAATAAGTCCTGACTGAATGAATAAAACCCCGGTATTGATAGCTTATATATGAAACAGAGTTCTTTTCTTTTTTTTTTTTAAAGATTTTATTTATTTATTTGAGAGAGAGAGAATGAGAGAGAGCACATGAGAGGGGGGAGGGTCAGAGGGAGAAGCAGACTCCCTGCCGAGCAGGGAGCCCGATGCGGGACTCGATCCCGGGACTCCAGGATCATGACCTGAGCCGAAGGCAGTCGCCTAACCAACTGAGCCACCCAGGCGCCCCCAGAGTTCTTTTCTATGCCACCAAATTCTTGATTTTTTTTAAATTGAGGTAAAATTGGTATATAACATTAAATAAGATTCAGGTGTTCCTCCCAAGAGTCTTTCTCCCAGGCACAGTGATTGAAGATGTACAGTCTTCCTTTTCAGATCCAGGTGTCTCTTCCAAATGTCCTCTGGTCATTTTGACACCCATGGCTCTAGGCCTGTAGGTCAGCAGTTGGTTATTCTTTTGTTCTTCTAGATCACACAGGGCAAGGTGTTGTCATGTGGACTAGCTTCCTTTGCTTCCTCTAAAACTCATAGGTGATTATCAGCCTGAGCGTGCATTCTCAGGGAAGAAGAGGGACCTTAGGTCTTTTCTCCTACGCTTTCCATATTTTCTTTTCCCTCGATCCAACACATTATCCTATTTGGTGCTTTTGTGTTTTGGAAGAGTCACTAATGACTTCTCAAAGTCTCAAAGAGGCTTTCACAACTGCCAGTCTTCTGAGCCCTGCACCATTTGCAGCACTGAGCCTTGCAACCAAGAACCCAGTGAGTCATTTTAGTTCTGTTACTCTGGTAATATTCTAATATGGGTATAACAAATTACCTCCCTGTTGGTGCCTAGAAACACTGTATGTTGACCTAGTTACAAATGTTCTCCACATGGTGCAATACTATACAGTATGGAGAATCTATTTGGACATGTATTTTAAAATAGAGTAAAATGATATAACAAAGAATAAAATTCAGAATTTTACTTTCAAAGTTTTTGCCACAGGAAAAAGTAACAAATTCAATTCACGAGGCTCATAACTATCAATAAAAAGGCACAGGAAGTAGTAGAGAATACAGTTTGGAGTTTTAGTTTTCAAACGTTCACGTATCACTGTGACAATTCTAAAATTGTTGGAGAGATTTGATAACAAATATGTCAGAATGCCCTAGAAATTAGCTCGTCTTTTTCAGGCCAACAACTGAGCGTGGTAGGTACAGTTTTTGAAGGAAAAAAAAAAAAAAAGAAAAGCGAAAGCAAAAGCCATGACCCTCAGAAGAACCAGACTATTGTCCTTCTTAAGTTGCTTGTGTTGTTATGAAAATGTCAAGCATGTTTGTGCTAATGGCTTAGAATGTCTTTCTATTTATTGCTTTAAAAGTTGGTAAATGTGAGAAAGTCACCTAGATCGGGATTTCTCAAACTATGCTACTGTGGTCATTTTGGGAAGCATAGTGGTAAATGTATAAAGCATGTGTCACATTTCTTAGTCCATTCCTTTACTCCATAAAGGCAACTTTCATTCAAGAAACTCTATAGAGTGGGGGTGGAGTTGCCATCTGGTATTTCGCTAATTTTGGTTTGCAAATTTCTGATGACCAACTTTACATAAAAATGTCATACCATGAGACAAATATGAGAAATAAATGACATTTCTTTTTGTGTGGGATCCCATGCTTCATAAGAAACATTCGAAGTGTTTCCTTTCTCCAAATTAGAAAAGGTAGTGGGCTATAGTTTGAAAGTAACACTTATGCAATGTGTTACCAATCTTTGATGATATCTAAGAAGAGAGTGGGACATTTGCATTAGGTTAAAATGGTTTTCAAGCTTTATTAGAGTTAATCAAATGTAATCAAAGAGTCCTCTGTCAAGTGACATGCAGGTGGAATAAATGGTTCTACATAAAACAAAATCTTTTTGTGTTAAAGTAATTTACAACTTATATTTTAATTTTTCTCCTCTAATCTACTTTGTTATATACTATTTTTAAGCTTTTAGGTTATCCTTAATTTCATACCTGTCAAAGAGTGTGCTAAAATTCATTCTTGGATGATCATTATAATGACTTTTAAAAAAGTCATTTTTGTTTGGTCTTGTTCATTGTCATAAAACCAATGAAAAGCATTAGCATTTTTTTTTGGTTAAAGATTTTATTTATTTATTTGAGAGAGAGAGAGAGAGCATGAGAGGGGGGAGGGTCAGAGGGAGAAGCAGACTCCCTGCCGAGCAGAGAGCCCGATGGGGGACTCGATCTCGGGACTCCAGGATCATGACCTGAGCCGAAGGCAGTCGCTTAACCAACTGAGCCACCCAGGCGCCCAGCATTAGCATTTTTATTGGGTTATTGACTTGGGCTGCCATAACAAAATACAATAGACTGGGTGGCTTAAATAATAGAAACTTCTTTTCTCTAGGAGACTGGAAGTCCAAGATCAAGGTGCTAACCAATTCTGTTCCTGACAAGAGGGCTCTTTTCCTGGCCTGTAGAATATAGTTTTCCTTGGTGTGTTCGAGTGAAGACCTCTTTTCTTCTTCTTATAAGGGCACCAGTCCTGTTGGATCAGGACTCCACTTTTCTGACTTTATTTAACCTTAATTACCTCCTAAAAGCCCCATCTCCAAATATAATCACACTGGGGCTTAGGATGTGGTATATGAATTTTCGGGGGCAGGGTGGAGAGGGACACAATTCAGTCAGTCCATAGCTCTGACAAATCAGCAGATCTAACTGCATCAATTTCCAGTGGTTTAGCATCAATGCTTCAATTTCTACATTTAACATGTATGGAACATGTACTCTGTACCTGACACTGTGCTAGATGTGGGGCATTAAAAAGATGAATAAAAGAATCTTCTGCCTGTCAGCTTATAGATGAGTGCATGAGACTGATGCGGAGACCCACAAATATCATAATACCAGGTGAGAAGCAAATAGAAATGTGCACATGTTCTTCCAGCAAGAATGTCTCTTTTCGCTGTATTTCCTGTAAATATATCTGAATTCATGATTTTGCTTTTTTACATAGTAGTTGTCCATTATTTTTCACTCTGATCTCTGACATAGCAGGTACTGCCCAGTGAGATGCCCATACTATGTTATGTATTAGGTAGAACATTTTATTCCTGAGCTGCCTTAGGATCTTATGCCAGAATTTTCTACTTGTTTCAGGGACTGTGGCAAACTTGGGCTTGTGGCATCATTTCTCATAGTGTTTTTGATGTATGAGGTGCGCTCAATACGATTTGGAATGTACGATCAATATGATTTGGAGTGTTGGATGATTTTTACATCCTCTACAAGTCAATACTGCCCTTATCAGCTAATAGGACTGCTTCTAATTGGAGCTGAATCACTTGCTGCTTATGAAAAATAATTTCGTCCAGACTTTGAATTAAAATTAAGCAAATGTCAAAATTTAACAATCACGTCATTTTCTGTTTTGATGTAAAATGAAATTAGGTGTGTCCATATATCAGTGTGTTATGTAATTTACGCTTGGTCACCCTTTCATTAGTCATGAATCATTCTGAAATCATTGGTATCAAGTGGGGTCAAAAGTAGGACCACAATTAACGTACTTTTGAAACCTTTAATATCAATGCCACTATCAGAACTTTCCAAGGATGTTCGACATTTAATTTCCCAAATTAGGCTGTGAAAGTTCAGGAGACAGCCCGAGTTTACAAGCATTGAGCCTGGCTTTGTCTTACCTGCTTCCTCAATGCTATTGTAACCGTTAAGTTTTCTGTTACTATGATGTGTTTTGCCCTTTTATTTATTTTAGCCAGTGGACACACCTTTTCCTTTTCAAACTAGTGTGTCAATGGCCTTTCCTTGTAATAACAGTTGACATAATCCTGTTGAGCTTTAAGAAAACACTACCAAGGAAAACACTGGCTGTTTCTAACTTTCTCAGACCTCTGCAAAGAGGGAAGCAGGTCTCAAACCAGGGTCAGGTGGAGAAAGAGATATCAGTGGGTGCAACTAAGAATTTCAGGTTCTCAGGCATACTTCTCTTTGCTTTGGATTTACTTCCTAGCCTCTGGCCTAGGATACTGAATTGTGACAATAATATTTTTCACCTGTCCAGTTGGCAAATGTTTCAAACAAGCAATAACAACACATTGCTGGCAAATACTCAAGGATATGAGCATTCCAGTACTTTGGTGGTGGAAGTGTGAATTTTTCTATTTTGGCAAATAAATCTGGCAGCAATAACTTGAATTAAAATGACTGTATGTCAGATAGCAACCCTAGTTCATGAATTCTAACTCACATTAAAAAAAGCACCTTTGATAAAGGACATATATAGAATAATGCCTTTTGTAACATTGTTTGTTGCATCAATAAAGCATAAACAATCTGACTGCCTATGAATAGGGAATTGAATAAATTATGGCACATGCACATGCTGCACACACATGCACACATACACGCACAATGGAAGATGATGTATTGGGATCTATCAGTGTCCCAAACAAGAGAAATGTTTACAATATATAGTGAGGTGAAAAAAAGCAAATTCAAAGTAAAGGGGATAATATCAGCCTGTTAGAAAAATTAACAGGTTATGTGGTTCTTTTTTCTGGCTGGAACCATGCAAGGTGCAGAAGAGAAGAAAAAGATGGTCCCTGCTATGCCAGGAACCCTTAAAAAAAAAGCACAGAACTGAACATTGAGAGCTTAAGAAAGAAATTTACCCAAAAGATGTTTTGAAAAACAAGGAAAAAGCTTATCTATGAAAAAGGTAAGCTATCTCAAAGAATATAGACAGATGTACAGACCTGCTACAAGAATAGCTAGGATGGCAAGAAAGGCCGGCAACGTCTATGTACCTGCAGAACCCAAATTGGCAACTGTCATCAGGATCAGTATTAATGGTGTGACCCCTAAGTTCTGAAAGGTGTTGGGGCTTCTTTGCCTTCAATGGTACCTTTGTTAAGCTCAGCAACGCTTCAGTTAACATGCTAAGGAACCATATATTGGAAGGGGGTATCCAAACTTGAAGTCAGTAAATGATGTGTTTTCTTTCCCGGTTATGGCAAAATCAAGAATTGATTGCTGAATTTCTTGGTAAATATGACATTGAATGGAGGATCTGATTCATGAGACCCACACTATTGGCAAATGCTTTAAAGTAGCAAACAACTTTCACTGGTTCTCCCAATTATCTTCTGTATGAGATGGGTTGAAGAAAAAGACCATTCATTTTGTAGAAGGTAGAGATGCTGGCAACAGGGAAGACCAAATCAACAGGCTTATTAGAAGTGTCAAATAACAAAAATTCAACCAAGTAAATTTTTAAAGATCTAATGGACTTTATTAATTGATTTATGAATGGAGCAGCATTCCATCTAGCAAGTAGAAAGGAGCTCCAAAGGACAATAGAAAAAGAAAGGTAGAGAGGGAGTGAAGGAAAGGAAGTTATAAGCAAAGAATCCATCATTCTAGGTAAGGTCACCTTCCTAGGGGGAGTGAAGGGGCCTATCAGGAAATTTCCTAGTGCTGACCAGGAAATTCTCATGTCGATTGGTTAAAGGTTACATTTTCAGGGGGTTGAAACTGCAGTTAGGTTAGGTGTTAAGTCTTGATTTACTGACCTGGGGCCTTAACCTAAGTGACACCACTTTTGGGTCTGTGGTTTTCTTTTTAACAGAAGAATGAACTAAGGTATCTTTCATGATTATATTTGTAATCTGGTCAGTTAATAAACAGTGACAGCTTTCAAATCAAAATGTAAAACAAACAGCAACCCCCCCCACCCCGCCAAAATAAACAGGTTATGTGATTGACCAAAGAGAGAATGGGATGAGTACTCACCCAATTCTTCATATTTGATACCTAAGGGAGGTATAGGGGAATTTCCTTCCTTCCTTCCTTCCTTCCTTCCTTCCTTCCTTCCTTCCTTC
>NC_058403.1:18479764-18656320 GCF_002201575.2 Neomonachus schauinslandi
TCCTTCCTTCCTTCCTTCCTTCCTTCCTTCCTTCCTTCCTTCCTTCCCTCCCTTATTATCTCAGAAAAGGGAAGACACAGGAGAAAAAAAAGGGGAACACCATTCCGGCAAGGGATGCTAGGTGAGAGGAGTGCTGGATACCAGTATGGCAGCCAGCCTTATTACCTCCCCCTTAATGAGAGCAGAGGGCTTCCTCTCACTTTCTGAGCATAGAGATTTGGAGAAGGATGTTGATGGAGGAGGAAAATGGCTGGACCACCCAAGTTGTCTACAGTTACTGACAGCCCTTCTTTGTAGAGTTGTCTTTAGGTTGCCCAGAGCAAGTCTCCTCCTAGTTATGTACATCCGTGAAGCAATATCCTGCTTCAGGAGAAGTTCTGCCTTTACCTGTGCCAAGCTCATGTTCCTAGGGTGGGAAGGATAAAGTCAGTAGAAGGTTACTGATGGATGAAGGTACATCTACTCGAGGTATGAGTGGAAACTTCTTGATGGGTCAAGAAATTTGCCAGACATCTATACTTTTCTTCTCACCCCACCCACAGAGCTAGGCACCAATGTGTGTGGATGTCACTGTCTAAAGATTCTCTAGGAGAAGAATATAGCACAATAATATTTGAAGTTATTAATCCATGCTTTTTCTTCTCACTTTATCTATATATCTATATCTATATCTAAATCTAAATCTATATCTATATCTATTTCTGTATCTATATATATGTCTTTTACCCCTTATTTGTGCAAATAGTTGGTGCTGAGGAAGTGTGAGCCAAGGTAATATTTCTGGCTGTTAATTTCCAATAATGCAAGTCTGAAGAAGTCAGGCAAGATTACCAGAAAAGGCCAAATGTAGGATTTGTGGGCACTGACAAGTGTTTGGGCCAGAAACATGACGGGAAGTGAATTTTCCAAGCTAGAAGGAGATTCCCATGGGAACAGGGCAGTGTAAGGAGGAGAAGGAGTCTGTGGGAACAAGGAGATAGGGTCCTTGCCTGATTTCCAACTATATAAAGAAGAGAATAGTAAGACTCCATAGAGGAAATAGGTGCTTGGAATTGAGACAAAGGAAATTAAGAGGATCTGTTCTTCCAATAACAAACATTTTGGAATTATAAAGAATGTTGCAGAGTGCCTAGGTGGCTCAGCTGGTTGACCAACCAACTCTTGGTTTTGGCTCAGGTCATGATCTCAGGGTCCTGAGGTGGAGCTCTGTGCTCAGTGGGGAGTCTACTTGAGATTCTCTCTCTTCCTCTCCCTCTGTCCCTCCCCCCACTTTTGCACACACTCTCTCTCTCTCTCGCAAATAAATAAATAAATAAATAAATAAATAAATAATTTTGGAAATATAAGGAATGTTTCCGGGAGTCCAGAGTCTTTCATGGTTTATCTCCCTTTCTGAAATCTTCCCATTCTTGAACACTACATCAAAAACTAATGATGTATTATATGTTGGCTAATTCAACATAATAAAAAATAATAATAAAAATCATGTTACAAAAAGATTACAAAAAGGAAAAAAAATAAGTAATGTTGAAATGAATATTCTAGAGTCCCTGTGCAAGAGTTTTTCTGTAAATTATACTTCAGAAGTTGACTACCTTTAAACTTTGCTAGATATTGTGAAAATGCTTTCAAAATTATACCAATTTGCAGGACGCCTGGGTGGCTCAGTCGGTTAAGTGGCTGCCTTCGGCCCGGGTCATGATCCCAGGGTCCTGGGATCGAGTCCCACATCAGGCTCCTTGCTCAGCAGGGAGCCTGCTTCTCCCTCTCTCTCCTTCTGCTTGTGCTCTCTCTGTCAAATAAATAAAATCTTTAAAAAAAAATTATAAAAAAAATTATACCAATTTGCTCTCTCAATTTCTTAACTTTCTCTTTTCAAATTTAAACTACGCTCCCTATAGTAAAACTTCACTGTTCATTAATCATCAGGAATTAACATTAATAATTTGAAAGTCCTGTTTCCCCTACTTCCTTACCACTACTTACTTTTGAATTTTTTCCAGTCTGAGGACATGAAAGGTACCTTGTTTTAATTTGCACGTTCCTATTACTAGCAAGTTACTTTTTTTTTTTTTTTAATATCTTCATTGGTCATATAGAGATTCTCTTCTGTGAACGGAAGGTTTATATTAATTTCTTTTGGGGGCTTTTGTCTTTGTCTTACTTAGAAGATATTTTTCATTATTCTAGATTAAAATTATTTCTCGAATGCATTGTAACTATTTTCTCTGTCTGTAGCTTGTCTTTAAACTTTGTTTATGGTTTCTAATGTATAAAGTTTTTAAATGTTTATGTTATCAAATGTATTTAACTTATAGTTTATACTTGATGGTTTAGTCTTTTTTTTCTTCATAGACTTTATTTTTTAAAGGTTTAGTTTCATACAAATTTGAGCAGAAGATACACAGATTTCCCATATTCCTCCTGTTCCAATGCATGTATGGCCTCCCCTATTATCAACATCCCTATCAGAGTTGTATGTGTGTTATAACTGATGAACCTTTTTATATTTTAAGAAATCTTTCTTCAATATTATAAGATAGTCTTCTACATTTTCTTCTAGAACTTTTAAGGGTTGCTTTTAGCTTTTAAGTCTTTAGTCCATGTGGACTTTCTGTTTGCTTATGGAATAAGGAGGAATTTAATTTTCAGATATATTTTTAAATTTGTTTCTTAATCACATGGGGTCAGCCCATTCTATTGACAGATTCACCTGCAGTTCTACCGAAAAATCCAGGACAGCAAAGCAGCTCCTAGCAGACATTAGGACCAGACATTGTGGGTAAACCACCAGACTCATCGATAAGCCTCAGACGCCAAAGAGCAAACTAGTGGTGCTCCTTGGGTGAGTGAATGGTGTGACTTCTGTGGAATCTCTCATGCTGTGAACATTGGCTAATGGGAAACCAGGAACATCCACTGATTGAAAAAGGATATAACTGGGCTGTCCTCACAACTGGATATCAGGATCTGGATCAAAATAACCAACCAACTAGGAAATGTAGCCACAAATATGGCAGAACTAATGTATCCAAAGAACTTTTTTTTTTTTAAAGATTTTATTTATTTATTTGACAGAGACAACAGTGAGAGAAGGAACACAAGCAGGGGGAGTGGGAGAGGGAGAAGCAGGCTTCCCGCTGATCAGAGAGCCTGATGCGGGGCTCGATCCCAGGACCCCGGGATCATGACCTGAGCCGAAGGCAGATGCTTAACGACTGAGCCACCCAGGCGCCCCTCGAAAGAACTTTTTGAAGCAAATGTAGATAACCCGGAGGAAATTAGTTTCTGAATAATGTTTCTTCTCTGTCGTATCACTAACTTACTTAGCATATACTATAATCTTCTTTAAATTCTTAAAAAACAATATAGTGGAAAGGAAAAATCCTATTTTGATTATTTAGTTGGAAAAAGTAAAAATAAAATTTATATTATTTCTCTCCACTTCCAAAAAGAATAAAATAAAATCAATTTTAATAATTTGAGCAGAGATTAATACCATTTTTTTCCAAAAAGTAAAATAATTACACAGAATTTCAGGTAATCTTAATATTTATACAGATTTTAAAAGAAAATAAAAGAAAACCTTGACTTACATAAAGCACTTATACTGATGATTTCTGAAGTAAATGAATCATATCAAAATTAAAAGTATAACTTAGAATCCAGTGTGATGTCTAAGATGAGTGTCAATTTAAGTACTTGAAATAGAGATCAATATTTGTAATAAAATTAAAAATAAATTAAAATAATTAGCTGGGAATATCCCACATGCATTCTAAATCCCCCAGTCGGCCTAGGTAATTTTTCTTATTCTTCCACAACACATGGCATTCTTTCTATGAATGACATCAGTTTGGAAATACCCTGTGGTTTTCTGAGTTATAAATGGATATCTCACTCTGAACTCCTGATTATATTATGATTCATACTTTCACTTCTGTTTTTTAATGCTATCATTTTGAAAAGTGAAAATGAAACTGTTTCATTGGCCAACAGTGCACAAGGGAGAAGAAAAATAAGGTTGAGTGTAATGATTTACAAAATATTTAGGCATTATTGTCTGAGAATATTGTGAGAATAATTTCTTAAGGAAAAAACAGTGTAGTATTATGACAAAAATGCTCTCAGAGAGTTATTCTGGGACTTAATGATTATTGTCATAGTTCTGCTTTACATAGGAACTTCACTTATGATTTCGTTTGGCATCTATCTATCTATCTATCTATCTATCTATCTATCTATCTATCTATCATCTATCTATCTATCATCTGTCCATCTATCTACCCATCCATTCACCTGTCTATAATTCTTTTAAAACTTTTTTTACCCATGGAACTGGGTTATGAACCTTTGCCTTTTACCTTTAGAATTTGTTCTCTTAATCAGTACACTATGATAGAAAGATGATGATAGCTACTTAGCTAGCTAGCTAGATACTAAATAAGAAAGAAAGGAAGAAAAAAAGAAAGAGAGGAAGAGAGAAAGAGAAAAAGAGAGAGAGAGAGAGAAAGCAAAAAGAAGGAAGGAAGGAAGGAAGGATCATATGGAAAGTTCTAACATGATTCCAGGTTTGAGAGACTTTATTGAGACTTTAGGTTTCCTTAGGGCATGTGCCTGGCACATGGCAACATTCAACAAATATTTGTTGAATAAATGAACACAACAGGATAAAAACAAATTCTTGTACATCATGGTTTTCTGTGGAAAACCACAAGAAAAAAAAATGTCTTCTGAGTCTCAGCACTAGAAAGTGACCATGAAGTATCAGGAATCTAATGAGATTCTTCTTTTACAAGATCCTTAAAATATCAATGCTCCTATCATGAGGTATGAGGTTGAAGACTAGATGCCTCAATGCTGTGTGATTCGTTATTTAACATTACTTGTAGATTGAGAATTTTGCCAGAGATTATAAACCCTTTATAAAGATTAATGTGATTTTAAAAACCTTTCTATTAAATGTGAAATTTACCTTCTTGGGCTGCCTGTCACCAAATGGCAGTTCCTACTAAGGAATTATGTCTTATGGGTCAACATGTGTTTTCCTATAAATGAAGTAATTCCTCCACCTTCAAATCTCCCCTGCCCAGACCAAATATTTTTTCTACCTACACTGCTTTGATGCTTGTATTTCAGATTTACCAACTCCTTTAGCTTAAGGCATTGAAGAATGATCTTAATATCACCTGTTTTTATTTATTTACTTATTTATATATATTTTTAAAGATTTTTTAAAAGTAGGCTCCATGCCCAACGTGGAGCCCAGTGTGGGGCTTGAACTCATGACTTTGAGTTCAAGACCTGAGTTGAGGTCAAGAGTCGGACACTTAACTGACTGAGTCACCCAGGTGCCCCTAAAGATTTTATTTTTAAGTAAACTCTACACTCAACATGGGGCTTGAGCTTACAACCTGGAGATCAAGAGTAGCATGCTCTACCAACTGAGCCAGCCAGCCGCCCCAATATCACCTGTTTTTAATCATCATTTCACCTTAAGATAGAGTAGTCTAACACAGTAGTTAGCCAGTCACTCTTCAGATTTCTTTTCTTTTTTTTTTTTAAGATTTTATTTATTTATTTGAGAAAGTCAGAGATAGTGACAGAGAGCATGAGTGGGGAGGAGAGGGAGAAGCAGGCTCCCCGCCGAGCAGGGAGCCCCATGCGGGGCTCGATCCCAGGACCCTGGGATCACGACCTGAGCCGAAGGCAGACGCCTAACCGACTGAGCCACCCAGGTGCCCCCACTCTTCAGATTTCTAAGAGGTCAGAACACAGGAGAGATATGATTGTATAATGGTAAGGAGTAAAATAATGCCTAGAGGGCAGCACATTTATGAAGACTGTTCAGTATGAAATATAAAAGTTACTCCTTCCCAAAATTGTCTGGAGAGCCCTAAAACAGCATTTAAAAATATTAGAACATCCTAATGTCAGTTACACCAAAAACCTGAGCTGAAAACTGAGAATGTGCTGAGAATAGCAGTGATACTAATAAAATTGTTCTTGTTTTAAGCCATTATGTTTTGTGATAGTTAATCAGCAATAGATTGCCAGAACAGAATCGCTAAAGATTAAATGGATATTAATGAAAACAAAGTCAAATGGTGAGATTCTCTTTTAAAATTAAGGAAGTTAAAAGGAGAAATACGGAAGACATCTTGAGGCAGAATAGTTTATAAATCATCAAAATTTGACTTGTAACCTGGTAAATATTTTTAAAAGAAATAATGTGTTAAACAGAAAGGGAGTTGGTCAGCCTGGCATAAGAAAGAATAAAAAAAAGAATTCATGAAGTACACTTTGGCAGAGAATTCTAGGGAAAATTTGTTCCCAAGTTTTTCCCTGTGTAATACTAGTTGTTGAAATCATAGCATTATTCTTTGCTTGATGCCATTGAACATCTTGTTTAAATCAACCCCCACTTACTCTGAATTCATTTTCACTAAGCAATATTTTGATTATAATTTGATTTCTGATATAGCTTTACAAGGAAGGAATGCTTTGGCTAGAGGACCCCTTGGCAGTTGTATCTCTCATCATAATTAATGTTTTTTTCCTCTGGTGTGTACAGAAGTCTCCCGAATCTAGTTTGTATGTTACAATTCCCAAGTTTGACTAAGCCGGGGACACTGGGAAGATTGAGTTTTCAAAGAGACAAGACTGAGCAATGGAGTTTGGGCTCTGGTGGCCTCCCCAAGGCTGCTGCCACTTGGAGGCGTCCTCCTGGCCTCACCACTTGTGGGGACAGTGTGCAAGAGTACCCGGGAAGAGGGCGCCTGGGTGGCTCAGATGGTTAAGCGTCTGCCTTTGGCTCGGGTCATGATCTCAGGGTCCTGGGATCGAGTCCCGCATCGGGCTCCCTGCTCCTTGGGAGCCTGCTCCTCCCTCTGCCTCTCTCTCTCTCTCTGTCTGTCATGAATAAATAAATTAAAAAATCTTTAAAAAAAAAAAAAAGAGTACCCGGTAAGATGTGTGGCACAGAGTAGTGCCCCAAAAACATTAGTTTCCATCCCCAAGTGTTTTCTCTGACAGTTTATACAAAGAAGAAGCAGAGCAGAAGGAAAAAGAGAGCAGTTTGCAGAAGGAATGCTTTATTGACATATTAAGCTCTGATAGAAATCTCTCCTGTGATGACATATTGTGCCTTGTCAGGTGTTACAGTTAATTGTATGTGTCAAGTTAACTGGTTCACAGGGTGCCCAGACATTTGGCCAAACATTATCCTGGGTGTATCTCTGGGAGTGTTTCTGGATGAGATTAACATTTGAATTGGTAGACTGAGCGAAGCAGATTGCCTCCCCCACCCCATGTGGGTGGGCCTCATCCAATCAGTTGAAGGCCTTGGTAGAACAAAAGTTTGGCCCTCCTGCACAAGAAAGAACTCCTTATGCCTGAAAGCCTTTGAGCTGAGGCAACAGTTTTTTTTTTTTTTTTCCCTTGCTTTCAGACTCTAACTGAAACATCAGCTCTTCCTGGGTCTTGGGCCTGCCAGTATTCAGACTGGGACTACATACACCATCAGCTCTCCTGTGGTCTCCAGCTTGTGACTGAAGATCTGGGAACTTGTCAACCTCCATAATCATGTGAGCCATTTTCTTGTACTAAATCTCTTTCTCTGTCTATATACATCTGATTGGTTCTGTTTCTTTGGAGAACCCTGACTAAATAATTGAGTGTCTTCATCAAATGGCATATTACCAGAAAATTTTACTTTTGCCTATGAATTAGGTATTTTAATGTATTTACTGGCAGGGGAAAAATATTTCATCTAAACTAGATTTTCTGTGACTTGGTGTGAATGTGTTTCCTATTTTTTTTTTTCTTTAATGAGACTACATCCCATCTCATTAATGCTTGTCAAATTTATTCTCAGTAATGGAAAATTATATGCAGTAATGAACTTAAAAATTTGGTGTACTCTGTGGTATATCTTGCCTGGTTGGTTTTATTTGTGATGCTGCCCCATTTCCTTTAGCTTAACAGGCTCTTTCCTCAAATCCCCAAACTCAAATCTGACTCATCTCTCCACTGAACCACCCACTACAATGTCAACAGCTCCACGACTTGCAAGTCCTTCCAAAGTGTTTTAAAGAATGATTTATTAAAGGAAAATATACATCAACAAGTAGATATACTCCACCACAGCAGCATGGGACCATTCATTAATTCCACAAGCATTTTTTTAAGCAACTACCAATGCACCAAACTGGAGAAAGAAAGATGAAATAAACACAAACCATTTCCTTAAAGAGGGAAGATATATACAGGCTAAGAGGGAAAGAAAGTACTGGATGTTTATTGAGCATCTGTACTTTATCAGGTAGGTAGTCCATTAGGGGCTTTACAATGGATCTTCACAGCAGCTCTCTGAGGTAGGTACTCACTTGTGTATGAGAACACTTAGGGTCAGAGAAGTCCTCATTTGTGTATGAGAACACTTAGGGTCAGGGAAGTCCTCCTACTAGGAGAAATTATAACTAGCATTCACTGAGCCTCAGTGACAGAGCAGAGTTCAATCCCACCTCTTTTTTCTTCATTTTGTTGCTTTGTTCTAGATTGACACTGTGTGTTATGATAGCCACATGTGGCTATTGAACACTTGAAATGTGGCTAACCCAAATTGAGAAGAATTCCAAGGATAAAATACAAGCCGGATTTCAAAGACTTAGTATGAAAAAGAATGTAAAATATCTCATTAATAGTTTTTATATTGATTACATGTAGAAATGATAATATTTTGGATATAATGATTTATTAGTCAGTTTTCCAGAGGAACAGGACCCATATTATTTCTTTGCCTGTCTATCAACAAAGACAGAGAGACAGGAGAGGGAGAGGTGGGTATTTAAGCAATTGGCTTAAACACTTGTAGGGGCTGGCAGGTCTGAAATCTGCAGAACAGGCTGGTAGGCTGAAATTCAGGTAAGAGTTGATATTGCATTCTTGAGTCTGCAGGGTAGACCAGGGAGGTTGGAAACCCAGGCAGTGTAAGGGATTGAATTGTTGCCCCACCCCAGCCCCTGCCACCAATTCATATGTTGAAGCCCTAATCCCTATTGTGAACATATTTGAAGATAAGGCCTTTAAGAGGTAATTAAAGTTAAATGGAGTCATAAGGGTGGGTCCCTACTCTGACTGGTGTCCTTATGAGAAAAGTAAGAGACATCAGTGATGCATGAGCACAGAGAGACAGCCATGGGAAGACACAGCAGGAAGGTGGCCCTCAGCAAGCCAAGGAGACCCCAGGAGAAACCAAACTGCCAAAACTTGACCTTGGACTTCCAGCCTCCAGAACTAAAATTTCTATTGTTTAAGCCACCCAGTCTCTGATATTTTATTATGACAGCTCTAGGATGAGTTCTTTGGGAAACCTCGGTCTTTTCTTTTAAGGCCTTAAGCTGATTGGATAAGGCCCACCCATAGAATGGCGGGTAATCTGCTTACTTAAATCTGATTTTTTTTTCAAAGATTTATTTATTTATTTGAGAGAGAGAGAAAGAGAGAGAGGGCATGTGAGCAGGAGGAGGGGCAAAAGGAGAGGGAGAGAGAGAAAGAATCCTCAAGCAGATTCAGTGCTGAGCCTGGAGCTGGATGCAGGGCTTGATTCCAGGACCCCGAGATCATGACCTGAGCCCAAAACAAGAGCTGGCCGCTTAACCGACTGAGCCACCCAGGCGTCCCTTAAATCTACCGATTTAAATGTTAATCACATTGGCCTTTTGGCTAAGATCAAGTGTAGTATCTGTTCTTATGAGTTAATCGTGTCTAAAAAATTTTTTCACAGCAACATCTGTGTTGGTGCACGACTGAACAATTGGGCACCATAGCCTAGCCACAATGACACAAAATTAACCATCACACTTGGGCTCAATAAAATATACTATTAAAATCATTTTTTTTTTTTTTTTTTAAAGATTTTATTTATTTGACAGAGAGAGACACAGCGAGAGAGGGAACACAAGCAGCGGGAGTGGGAGAGGGAGAAGCAGGCCCCCCACGGAGCAGGGAGCCCGATGCGGGGCTCGATCCCAGGACCCTGGGACCATGACCTGAGCCGAAGGCAGACGCTTAACGACTGAGCCACCCAGGCGCCCCTATTAAAATCATTTCTACCTGTTTCCTTTTGCTTTTAATATGTGCCTACTAGAAAATTTCAAATTGTGTATGTGGCTCACATTTGTCACTCACATTACATTTCTGTTGGACAGCACTGCTTGAGACATTTATGAAAATAGATAACAAGTTTCATGAAGGACACATGCGCAGGGTGCCATGGGAGCATGGAAGAAATACGTTGACATCCGCTTGGGGCTGTTAAGGAGGGCTTTGGAGAGGTGGTGAGGTGATTAAAGCACTAATTCTGGAGCCCAAATGCTTGGGTTTGAATCTTTGCTCTGCCAACTCACTAGGTGGGTGGCCCAGTGCAAGATACTTCCCCTCTCTGTGCTTTTCTTCATCTGTAAAGGGAGGGCAGTAATTAAGCCCTGTGCAAGGGGTCATTGTGAGGGTTAAATGAATTTATACATTTTAGCATTACAACAGTACCTGGGACAGGGAACCTCCTCAAATATTAGTTACAGAGGGTCATGCTTGAACAGAATCAGGACAGAGGAGGGGCTGGACAGACCCCGAAGGGCTTATGGAAAAGGGATGAATTTCCAATGAGGGGAGCATCAAACCCTCTTCTTTGGGCTTCATTTACTGTTTTACCACAGGGAAATCAGCTGCAGGCCCAAATTAGTCTATTCTGTGGCTTAGAGGTTGGCCAACTTGCACTGACTTTCTACATCATTCAGTGAATAACTGGCATACACTCAGCAAGGTGCCTTTTGGTCCTCATTGTACCTGATCTCAGCAGCACTCAGTTGTGCTGACCACAGCCTTTTTTTCCAGAACACTGGATTTTTAGCATGATTGTCTCCTGGTTTTCTCCCACCTCCGTGGGTGCTGCACCTTTGACTCCTTTGCACAGTCAGTCCTCTTCTGGACAAGCTCTGTCCTCTCTCTCTCTTCTCATTCTATGCTTCCCCACAGAACATCCGATACACACTCATGTAAGACTGTATTTACCACAGATACAGCACATGACTCACAAGTTTGCATCTATAAACCAGACTTTTCCACTCAGCTTCCGATCTGAATACTCAAATGCCTACTTGGTTACCTCCACTGTATGTCTCAGAGACATCTCATATTCAACATGTCCTAAAATGCATTCACCTGCTCCTCATCACATATCTCTTGTTCCTTTTCAGTGTTCCCAACTTGTATCTTACAAGCCAGAGACTTATGAATTATCCCTGATCCCTCTCTCCTTTATTCTCCAAATTTAACCTGACATTAAGACTTACCAAAAGAATAGAGGAGCTCATGGAGATCCAAGAATCTACCATAATTATAACTCTCTTTGAGAGAAAATGGCTTGAAGCAGTATCTTCCTACAAACTTTGATGTGACTCATGGCAATTATTCATGTTGAGTGGAAACAATGGGCACAATGGATTAGACCAGGGATCAGGAGATAGTCTGTTAGAGAGGAGACTAGAAATCATGTTGACCAGGAGAGATGACCACATTTTCTGAATTTCCAGTTCCTAGTCTGTCTGTAAGAGGCCCTGCTATACTTTATTTCTCACCTATGAATATCCATGAAATTTTCCTTTTTGTAGCTTTCTAATAAAACTCTTATTTGCCCTTATTAAGGAAAACTTTTCCTCACCGTCAAACAATCCCTGACCAAGACAAGAATTAAATGGGATGATGTATGAGTTCTTTTCTTTTGTTTTCCTTTGTAAACTATAAAGACAAGTATGAGGAGCAGCTATTCTTTCTTTCTCTTGTGAAACTTGGCTTTCAGAATGGAAATTTATTTCATGTTGGCCAATTAGATTGTGAAAAACCAAGCAGAAAAAGATGTTGCTATAATGAAGTATGAAATGCATGTTATTAAATGGGTTTTGTCTTAAGACAATCAGCATAAATGCACAAGCAAACATTATTCATTTGCAATCCAGAAACTTTTAAAGTCATTCAGCTGCATTTCCCCTTTTTCCTTCAGAAAGGATTAATCTGAGCTCCTACGTTTATGGACAAAGAGATCACCTCTGGTCACACTTCAAAATTTAGTTGTACAGCTATGAAATCAATCGGCCTAGACCTTAAATCTCATTCCTATGAAAAGGTTTTATCATTGTAGCTGTATGAACGAGTGTTTTTAGAAAATTTTTTTTTTTTTTTGCTAAGGGATAGAGAAAATGTTGCAAATGCATTTCTTTTATTTACTTCATAAACTTTTTATTGGCCTTCAGAGGGGTTCATTCAAGCAAAGATTGAGATGAACTTAAAGGGTAAAGATCTGAAATCAGAAGAATCACCTTTCTTTTTTTCCTTCTTTCTCTCTTTTTCCTTCCTTCCCTCCCTCCCTCCCTTCCTTCCTCCTTCCCTTCCTCCTTTCTTTCCTTCCTTTTTCTTTCTATTCTTCATATCTCTCTAATATCTTGTTTTTCCTTATCTATGCATAAGGAGATCTGAGGTTGACCTACATTTTCTTTTGTAATCTTGTTCAGTTATTTAGAGCAGATATCTTAATCTTTTTTGTTATCCCTGGTACCAGATGTCAGTGGGGGTATAGAACCATTTTGGAACTTTCCCAAGGGTAAATGATGAGTGTGGGGAAGAGCCTGTAAGAAGATTGATGTCTCTTGTTCAGAGCTCCAAGGACAGTATCTCTGAATTGAGAGTAAAGCTTGCATTTGAGGAATGTTTCTTATTCCTGACAAACAGCATATTGCATACAATGGAATATAGATTTTTAATGGTGATGAGAGAGGGACTGACTGGGCTAGGAGGAAACTATTATGGGATAAAAGCCCAAACCTTCATGAAAGTATATTCCTTAAAGCTAAGTTTGAGATTTTGCATAGCCCGTAATGAATGCTTGCAATAATTCAGTCATTCTTTTTTTTTTTTTTAAGATTTTATTTATTCATGGGAGACAGAGAGAGAGAGAGAGAGAGAGGCAGAGGGAGAAGCAGGCTCTCAAGGAGCAGGGAGCCTGATGTGGGACTCGATCCCAGGACCCCGGGATCATGACCTGAGCCGAAGGCAGACGCTTAACCATCTGAGCCACCCAGGCGCCCTAATTCAGTCATTCTAAGATCAATAAAATGTATTAAGATTCTGAAAGCTCCACACATTCTCTGTCTGCTCACCATTGCTTCAAGAGTTCATTAAGCACTGCTATCAACAAGGGGGCACTAGTAGCAAATGTCTATACCCTTTGAATATCTACTGGTAACTGTTATCAGTTACCAGTTTGATAAAATTGGTAAAATGATGCCATTTTGTCAGATTTCAGGTACTATGTCAAAGCCTCACTATGAACTATTTCATTTTAATCCTAAAAAAATCCTAAAAAGAAAATATATTGTATATTGAATATATTGTATAAATACAGAGGATGGAATTTAAATAGGTCTGCCACCTACACACACACACACACACACACAATTATTAAATAAGTTGAAGTTTTGGGATTCAAATCCAAATTTATTTCATTATAGATCTGGTGCTATTAACTAATATAGGCTACTGCTGCCAGGTAACTTTTTTTTTTTTTTTTAATTCATTCAAGGTACTAAGATTCTAGTTATACTGGTAGACCAGTATACTGCTTAATTATTCAAGCAGGTTATTGTGGAGGAAAGTGTAGACATTAAAAAAACATGATGGCAGGCACCTAAACCTGACTGATGGGATGAGATATGGCATCCTGGAGAAGGTGATCATTCTGGATGAGTAAGAGTCAGTCAACACTGATGGAAGAAAACCATGTTTCAGGCATTGGGAAGTGTATGTGCACATATCGAAAATGCCACATTGCTTTTGTTGAGTTGGGATCCAGAGTAGAAATTGAGTGGCCTTGGATGGAAGTGGAGAGGTGGGTAGGGACCTTGTATAAGACCATTGTATAACACCCTTAAAGGATTGGAATTTACCTATATATCATAGGAAGACTTTGAGGATTTCATGAATAAGAGTAACATGCAGATTTGAATTTTAAAAATATCACTTTGGAGATTGTGTGGAGATTAGGTTTGAAGTGACTAAGATTGGAGGCAGGGAAAGCAGATTTTGTTAAGAAGTAATTTATGCAAGAAAAGATGAGGCCCTACATATGCAAAGTGATAATACAGAAGAAAAAGAGGAGATTTGAGGGATGTTTGGGAATTGAATTTACTGAATTTGGTGATTGGATGGAATGTGAAGAGGAGATGAATAAAGAAAAAAACCTGCAAAGATGATTGCTAGTTTTCTGTCTCGATTGACTGTTTCATCAGAGGGGTGGCTACATAAGAAGAACAGGTTATTGGGAAAATGTTGGGGCACCTCTACAGGACACCCAGATGGGGAGGCTTAGAGTTGTAGAAATGGATCTGGAACTCTGAAGAGAGGCCCAAGCTGAACATATGCTTTGGAACTTATCGGCAATAAAGGTGGTAATTCAAGTCATTAGAGAGGATGAGTTTTTTTTAGGGATAGTATGAAGAAAGAGAAAAAAGAGGATGCGTAGTAGAAGAAGGCCCAACATTTAAAGGATGTGGTGGAGGAAGAAGAGCCTGTGAAAAGTAAAAAGCAAGAAGACCCAGGTAGGTTGAAAGTAATCCAGGGCTAACTATAGTCAATAAAACAAAAAGAGATAAGAACTCCAAAAGGGGTATTTGGGGAACAGCTTCAAATTCCATGGAGAAGTGAGAAAAGATTGAAAAGCATCATTTGAATTTAGCAACAGAGGTATGATTGAAATAACGTTTCTGTTCACTTTAATAAAAACTCTGGTTCCTCAGTCTTTTCACTGGGATAGGGTTTAGTGTGATTAGAGGTGGTTAGGGAGAGAGGTATTAGCTTGGGGTTTGCACACCAATGCAATATCCATGAAGAGGTAGCATGGTAGAAAAGGGTTTCTTTTGGCTCCTTGAAGTAAAATTACTGAAATCAAATTTATATACTCCATCTATTTGTGCACCCCACCCATGGACATCAAGGGATTGCTCCTTGGAAGGAGACTGTTTCAGGAATAAGGGTTTATCCTTTTCTACCTTCAGAGCCTCTCTAAGAATAATTTATGCAGCAAACACTGTATGAAGAAATGTATTTTGAATATCAGAAGTTGTGGGGGTCCATATTATGTGAATGTGTAAATTAGTTTTAAGAATATAACTTCCACCAATCACGGTGAGTAAGACTGTGCTCTTATACCTTGTGACACTCTGCAATGAATCAGAAATCAAAGCTTTTAACGGTTGAGCTTTAAGTCTGATAAGTGTGTGTTTGGACATTGCCTCATATATTCTGGGTGATCTTAGGCAAATTACTTTATCTTAGTTCCAATTTTCTCATAGGTGAAGTGAGAATGGTAATATCCACCTTGTAAGATTTTTTTTTTTTTAAGATTGTATTTATTTATTTGAGAGAGAAAGTGAGCAAGAGAGAGAGAGTGCATAAGCAGGGGCAGAGGGAGAGGAAGAGGGAGAAGCAGACACCCCTGCTGAGCAGGGAACCTGATGCGGAGCTCCACCCTGGGATCATGACCTGAACCGAAGGCAGACACTTAACCGACTGAGCCACCCAGGCGCCCCAAGATTTTTTAAGTAGTTAAAAAGGTAATGTACGTTAAGCATTTAGAACAGTTCTTTGCACATAACACTGCTCAATAAATGTTAACTACTATTATTTCTATTCTAGTTAACTTTTCTTCTCTGCTTTGGGACCTATCCCTGATTAAGGCTTTTCAGGCATTGCTCCCACACCTCACCACACCCCACCCTCCTTAGGGTTCTCAACCAACCTTCCTTCCTTCCTTCCTTCCTTCCTTCCTTCCGCCCTCCCTCCCTCCCTCCTTCCCTTCCTCCTTCCTTCCTTCCCTCCTTCCCTCCCTTCTTCTAAAGAATTTTTTCTTGACCTTAGTTATGCCTAGAGATCAACTACTTTAAACAATTCAACTTTTTTTCTTTGGATCCTAATACCTATTTAATAAACTTTGAATTTATTTTCTTCCTTTTCATGACCAACTCTTCAATAAATAGTCTACGCTCACTCTCATTTTTCGATTATCTGTTTTGTTTGGAAACTTTGGAAGGGAATTTTAGCCTCCTGAATCTGCTTGTGGGAAGGTCATTAGTGACCTCTTTCCAGTGAAAATCAATGGCCTTTTAAAAACCCTCACCCTCTTGGGCTATTCAGCTGCATGTGATTCTGTTTAGAACCCCTTCCTTGAGAACCTCTTACCCATCTTTTGTGTGGCACCATAACATCCTCGCTTTTGTCTTCTTTTCCCTTCCACATCCCAGTCATTGGAGTTTCTCAAGAATTAGTCTCTCACTTTCTCTTCTCTTTTATACACTAATTTCTCCACAGAGTTTCATCTACTGAGAGTTTATACCATAACCTTGATGATGAAAACTATCAAGTCTACCTTTGTGTTCTGAGTTTTTAACTTGTATCTCACCTCCATATTTCAAAGCACCTAGAAACCCTGCTATCTTCCTGTCCTTCAGCAAGTTAAGTGCAATTGTCATGCCTTTTTTGGGCTTTACTATTTCCTAGCCAATAAGATTTCTTCCTTTTCTATATTTCTTTTAGGCTGTACCATTCAGTTTAGTATCTGCCTTAAACTGTTTGAAAACCACGATTATATGTATGTAGCTTCTATGTACTTTGAGAATAGTACTCAGATTGATATTTCTTATGTCAAACTTAAGTACTTGATAATTAATTACTGTGTCTACTTTTTACAAACGTCAGTGTTGTGGATCAAACACAAAACATAGGTGAATATCAGAGTAGAAATAGTTTTACCTCCTAAAGTGGCGTAATACTTATTTAGGAATTTGTGTTTATTGTCAAGCTAAGTTTATTTAATAATATTAAGAGGCATAATTAGAATATGAGATTTAAGTGTATTAAATATTGAGGGTCGTATGAAACAAACATACTAAACAAATGTGTTTCCTCTTTTCAAAAATTATTTGGCACTGGAACTTAATGTCATATGTTTCTTCATAACCCTGGTTAAGAAACGAATAGGAATTTTTTTTTCTGGAAATTAGAATGGGATATTTAGCAAACATTTTCTGATTTGCAATTTGGAGACTGCAATTAATTCTCAATATAATTTACTTTAATTAAAATCCACTCCAATCTGGTTTGTGTAGCTAATGAGAAAAAAATCCATGAGTGGCAAGTTTTATGTTGAAAAAGTATTTTGTTTTGTTTGGTATTGAGCTAAGCTTTCCTAAACTTTCATGTTTTTGATTTGAAAAGATCCAAACTAAATCTCAAATAAACTGTAGATTTAGTAAACAAACAAACAAACGAACAAACAAAATGACCTCCCTGATACAAATCCACACAAAAAGGAAACGATTTTTCATTGCTTTGAACAAAAGGATTATTTCCCTTATTTCTAAGCTAGTATTCCGTTGCCAGTATCAGAAAATACATAGACTTGCTTGTGTATTGTCTGGTTGAAAAATGACTAAGATTGTATTCTGGACAAGGTCATTTGGAAGGCCTCTTGTTGGTGGTCAAACAATAATTATGATACTATTTAGGACTATATGTTGGAATATTGAAAGCTCAATTTGAATTCTTGTTAGCAGCTGAGTCACTGCAGGATCTCTCAAGTGACTTTTATTTTTGCACCTTGATTTTCTCTATCACAATTCAAAGGGGGAATTTTGATCAGAAAATATAATAAATTGCTTAATAATGAGAAAAATTTGAAGACAGAAAAAGGGGGAAAAAACCCCAAAAAACTAATAAGGTCTTGTTAGGAATTTTGCCAGCTAAGAGATGAAGGCCAAAAGTGGGTAAGTTAACAACTGAGACAGTTGGACAACACCAGTATTTTATGTGAGTCTATCCAAAAGAAATATGTCTCCAAGATGGCATATTTCTGGCCCCAGGTACCAGCTTTATTTGATGCGTTGCTATTGTGCTTTCATTTATTCACTTCTTTAGGTCTATCAAACAGATGTGTACTAAATTAAATACCATCTATGGGATAGAGTGCTAGTGATTGGTGCTACTGGTAAAGTGTGTGATGATGTTACTTGCTAAATTCTTCTCTTTCATCCTCACCCAGGCCTTATTCCAAGATGGGAGGCGTCTTGTGGGTTAATATTTTGGAGATTGTGGGATCCATGGAATTTGCAGTACTGGGAAAATGTGCTTCTGGCTTTTGAACCCATCATCCTATTTCCTTTGTTGCTTTTATGCTACTGGAAACAGCAAGGAACTCAGGACTAAGAGGCAGAGCTTGGGAGAGTCTGCAACTTATTTTGAATAACTTCAGCTCCGCTGGAGAAGGAGGAGATGACCAATGTGAGTTCCACTTGTGTGTTTGGAGGGGGTGGGGGGTCTGCTGCCAAGACTATGCTTAACAGTTTTGTGATATATGTTTAGGTGGTAGCTGAGATTTAGAAGATGGGAGACTCAAAAGAAAGTAGGCACAACCCTGTTTTAATATTTTTCCCTACTCTCATGAATCGCCTGTGTTAGTCCCTTTCAATTCATGGGGTAATCTTTAAAAGACCACAGAAGGAATGGGTTTATAGGTGGGTCCATTTTTTTCAAGAAGAGATTTTTATTCCAGTTGTACTTTTCTTTTTTTTTTTTTAAAGATTTTATTTATTTATTTGAGAGAGAGAATGAGATAGAGCAAGACAGCATGAGAAGGGGGAGGGTCAGAGGGAGAAGCAGACTCCCTGCCGAGCAGGGAGTCCGATGCGGGACTCGATCCTGGGACTCCAGGATCATGACCTGAGCCAAAGGCAGTGGCTTAACCAACTGAGCCACCCAGGCGCCCTCCAGTTGTACTTTTCTCTGTATCTTGTCTTCTTTCTCTCTCTTTCCTTCCTTTTGTTGTTATGCTCTGTGTACCTTCAAAGATCTATTCCTTTTATTTATAAAAAATTTAAGAACTTTAGAGGTTTATAAATAAGCATAAAAATAAACAATAGAATGTTTCTCCTTTTATAGTTAGGTTTGTGAAAATATAGAGGAAAATGACTTGGTTGGAAATAGATTGATTCTATGAAGCTAAGATAGGAAGGGCAGAAGAGAAGAGAATTTCCATGGCATTTTATATAAAGTCCAAGTTATTTCCCTAGGGACTTGTCAGGTCTGAAGGATATTTTCTACATAGGGAGGAGACTGACTGCTATACAACTGGTAACCTCCTAGGGTGTGTCCCCAGGCCATACCTACTTCTCTAGGCTTCTCTGACCCAGTGTAAGTTATAATCAGAGGGGAATTTCCTTATTTGAAGTCTTGTCACTTCAGTGACTTTCTAAGTAGAAATGGGAGAACCCAGAAAAGTTTTCAAAAAAGTTTTAGTTCTTCCTGGAAATTACGTGTTTTTTTTTTTCTTCCTTCCTGTATGTCATTTGGATGTGAGGAACTCTTATTACCTTTGGAATAAATATGAAACAGTTCTCTGGAAAAGTGAACTTGATTTTGGAAGAATATTCCCTTTTTTCTCTAGTGCCTTCACAATAAAATGTATGTTCAATATAACTGAGGAGAAAGACTACAAACGTTTTTTATTCATGTGTATGTATTAAGTATAATGAAGGTAAAATTTGGGTACTTAAGAATATAAAATCAACACACTCTTCAATTTTCTTACTACTTAAAAAAGTGTATACTATGGACAGCTATCTAGAAATTTACTTCAAATTTCCACTGACTATCTTACGTAGTAACAGATACTATCATATTCCTTTTCTAAAAAGTGAAAAAGGAAAGTGACAAAGAACAAGTGTTTCATGGGCCACTGATTAAAGGACTCAACAAGATTGTGTCTAGTGGGTGTGTGGGTGTATAAGAGTGAGTGAGACAGAGAGAGAGAGAGAGAAGAGAAAATAGAGGTGTTTGGTGGGATAGAATATTTGTCATAGTAATTTAAAAAATTCTATAGCTATGTTTTTATTTCCTATGATACATGAATAAGTTCTGGTCACAAACTTTTAACTCAATTTATTATTTAGATTTGATTTTTGTGTTTCCCTTCAACTAAGTGTCAAGATGATCACTCTGTTGGCTAAAAAGGATTTGACAAAATTAAGATAATTATTTATAATAATATTAGATCAATGAATTAGACCAGAATCATCCTCTCAAAGGTTTTAAAGTGGTCGAAATTAAATCTATTCAAACATTGTGCCATAAAATAATGAAAAACAGACTGGTTAAAGCGACAGTATCAAGATAGATACATTTAAAATGTGAAACTATTCTCTTCATATTGAAATATCCATTAATACTTATGTTTTCATATAGGAAAACCAATTTCCCAGAATAGTTCTTTTTCTGATTTTTAAAGTGTTAGCTATTAGGGCATGAAACTGACCTCATTTTTGATGCCCATGTTAATAAACTCAGGCATCACTTTTCTTCCTTTCTAGTTTAACTCTTGAATTAAAAATTTTTTTCATACTGATTGCTGATTGATCCCAGCATACTTCTGTGCCTAGCATGAGTTTTGAGGCTTTGCAATATTTTCCAATGTAATTTAATATAAATAGAAAGTTTACTTGTAAGTCCCTTGATGTTTGGGATTAATATGTAGCACAATGTTTGGCCCATAATAGATACTCAGTAAGTGTTTGTTGAAAGAATGAAATTTTCAAATTGACTATTCTGGATGGATTGGCTAGCTTGAATTTGCTCCCTGAAAATAGACTGCTTTTCTAAATTTATATACTATTTTGTAACTTTCTGCTTTAAGTCATAACTAAGCCTAGGCCTCTTAAGTACAGATGTACCTGAACCAATCCATCACCAATTCTACAAAAATGATTGAAGAAGTTGTCCAAAGATTATTCCTTTGGATAAGTATATCACATATTAGTTGGTATTCAAATTATATAATAATCCACACATAAAAATTAAACTTTACAAAGAATGCAAAATTAAAAGTGAAAACAAAATATCCAACCTTACTACACATGACTTGCTGAATTGAGAATGCAGACAAGCTACTGTGGGGTCAATGTACTTACCAAGGTCAGGTTCAATTAGCAGCCAACACCACAAGCCCTGCACTTAGAGTGCTGATTAGATGGACATACCCATCACCAACTCCATAAAATGCTTGCGGGGCTCTAGGAACCCCAGACACATATTAAAGAAGAGGATGTTAACTTATAAAGGAGCAACTGGACTCCTGTATTCCCCTCTATTTCTATATAGAGGTGATGTTTGTGATGAATAAAGCCTTAACATCCATAAACATCCAAATAATTCCAATAAGCTATTTAAAATTTATACTTTCTAGGCACTTCCAGAATACTTGTAATGTTTTAGATCCTGATCTGGATCACAATTACGTGAGGGGTTCAGTTCATAAAAATGTATCAAGCTTTACACTTTTGGTGTGTGCACTTTTCTGTATGCATACTATACTTCAATAAAAGATTTTACTTAAAATTCAAAAAAACCCTTATACTTTCTAGATTATGGAAATGAACAACTTTTCCTGGAACATTATCTACTGTTTCAGGACAGATAAAATAATCAAATGTCTTAGAGATGCAGTATTACACCTCCTGGAATTTTTGTTTTCTCTTAATTGATGAACCTGTGACTTGTCTACTATAGAATGCTCCAAATCTTCTTGTAGGTTATAGAATTCAAGGAGATTATAAATATCACTCACTCACTCATTCCTTAAATCATTCACCAAATATTGAGAGTCTCAATAGGCTTGTACCGAGGGTAGAGAAATAAAACAAACAACCCCCCCAAATCCCACACACCTATATAAACAAACAAAACCATAAGTAGCTTGTCTTCATAGGATGAACATAAAAAAGTTCTTATACATAAAAAAAGTTATTATGAAGGAAAAGCGTAAAGCACTGTCATCAGATACAAAAGTTGGAAGGAACAAATAAGGAAAAGAGAAGTACACAGCCTCCTGGTGTGTGTGTGTATCTGTTTCCCAGCCATTCTATGCACCTAGAATGCCCCCTTCAGGGGTACATCACTGACCACAGCCCCACTCCCCTGCTGGGCTCAGGGCCCCATCACTGCTCTCTTCCAGCCTTCCTTGTTTATAGTTCCTTAGTTGACTTCCCCATGTTATTAGAAATTATCTCTTCATGTGTTTGTTTCTATTAGTGAATCATATGCTTCATGAGGGCAGTGACAAATACTCTTTATCTTTCAGTTGGTAACAATTTAATTGAACAAGTAGGTTAATTGATTTGCTGAAGGTTGAATTTTTTGGAGCAGGCATGATAAAGAGAGGAAAAGCTTTACTTTTGGGTGGGGGTCAGGAAACTGAATTCTACTCTTGGGCTGCCTGCCACTCACAAGTTTGTTGTGGGAGCTGGAAAAGATATGTCATGAACTTGGGTGGCTGCTTTGAGCACTGGGTTGTGGCCGAGGCTCTTTGTACTCTGCATCTCTTTCTCTTAACCCACCTCTGATTTCAGCCACAGCTTTGAGGGACACACCCTGGGAGTTCAGATTCACCTGCTGGCAGCTGTCTTATTTTCATGGGAATTGGCTCAAAGAAGTATAGATTGGGAGTGGCAGGGATTTCTGGGAGCAGTCCTTAACTGGGAGCAGTCTAACTAAAGATGATGGGAAGCTGTTAGAGAAATGCTTCCTTCTCCTTTTCCTTGGAAGGGATGATTCGGAGAGGTACTGGTTTTCTTTTCAGAGGGCCTGGCAGAATCAAATTCTCTATGAAAATGCAGCTCTGTATTTCCTTCTCTCTTTCTCTTCTCACTCTCCCACTCCCTCATTTCTACTTCCTGGTATCTCATCCCAAATAAACCACCTGTACCCAGGTTCAAGTCCCCATCTTAGGCTCTGCGATCAGGGAGACTCAAACCGAGACACCTGCATAAGTAAGTGGTGGAGGTAACTAAGCACTAAGTGGCCAGTGCTTTTCTGCTCCAGGTTTCTACATAACACCCAACATGATTTCTCTACCAGCCGACACACACTTCCTTATTTATAATTAGGTCCAGCCAAGGACAACTTGACTGATACTTTTTGTTTTAGAATATCTGTCTTCTATTTGCTATGTAAGATTTATGTCATTTTAATATTTGTCTTATTTGTTGACAGGGAACCCTGGATAGGAAACATGCACAAACCCATGTAATAGCCTAAGGGATAAGCTCACCCAGCTCCACTTGGAAACCTTTATAATGATCAATGGCAGATACTATAAGTTGTAAGATTTCAAGAACCCTCAAGAAGAAAAATGTGAGCTAAGGGTTCCCAAGATCTTTAGCCTTCTGAAGTCAAAACTCTGGCCTTTCAGATGCAAATCCAATAACTGAGCCCCGCCTGCACAAATGCACTAAATGATGCAGTCAGTCTAATACCTTGTCTCTTATTTCCCCAGGGTAGGGGAGTGGAGGACAATGGGTACGAGACACTCTCTTCTCATGTATTCTCCCATTTGCTCTTCCTGTTTCCCTTTCATTCACTCTGGATCTGCCATCCTGCTGTACCTGTCTCCTGCCCACACCAGTTCATTCAAAGCCACAGACAGTCACCTGTCCTCTGTTTTTCCTTTGTATCGCCAGCCCAGACCTGCTACAGAGAACTTTACATAAAGGCTTGGTGAAAGTGGCAAGGAATTACAGCACACTTCAGTAAACAACTTAAGTTTGAATAAGTGAATAACCTTTTCTCAAGTTCATCAGTCATTTCTGCTCTGGGGGACTCTTACCTTATTATACTTCTTTTTGGGTCCCTGACCTGCTGTCATTTTTGTGGGTCTACTCTTTCACTTTAGGGTCTTCCCCCCTTTACTCCTAGTCCCCAAATTCATCTTCCACCCATTTCAAAGAAAACCTTTCAAAACGGACATTATCACTGCATGTGCAATTTACTGATAATTTGTTCAGTGGAAGAATTTAGCTTCTTTTTTTCTAACCTCCTCATTCCAGACTCTGCCCCAGACTTTGCCTTTTGAAATCCCAGTCTGTCGTCTCAAACAAAATGCCAGTTTGCAGTGCATATTTAGCAATCCAAGAATTGTTAGAAACTTTGGAAATCACAGCTTTTCTTTAACTATTTAAAGATCAAATTCTTAGGTGGTTTCAAGGTCGAAGCATTACTCATAGCACCCAGCCAGGGGCTTTTGTTAAAGGAAGGAGGATAGGAGTAGACTTTGTTACCCTGCCCCAGAATAGAAAATCCAAGGGTCAGATTCACCCTATCTGTCCGTTCTCATGGCCAGATACAGCTGCAACTGCCTAATTTGGGCTGTGGTCCCATTGACAACCCTACACTATGTCTCTGGAGGCTGTCTCAGGTTCACTTCATGGGAAGGGATCAGAACTAAGAGTGAACTGGGAAATTATTAGAGTCAGAAAAGGAGTTTTTAATTTACACAACTTCTGCCAAAAATCGTATCTTTGAATTGGGCTTGGGATGCAGAATTGACTGCCCTCTGGGCTGCATTGTGGAGCCAATATTTTTTTCCCAAAATTCAGCAAGCCAGACTCTAAGACTCTAAGGATGGGTGAGATGGGTAAAGCAGAGAACTGATGGTGCTTAGTGGTGTTATTCTGATCTTCAGATTCTTTTTCTGAGTACTCTTCCAGCGCCATTCTCTTTCTCCTTCCTTTCTGGGACTCAGTGACACACAAGTTAGATACTCAGTTATAGTTCCACAGGTCCCTGATGTGTCTCCACCTCCCCTCCCCCCACCCCCAGCCAATTTGCTGTTTTCAGAATGGAAAATTTCTATTATTCTCTCTTCAAGTTCACTGATTCTTTACTCTGTCCTCTCCATTCTGCTGTTGAGACCACCCATTAATTTTTTGTTCTTGTGTTATATTTTTCAATTCTAAAATTTCCATTTGATTCTTCTTTATATTTTCTATGTCTTTGCTGAGACTTTCTATTTTTTTCATTTATTTCAATCATGTTTATAATTGTTTGTTGGAGCATGTTTGTTGGATTCCTGTTTTTTTTTTTTTTTTTTTATTTATTTATTTGAGAGAGAGAGAATGAGAGAGAGCGAGTACATGAGAGGGGGGAGGGTCAGAGGGAGAAGCAGACTCCCCGCCAAGCAGGGAGCCCGATGCGGGACTCGATCCAGGGACTCCAGGATCATGACCCGAGCCGAAGGCAGTCGCTTAACCAACTGAGCCACCCAGGCGCCCCTGTTGGATTCCTGTTTTAACATCCTTGTCAGATATTTCTAACCTCCCTGTCATCTAGGTGTTGGTGTTTGTTGATTACGTCACTTCATTCACATTGAGATTTTCCTGGTTCTTGGTAGGATGAATGATTTTTGATTAAAACATAGACGTCTAGATCTTATTTAAATCTTCTGTTATAGGCCTCTTCTGGCTCAGAACTGGTAGGTGAAGGGGGGTACTGCCAAATGACAGCAAGGTGGGGTGGAAATCCATGCTTCCCATTGGCAACTGGAGAAGAGGTGATCCTCATTACTGCTGGGTATGGGTGTGGGTGGAAGCTCAGGCTTTTTGCTAGGTCTCTGCTGATACTGCCCTAGCTTGGAGGGGCAGGAGTGCCTTGTTACGTCTCCTCACATGGCCTCCACCAACACCACAAGGATGAGGATGTCCTTCTTACCACTAGGTAGTGATGAAAGTTCTGATTTTCTTCTAGGCCACCCCTGACACAATCCAGTGGGGTGAGGGAGGGGCAGGGATGGAAATCCAGCTTCCCCACTGACAATGCATGGATGGGGTTGGGTGGGGGTTGGGAGCTGGCATAGTGAAGAGCCCTGCCCCAATACGGGTCTTCTCTGATATCACGCTAGTGGAAGGGTTGGGGTGCTTCATTAGCGCCTGGCAAGGGTGAAAGTCTGTGTACCCCACTTGGCCTTTGCTGGTGAGAGTAAGGTTGGGGGCTGGGAACAGTTTTCTCTGTGGTATTTAGCTAGAGCAGGATGGTTATTTTAGAAAAGTTTTCTTTCTGATTGGGATGCTCCTTTTGGATAATGGGAGCAGGTTTATTTTACTTTAGATTTTTTTTTTTAAGGTGCCTGTTGGTGTTTCTTAAGGTGCCTATTGGTGTTTCTGGATTACTGGCTTTTCCAGAAAGCAGTCTGGAATAACTGAAGCAAAGAAAACCCAAAACCCAAAACCCAAAACCCAAAAACCTAGAGAACTTACCACTGTGTCTTTCCATGGGTCTCAAAATCTCTAGCCAGACCTTATGTTCTCTCCATCTTTCAGAGTCTTCTTATGTTGATTTTATGTCCCGGTTTGTTTGTTTATTTATGCTCTAGTTAGCAGAAGGAATAGGGAAAAGTACTCCAACTCCAGTTTTCCAGAAGTAGAAATCTCTCTGATGTCAAGATAGAGTAGCTTGAGGCTTTGCCCAACACTACCCTATCCAGCCAACCTTTGAGGTTTTAGAGGCTCAGTCGGTTCTCATGAGACTCTCACTTTTGGTTACCTGCTTTGGTCTTAATGCTGAACCACTCTGAGCAGTATCTGGCTGTGTAAGAGGTGTACTTCCTCCTGCCCAGGCTGCTACCATGTTGTAAACCCATTCCCCCACGCCACCCTGATATGCTTATGTATGTATCTTCTCATTTGCTTCTCCTAAGTCCTTCCCAATGTCAATAAATGTCTGCAGTCTGTTGAGAAACTCAATAAAAATTCTCTATAGTCTGTAGAATGAGTAACAAAGGGATAAAAATAATCTCATTATGCTCTAATTTGACATGCTCTAATATTTGTTCAGGTCAAATTTAAATTTATAATTTAGTGATTTTATTTTTAAATGGGCTTATTTGAATTGTCCAAAACACATATTTTCTCAAAAGAAAAAAAGTTTGATTTTCTTTATAAGAAAACTGTTGTGTATGTGCTATATTGCTGAATAGTAGAGAAAGACTAAATGATATTAAAAATAATGGGTTAAATGAAAAAAAAATCTCAGCTTCAATACTGTGTCTGTCTTGTTAGAGAATTGCTTGTGTAATTTTAATTCCAAATGCCTCCATATTTGCCATCTGTTTCTTCCTGGCATTGAGAGTCAAGAAAGGCCAGACAGAAAGTATCTGAAATAAAATGGTTACTAATGCAGAAAGTGTGTTTAACCCTAGAACCCTATTATCAATTAAACTAATATTATGGCTTCATGATTTTCTTTCAAAAATAATTTCCCCCCTCTAAACTGTCTTGAACAAGCTACTTCTTGCTACCAGCCATGTCTCAAGGGATGTGTTCTGACTGGAAATTTTGAGCTTCTATAAAAGTGTTTATTAAATTTTTGAGTAATTGCATTTAATACCAACAATAAGCAATCATCATTTTCATGTTTGTTGAGCAATTGCTCCTTGTTGAACCACAAACTTTGGCTACAAAATTCAGAATAAAGGGCAAAGTACAAGAAGTTCTTTGCATGGATAAAGCAGATACTAAGAAACAAATAAACCAACCAATCAACCAAACAAACCTCAACTAAAAACAAATCGAACATGAAAATAGAATTAGAACAAGTCCAATACACCTGGGGGAAAAATAAATCATAACAACAGTGTATATTAAACACAATTCTTTTCTGAAGAGTTTATGGTCTACCTTTTCTCTGCTTTATGCATCTTTTCCCTTTTAAACTTAGGATGGTTCAAGGGGAAGAGAGATGATATATTGTTTTTACTTTTCCTTCACTTACAAAGGAAACCTGAGAGTGTGGAAGTATCTTCTGGACACATATTCTCCAATTACCTGTCCAGTGAGGGGAAATCCCTTCTCAGGATCATGTCTGTCTAAACTAGAGCAGGGGCAGAGAACTGCTCCCACTTTGATGCAAGGTTATTATTATTATTATTATTTTATTATTATTATTTTTTGCTAGCTTCAATTGTTGGAGAGTCTTTTCCTATATGGAGTCGAATTGTTCCTCTGTGATCTAGTTTGGTCACGGAGTAATTCTAGGCTCTATTCCATATGATAGGCTTTAAACGCTTTTTTCTTCTGTAGGTTAAATATTCTCGAGTTCTTCAAGGGTTCTTTTTGAGAATTCTTCTAGACATTGTAGCATCATAACAACCCTCTTCTTTTAATGTTACCTATGTTTATAAATGTACCTGCTAAAATGTGATTAGAAAGTCAACTTAAGAAAATTTCAATTCAGTTCAATTCAGGGAATAGTTATCAAGCACTTTTGATGTGCCAGATACTCTGTTGGGCCCTGGGGCTGTGATAGTGAAACGACCATCTATCCTCCTGAAGATCATAGTTAGCAAAGACAGATATTCAATAAATAATTACAACTGTGATGAGTGTTATGGAAGAGGATGTAAAGTTGTCTAAAGTAAGGGGGATTTAATTAA
This sequence comes from Neomonachus schauinslandi, assembly GCF_002201575.2. Taxonomy (NCBI): domain Eukaryota; kingdom Metazoa; phylum Chordata; class Mammalia; order Carnivora; family Phocidae; genus Neomonachus; species Neomonachus schauinslandi. The sequence goes on from NC_058403.1 coordinate 18,508,125, forward strand.
TCCTGGAGAGTCATGGAAGGCTTCTATGATGAGGAGACGTTTAAGTGAAGACTTGAAGCATGAGTAGAAATTAGCTGAGTTAATAGAGGTTCAGGCCATGGAAGTGGTACAGGAGGAAGCTTGCAGGTTCCCAAAGTCCAAGGGAAGACACTTTTTAAGAAGAGGATTTCAAGTTCTCATGTCAGTTGGGTGGCCGCCACCATTAGGTAAAGGAGAACTCCACTGTTCAGAAAGGAGCAAGCCCTGGACTTTTCTGTCTGTCATGCTACCTAGCTTACACAATGATTCCTCTACTTATTTACAGCATGGTCTTTCTTTCTTTCTTCTTTCTCTCCTTCTTTCTTTTATTTAAATTCAATTAGTCAACATATAGTGTATCATTAATTTCGGATATGGATGGGATAACTGGGTGATGGACATTAAGGAGGGCATGTGATGTAATGAGCACTGGGTGTTATATGTAACTGATGAATTACTGAACTCTACACCATAGTTTTAACAACTGTCCTGGTTATGTGAACATATTATCTCAAAAATAAGTGCTTTAAAGGTTTTACTTTTGAAAAACTGCTCAAGGCACACAATCCCTCTTTCTACTTGGCTATTCTACATATTTATGTACCACACAACTAATTAGATAAAGACCAAAAAGTGTTCAATTGGTTTTGCATAAAAAAATTTATTGGTGACATTCCAAAGAGCTCCTAGTGGCTTAGTGGGAGAAGAAGTCAGATGGCAGTGTGTTGGGGAGTGAATAGGAGGTGAGCTAGTAAATACAGAGAATGCAGACACTCTAAAGAATCTTGGCTGTAGAAAGAAGCAAAGAGATAGGATAAGTATCTAGAGGAAAAGAGGAATAAGAAAATGTCAGGGTGTTTATTTTTTTATTTTTTTTAAGGGGAGAGACTATGGCAAGATTAAATATTGCTTGAAGTTCACTACTATTTATGGCAAAGTAAGAAATATGGGGAAAAGCTTCCCTAAAAGGAGGCCTCATCTATGACCTTTGGTTGTTTTCAATTTGGTTTAGAAGGTAAGTGTAAAACGTAAGTAATGACATAATAGGACATCCTATAATAAAGAACATTTGTTGTGAGCTAGTTGTGTGATGAGAAGGGGAAAAAAAAGAAAAAAAGAAAATTAGGTACTATACCTTGAAGTGACAATGTTTTCAAAAGGTGGTAGCAAACCAGAGATCAACTTGGGCTGGTGGTTTAGAAACAGAAGAGATTTTGAGGCTCATCTCCTTTACTTTCAATCACTTTGACTTTAGGCAAGTTATGCAGCTTTTCCAAGCTTCTGTTTTCAGTTTGTAAAAAGGAATCATGACGCCGAACTCACACTTTTTGTGTTTGTGAAGAGGAGATAGTTTTTGTAAAGCTCCTATTATGATAAATGTACAATAAATGATAGCTCATATAAAATCATAGAACATGGGACTTAAATGACAAAGACACTATTACTCTATCATGGTTTGCACATAGTGCTCTTCACTAAAAAACTGGAGAAAAGAAAGAAAGAAGGGAAATGCACAATGTGAGCAAATATATGAAGTGAAAAATATGTGTGAGGACAGATGACAAGAAATTAGATGGTTCTATAGGTGATGCCCTACAGTTTCATTGTGCTCATGATATTAGGAAAATCTGGGAGATCAGGGTACTTGGAAACTAACTAACAAACAGTAATTCATGATGTAAGTGTTAATTACATTATCTGTTATAACAGGTACAAATCTCAGTCCAAAATAAACCAGAAATGTAAGAAACATGACTTGATTCTTCTACATATCAACTAAATTTTTTCTTTGAATCTTTCTTGTTGTTTATTTTATTATATGAATTTTTATCTCATAATCATATACATAACTCTGCAATCCAGCTAGACTTGGAGGAGCGTAAGGAAAATATGAACCCATAGAAGTGCAGTGAGAGCACAAAGATTATAGAATATTTCGAGCAGATGGGGATGAAGCGGTGCTCTCCTGAGCCACAGAAGGAATGGTCCAGTAGTTAAGATAAAATACAAGTCAAATTTATTAGATTTGTCTACAGTCAGCATTGGTGATCTTCTTGCTGGTCTTGCCATTCCTGGACCCAAAGCGCTCCATGGCTTCCACAATATTCATGCCCTCTCTCACCTTGCCAAAGACCACATGCTTGCCATCCAACCACTCAGTGTTGGCAGTGCAGTTGAGAAACTGGGAACCGTCAGCATTTGTCATGTACAAGATGCCAGGACCTATATGCTTCAGGATGAAATTCTCATCATCAAATTTTTCCCCATAGATGGGCTTGCTGCCAGTGCCATTATGGTGTGTGAAGTCACTACCCTGGCACAGAAATCTCGGAATAATACTGTGAAAGCAGGAACCTTTATAATGAAATCCTTTCTCCCCAGTGCTCAGAGCACAAAAGTTTTCTGCTGTCTTTGGAACTTTGTAAACAGCTGGAAGGAGATGGGGCCCAAGGGCTTGCCCTCCACAGTGATGTTGAAGAACACAGTGGGGTTGACCATGGCTGGGCAGCGGGGGCAGCTCCAGGGGGTGGCGTCATCTACAAGGCCTCTTTGAATCTTTAGTTTCTTAGGACATCAGACACTTAAACTGTCTGTCTTTTCCCTGGCTTGGGTCTAAGTTCCAGGGAGATGTATGTAATTTCAAGATGTTGTATGACCCATCTTGTTTTTGAGTCATCTGTCCACAGAGATATTTGCTGATCAATCCATTGATTCCATTTGGTCCTTGCTCCCTGATCCATACAGTAAACTACTGAGACAACTCTCATTCTTGTCTACCTAGGGCTTCAGGTCCAACGGTCTCTCTGATGTTTTCTTGCCAGGCTTGAAAACTGAAACATCATTCTATAGCTTTTATGCTATTCCCTGGTAAGGGACTTCTCCTGGGACATATCTATGGCTTAATTTGCCTTGATGTCTAATTTGTGACTCTATCACTTCTATGGGTTTATGATCTAGGAAAAGGGGCAAATATCCACATTTATTCTCTGTCTTCACATCAGGGTCTTGCCTCCTCACTGAAGTTCTAAGATGGAGAGCAGAGTCAATACTGTCTCTCTTTAAACCACCATATTTTGTCTTTCTTCTGCTGTCCCCCAGCCTAGTAGATTATTTTTCTCGTATTCGGGGGAAATCCCTCCCTTAATAATTTTTGATAACTTCCCCCAGATTCATTTTTGCTCCCCAAATAACCATTTTATGGCATTAGGATTTGGAAAAATAAACCAGGGACTCATAGGAAGCTTCTGTTTTCCACCCTACTCTGGCACACCCACTTCCTCAGGAAATAACTAGAATAGACTATTTGCCTGAATTAGGTGAACAAGTGGAAAGGGAAAGTGGGAGCTCTAGGGAAAAGGCCTTTATATTTCAACATCCTGTGATAATGACAACACATTGCATTATCTTATAATTTGGTATATAACTCGTAAAAAGTAAATTGAGAAAGGCTCTATATTGGTTATTTAAATTTGATCAGTGTCCTCCAGCAATGCACTTCAGCATATTTTTATTCATCTGAATTCTTTACCCATATTGTTTGGAGAAATGTGGACAAAGAATTCAGATCAGTTGGCAGAAAGGTTAATGTCTGGCGATCACAATTCTGAGATTATAGTGGCTACATTTTTAGATGGTTATATGGATCTTACAGCTCATTTTACAAAGGAGATTACCACAATCCAGACTTTCTTCTCTTGGAAAAGTCTGGAAAAGTCAATATTAATTTTTGCCCAAGGTTCTTGGTTGCTTCCCAAGGGCATAACATTACTTTTTGCAGTTTTGTGCTAAGTAGTATAGCATATACTATTTTTACTTAATTAAAATTTTATTCAATATAAAAATCAATTAACAGGTTGGTAGATTTTCACTTTTAGTCAATGCATTCGTGGAAATAAATTTCTGATCTTGCTTTGAGGAACTGACAAAATATCAGGATGAATTCCATTTAATTTTTGAAATCTAAGGAGTGTTACATGGGTTTGTAATTGCTTTTGTTTCCCAGGCAGTTTCTCTACTAGATATTCTCTCCACACCAAGCTCAGGGTAGGTTAGCATCCTTCAGAGACACCTATAGGATTTGATGTTCTAGCATCAACATTTTCAGTGACACAGGACAATGAAATTGGGGATTGGCAAGGTAATGACTCATGGCATAAGTATTCAATATTACTTTTCTAAATGTCCAAATAAATATTTGGTTCTAGGCTTTAGACATAACCCTCCGGTGATACCAGAAGGATTCATGGTTAAGGGTAATATGGCCCTCCAGGGAAGTTTCTAAAGAAGCTTGTCATCTATACTAGCTGTAAAAGCTCAAGTGTGAGTGCAGCTGTAAGACTTCTTGCCCCCATGACAGCAGCAGGGATGTTGTTAAAATATACTTCTATTCAAAGTGTATCTGGTGTTATTCTTGAACAATTGATGTCTCTGGGCCATCTGGCATTTCATGGCTAGGCACTGCACCAGCACCATGTGGTGAAGTGCTAGGGGCAGGAAATTGTGGTTTATTTCATTGTTTTGCTAACAAAGACTCAGAAGTCAGTAATTGTTTGACATTTCTGAAAGTGTCTTCCAGTTGGAGTGAATGCACTTAGACAATGAAATAATGAAAGGGTTGTGCAATAAGTTTGTGTGTGTATGTGTGTGCAATATACAAAGTCACCCCAGAGGTATGTGATGGTCTGGTTTTGTTTCTGGAGAAGATAAATTACAGAGTAGTATGATTGCCAGCACACCTCTGAACTGAAGTAGTTCAAGCAAACACACATTTTAAAAGGTTAGGATTTCATTTTTCCGTTCTCTTCCTGACTCAGATACATGATATATAAAAGTGAGGGAGGCCTCTTGAATTCTGCCTGAGTGTATCTGATATGAGTCTTGCAGTTTGGACACATTCACAGAGGATAACATACCAAGAATCCCAGGTATCAGGGCTTTTATCAGGAACGTTAGAAAATTCTAGGCATAGACCTTCCAAACCACCGTACCCAGAATGTCTCTCTGTAGGTGTCAGTTTAATGTCTGCAGTAGTGTCTGTGATAATCAAAATCATTGCTGCCTTTGGCCAGAACTTCATAGAGTGGCTAACTATGGGTCGGACCATACATTATATTTAAAGTCAGAATGATGGAGTTGAAATTTCTTGAGTCAAAAAGACAGGATGAATTTGGGCCCTGACACCCAATACATCTGAATTGGGGTAAATTACGAAACCCACTTGAATATTAATTTCATTATGAAGACAATAATAACTTCCTTAAAGCATTGTTTTATAGATTAGTTGAGAAAAGAAATATGAGGTCTCAGACGTAGATTTAGGGCTCAATAACTTTAAGATGAATCTTTTTAAGTAAATGTTCAATTACCTTAAAAAAAAATCCTCATTTCTAATACTTTTTTTTTAAAAACAAATAGATACTCTTAACAGAGTTAGAGTAAGAGGGGTGTGCCTTTCTACCTGATTTTTCTTTTTCTTTTTTTTTTTTCAGACAATGAATGTCATTTCCCCCTAGACTTCTAGTATGATAGAAAGGATAAGGGTTTTGGATTTGTGTGTGTTTGAATTTTCCATTTGTTTCAGCCTCTTAGATTTTAAGAGCTGGGTGTCTATTGCAGGAGAGGAGAGGTTGCAAGAAAGCAGTGGTGATCCGCTTTGCTTCAGCAAAGTACAGAGAGTGTGAAATGTCTAACAAGGTGAAGGCTTTGAATAATGTTGCCTTTGAAACCCATTCCTTTGTGGGAATACATTGGCCATTCTAAAAGATAGTCTGCACTGGTCAGTTTTCAACTGGATATTTGGTCCACGTGGACATATCCAGCCTTCAGTTTCCAGAAATCTCTCTGGGTCATTTGGCGTTGCTTTACATTGGGTAGGAAAGAAGCTAGCCCTCTGAGCACTTGCTTTTGAAAAACTCTCAGTCTTGAATGATTGGAGAGACATCCATTTTTATTCTGAAATGACTTGATCATTTTAACATTCAATCATTTATTTATCCATGCATTCAAGTTCTTATTTATTCAAATATTCATATTCATGCATTCAAGAAATAACTTAAATGCTGGCACAGCTAAGGAACTGGGCTAGATCATCTGATTTGAGTCCTTCGCCTGGACAAATGTTCAATGTGCCCATTAGGATTGTGGGATTGCTAGTTTGTATCAGGATTTTCCAGAGAAACAGAATCAATATGTTTGTCTCTTTCTTATGAGAAATTGGCTCATGCAATTATGGAGATTGAGAAGTCTAAAAGTCTGAAGTTGCTAGGCTCAACACCCAAGAAGAGCTGCTATTTTAGTTGGAGTCTGAAGGCAGGAAAATAACAGTATCTTGGTTCAAGGCAGTCAGGTGGGAGGGGTTCCCTTTTACTTGTGTGAGGGCCAGCCCTTTTGTTCAAGTCTTCAACTAATTGGATGAAGCCCATCCACATGACGGAGAGCAATCTGCTTTATTTAGCTACTGAATCAAATGTGAATCTCATTTTAAACCACCCTCATGGACATACCCAGCATAATTTTTGACCAAATATCTGGGCAACCCATGGCGCAGTCAGATTGAGACATAAAACTAATCACCACACTGTTTTTATTGTTGAAATAATGAAATGTTGAACTAAAAAAGTTATGTTACAAATCAAAACTTGTCTTTAGAATGTTTATTTTCCTGAGCTTGATAATTCTCCTTTAGAGAGTCTGTCATTTCCTCTCAGCTTTAGAATTTATTTTAAGTTTTCTTCAAAATTCCAAGTACTCCTAAAAGTTATTGACCAATGTCCTGCTTTAGAATCCTCCTAAAGTTTGTCTTTTTAACTGTTACTAAGATATTCAAATATATATCTAGCCCTAGGAAAGAACAAATGTTACTTCAACTTTCTTAAATTTTTTATATTACATATGTCTTCAGTAGATATTTCACACTTTCCTGTGTGCAGAACTTCCACTGGAACGATGATCTCTATTCAACTGCCATAAAACAACTCCCATACCAAGAAAGCTGCCTTGGATTTTTATATATTTTTAAGCAGGTTCATAAAAAATAGGTCCCTTGCCCTTCTGTAGAGAGGAAAGAGCAATAAATATATTTAATATCATTCAAAGAAGTGTGAACATAAAGTGAACTTCATGCATCCTGATTCTAATTGCAAATCATTCTCGCTCTTTTTAGGTCACATCACATATAATTAGATTCAGTCAGAGGTTACCTTTAAAAGCAAATTCTTGACCCAACCTACTTGTTTTCTCCAACTTTCTTGTCTCCCACCCTCAGACCCTCTGGGTCCTCTGTTCTCACCATTAAATTCAAGATCTTCATATGGGCTCTTGCTGTGGCTCTAGGGTTTGGAATCACTCATTCTTAAGCATACAGCGATACCTCAAGATTAGAGGAAATAACCGTGACTTCAACTGAATCATGCCTTCAATGAGAATGTGTGTTAACCCATATGCCCTTTCAATTATGCTGGTCAACCATTTATGCTGGTCAACCATTTAACATGACAAACTTAAATCAATCAAAAAAAAAAAAAGATTGTTAAGAATTAAGTTTGCTTTATGTTCAGATAGGCAATGAACCATACCCAAATAAACAACCTTTTTTTTTTTTTTTAATCCTTTGCTCCAAGGCTGGCCCTAACTATATCTAGAATAGTTAGCTCAATATATATGGTGTCACTCGTCCCATGTGCTGCTCACCACATTTTTCCTATGTTCTGACCTGTTAATAATAATAAAAAACACTTATATGGTACTAACCATGTGCCAAGAGCTGTTCCCCACCCCTCCTCTACCAGAAAGTTTTGGTACCCTGGGATAAACCCTCAGTTCTCACGTAGTGGCACTCACACCACCCACACCCTGCATTCTCCAGATGGGAGTGTTTTCATTATCATTTCTCCATTGACTTCTTTGCCCTGGTAAAGTATCTACCATTCAAAAATCCCACCGGAGGACACAAATTCTATTCTGGAAAACCATATATTCTAGATCTAAATCTCATTAAAGAACACTTCATTCCCCTATGCCTTAGTCCAGTTAATACCTTAATTAATGAATTCTTCATTTCAGTTATTAGAAATCTTATACCCTTGTTTTAGGTCTCTAGGGCTTGACCACTAGACTTCTTTCATAAATAAATTCCAACTGCCCATAAGACAGGCATCTAATGGCTTATGGCTAGTTGAATTTTATTTTGAGGGCTAAATTACAGAGAGATCTTTCTTCCTGAAATTAGTTAAGACTCAATTTGTGTAGAATAAAAAATGGATTCCATGAAATCAGATAGTAGATTAAAATGCTTTTAGAACATTTTAATATAATTATAAGATGATTAAACTTAAATTCAGAAACTGAAGGGATAATTTTTTTTAATGGAACACTTGCTCTAAGTAAGACTATTAAAAGATTACATTGCATAAACAATCTGAAATTTCAAATGTAAGTAATAACAGAGATTGGAAGTTCTTTCAGGGGAGATTTTTAGACATCATAATTTTCTGAAACCGGCATATATTACAGAGGTAACTAATTTCAGATTTCTAAAGTTCTAAAAAGAATCCGTTTAATCTCTATCTCTTGTGTATTATCATGTAGAATGTATTCATGTCCATATTATTTCTTTAAGTGAACCGCTTGACTTGAATGAAGGAATATAATTGAATAATTGCATTGACTGAAAAGGCTGAGTATTTTTGGCATTTGAAATGGCCTCGGGCTTTCTATAACATTTTTGATTTTCTCTTTGGTTTTGCAGCAGTACTTGTGTAGGTTTTGTGTGTCTCTCATATTAGCTTTCTGGAATTGAGAGATGAGGTGAAGCCTGGAAAACTCCCCCAACAAGGTCAAGTTCCTGTTGACTAATTCTGTGATGACCAAGAACAGTCTCTGAGTCCTTGAGGCCAAAGTCTGTGGTACATGCTGTGCTTGGAGCTGAGTGTGGTTTCTGAGAGGCTTCAGCTCAGTGGATGAGGAGAGCCTCCAGGAAGCCTTCAGTCACACATTCACAAACGAGTGTGAGTAGAGGGTCTGTGGGTGTGATGAATGCCTGAATGACTCACGGGCGAGGGGAGTGGTAACAGGACTCTCCATCAGATACCACTTGCTATAATTTTCCTACGATATGCTTGGAAAGCCCCCCTCATGGAGGAGAGACAGGTTGATGTTTGTCTATTTTAAAAGTACTCTGGTAGAGAAAAGCATTTTCATTTTCAAAAGTCTGAGAATCTCTGAAAGGCTATCTAACTAGTCAATGTACTGGAGCCCATTCCCTCACACAAAATATTGCTTTTTCTCCCTCTTGGAGACTTGTGCTTCCTCCTAGTGCAAATTGAATCACCGGAAGTCCAAACCGGGGTTGGTTCTTCATTTCTTCTCTCAGCTGTGTCCTAGCTACCCAAGGTTAACCTCTCCATCTGGGTTCTTTATTTTATATTTTAAAATTATTTTAAAAAGTAAATGGAAGACTTGCTTCCCCCACCACCTTGCCACGATAAAGGTAATAACTTCTCATTATAGGAACATTGGCAAAGTAAAAAGAAAACAAAATTATTTATGGCTCCACTCAACCAAAGTAAGCTATCACTAATTGTTAGTGTTTTTTTTTTTTTAATCCAAACTCCCTCAGCTCATACTCTTTGCTCCATATACAGCATTCAGTGTGGGGTTTTATCATATATTTTTAACTCCTTCAAGAGTTATATACAGGTCCACTTTAGATAATTTGGTAGACGAAAAAATGTATATAGAGGAAAAAAAATACCCATTACCAATATTAACATTTTATTATATTTCTCTACCAATCATGGTTCACTGTCAGTTAGCATGAAAAGTTTCCTTTATAACCAAAAACTTTTTGTAAACATTACTTATGAAAGCTGAATAAGAGAGAACATTTTAGGGAATCTATCAAAACTTTTTAAAAACAATGTCGTCAGAGTATTTCCAATATACTATTTGGTGAGGAAACGAAGCATATGGACCATCACGGAGAAGCCAGCATCCCAGAGTGACTTCTTGTGACTGCTTCTTCCCCTCTTTCTTCATTCCCAACATCCCTATCTATGACACTCGAAAGAAACTAGAAAACTTTTGTCTCGTTTTGATTTTTTCCTCTAAAGTCCTGCAAATACAGATTCCCTGAAAATATACCAAGATTTACAGGAAGAAACGGTAACTTGTATCCTTTTAGTCCTTTTATGTACTTTTTACTAGCTTTGTTTTATCTATCTTTATAGACATTTATTCTTATCTTTTATTTATTTGTAGTTCACATGGAATATTTCAAAACACAGATGATGATTATTTTTAACATAATAAAGAGTATTGAGTATCTTACAGAGGACAAGGCACATATTAGATGCATTTCTTGTTATTGCTAAGAAATAAGACTGAATGAATAAATTCTATATATGTTAGAGTAGCAAACATGAAAAACTCAAGGCCCTTCTTTGCAGTACAAGTTTTAAAATCAGAATCCAGAGAACCTCATAATTGTGTCATTAAAGCACACCTGGAAAGGTTAGGAAAACAAAGATCCCAACTTCTGACAGTGTTTTGGAGAATCACAAATGTGATGAATTTCAAACTTAGGATCTTTGAGTTAGAAAGCTTTGATTAATGTTCCAAATAACCCTGCATTTTCCCTAGATGTATCAACAAAAATTTACAGAAAGGAAGATTCTAGTAGTTTTTCCCTGGCCGTGATCAATGCAGACAAAATCATTTGCTGTTTCAACTGCAGAGGAAAAATCACAAGTGATGATTAATTGATCTAATTTTCTATGTGATTAATAAAGCATTCTGCTCACTATTAATGTGTGATAAGAGATAAGACTTTTTTTTTAATATAGAAAAATCTCCAAGGGGATGATTTTTATATTGCATTTCTACTTTTCTCAGTCGAATACTTTTTTGAGAAAACTTTTTGTTGAAGTATCACACATGCAAAAAGGTGTGCAAATCCTAAGTATATAGTTAGATGGATTTTCACAAAGAGAATACACTCATGCTACCAATGGCCTGATCAAGACCTAGAAACTTGGGGTGCCTGGGTGGCTTAGTCGTTAAGCGTCTGCCTTTGGCTCAGGTCATGATCCCAGGGTCCTGGGATGGAGCCCCGCGTCGGGCTCCCTGCTCCGCGGGAAGTCCGCTTCTCCCTCTCCCACTCCCCCTGCTTGTGTTCCCTCTCTCGCTGTGTCTCTGTATGTCAAATAAATAAAATCTTAAAAAAAAATAAAAGAACTAGAAACTTGGTTGTACCCCACAGGCTTCTTGTGCCTCTCCTCCTCTTCCTTTATCCTTCTCCTCTTCCTCCTCCTCCTCCTTTAATTTTAATCACCTAGAACTCATCATGACAAGTGTACTTTTTAATTCCCATCCCCGATTTCACCCACCCCCCCACCCCTCCCCTCTGGAGATGTGAATTTTTTTATTTCCCTTTCCCTCCTTCCCTTGAGATATTACATATTGAGTTAACATTTGATCCACCATTTCCCAGATTTAAATGAGTATGTTCATTGTTTTAAGTAAATTTATTTTCAAATAATTATGCCCTTGTGTAATTCTTGAATACTATTTTAAAACTAATTCACAAGACAGTTTGTGTAAAAATCAGCATTCATGATTATGAGCTCCCTGAATCCTTATTGAACTGGAAGTGTGAGGAAGTGGTGTATTGTCAGGTCTAAATTCTGGCAGTTTTGGTATTTTCTCTGAGAAGATGTGATGACTGAGCATTGTTTCTCCCAACACTGAGCTTCTTTTTTCCAGGTAGACATTTTGATGAATAACATGAGCAACTAAATACTCTGGATATCGTCTCAGATTTGATTCTGCTTACACCAGTAGGTAGAGATAAAGACATTAATGAAATGAAGCAATCTGGACTCTGACTAATGAGCAGCGTGAGGGAGAAATACATCGAATGGTTTCAGTTACAGCACTGGTATAAAACAGAGGGAGTTTTACAGCGAGCAACTGAAGTGTTTGAGCTCAGAATTAACAGTTCTTTGCTTGAGGAAGGCTAGTAGAGGGTCCCATCATCCATTTGCTTTGTGAAACATCAATATTTTTCAGGCAGCTGAAATCTTTGTAGAAATGAGAAGATGGCAGGATGCCAATATAGGAATTTGCATCAGGGCCAAAATAGTGTCTAGAGAACAATTTGGTCTCTTCTGTAGCAATGTGGGGCCATTTTTCAGTTTCAATGTCTGACATAAGGAGTGGTGACTTTATCACCTGCCTGTTCAGGTTTGCATGGAGTGGGTTGGGGCTCTGATAAAGAGGGTCATGAATGAGCTTATGAATATAAGTTAGGACTCCTATGGTCTGAGAGGTCTGACAACTTAACTACTTTACATTATTCATGGCCATTCTATGACCTTTGTTAATATGCACTGACACGCCTGAGTAGGGGACTGTTTCAGAGTGTGGGACTCTTATCTAGTGTGGGGACTCTTATCTATTGATTGAAATTGTCCTTTTGAAAATCTAAGGCAAATGACTAGCAAAGGGATCAAAAGCTCTAATATCCCCCTTTTGCCTTCCTTTTTTTTTTTTTTTTTTTTGCATGTTCTATCAACTGAGCCAGCCAGGAGCCCCTGAGAACCCCCTTCTAGAGTGTTAGTTATGGGTAGAGAAATATGGAAGGTAGGATACAAAGGTAGTTTTGAGGGAAGATCCCAGAGAAGTCTTTAATTCAAAGTTAGAGAGTTTTGATTTTATTTCTTGGCTGAGGGGCACCCATAAGAAAAAGTAAGAAGGGGAGTGACAGTGTATCTATGAAAAAGGACGTTTAATGAGACAGAGGTCTGCAGGATGCAACGGAGAGAGAAACGTAGGGAAGGGTTAGTCGGTTGTCAAGGTGTTAGCCCAAAGTCCAACTTTCAGAAAACTGTTACCAGCCCTAGAAAAGGCTGGGCCTGAGAGAAATCATTAGACTCTGGAGGCAAACAACCTCTACTCAGACCTGGAGGGCATGTCCTTAAACTGCATCCTCAATCCAGGTAGGGGATACCAAGAACCATCTTGTGCAGATGAGAACAAATCTGTTGGCATGGGACAAAGTGTAGCCAAGGGAGACCAGGACTGGCAGCATGTCTACTGTAGGTACCTGGGCAGGGAAATGTTGAGGGTCCCCACAAAAGGGCCACAGCCAGCCTCTTCTCAGAGCCCTGAGACCCACCATCAGACCACTGGGGTCTGATGCCATCTGGTATAATCTGGCGGCAACACTAGTCACAACTCTTCTTCCGACTGACTTGGTTTTGATTCCGTTTTTTAATCATTTCGACCTACCTGATCATGTCATGGGTGGTCATGCATGATCAAGTCACAGCTGCCTTTCTATCAGTGACAGATTGGCCCCATTGCTCCCTGGTAGAGTTTCTTGCTCTCATAACTAAAGGAATCCAGAAGATATGGGCATGATATGTCAGTGACAGTGGGAAGGTAGAAATAGGTGTGCATTAGAGAATCTGGAAGGTTGAATGGACAGAATTTGGTTATAAATTGGGTGTGGCCATTATGGAAGAGAGAAGAGGCACTGCTGAGCCTAGGTCATGGTGTTCAAACCCTTTTGAGCTCTAAAGCCAAGGATATTGTCCCTGGGTGGGGGAGGGGAACAAACCATGTGCATACCTTTTGTCTATAAAACCAGGAGGTTTAGAGATGTTAGCCAAAGGTTCAGAGATCTTAGCCAAAGGATAAGAACCCCTTTTGTAGAGGAAATTCCTGAAGGTAGTACTGGATGACCTGAAAGATTCCTTCTGCTTCCTTAATATTAGGGTAGTTTTGGAACTTAAATATTACTATATTGTTGGGGCCATAGATAGCTACAAGGAATTCAGGAGTATGCGCTGGTACTTGCTTATATGAGACAAAGGGAGTATAGGGGGGAAATTTATTTTGTTTTAGACCCTATCAACCCTAAGTGCTGACAGGGCATTCATAAGGGGATTAAGGGGATGTTGAACAGATTATTAAAGGCACATCTTGGTAGAGTGTTTAGTTCATTGATCTGCACTGTCTAATATGGTAGCCATTGGCCACATGTGACAAGTAAGGATTTGAAAGAAAGGTTTGCTAAGCCTCATTGAGATGTTCTGTGAGTGGAAAGTAAACATTCATTTTGAAGATAGGCCAAAAAACAAAACAAAAGAAGATGAATATTTCACTTTTAAAATATTGATTACATGTTTAAATCATAATATTTTGGATACATTGGGTTCAATAATATATTTTAATAATATATAATTAATTAATACATAATTAATTATATTATAGAATTAATATAGAATTAATATATAATTTATTAGTTTCAGAGGTAGAATTTAGTGATTCATCAGCGGCATGTAACACCCAGTGTTCATTATATCAAGTGCCCTCCTTAATGCCCATCACCCAATTATCCCTTCCCTCCATCCACCTCCTTTCCAGCAACCCTGTTTGTTTCCTAGAGTTCAGCATCTCTTATGGTTTCCCTTGCTCTTAATTTTCATCTTATCTCAGTAATATGTATTATGAAATATATATTAACTTCTTTTTAAATGTGGCTACTAGAAAATTTCACATTACATATGTGGCTTGTATTTGTGGCTTGCATTATATTTCTATTGGACAGCACTGCTCTAGATAATGTTTATGGGTATTTACTGGTGACAACTTGGGAAGGATCGAGGTCTCTGGAGAGAGGATATAGAAAGGGAAGTGTGAAGGCTTGAGGACATAATTGTGGAGAATGTTCACATTCACAGGTCTAAAAAGGGAAGGAGGCTGGGAAGGAGCTGGAGAATGAACAGAAAGAATGAAGAAGGTGCTGTCACAGGAATGAGAGGAAGAGGGAGCTTTAGCGAGGGGGGTCTAGCGAATAAGATTGCGCTAATTTGGCAATAATTCTCCAACTGCAATAATTCTATTGTTGTTGGAGAGTGCATGGATATTTTTACCCCCAGAAAGTGAAATAATCAAGTTTTAATTTTAGGAAGATGATTTTGGCAACAAATTAAAGCATCAGGTTAAGGGAAAAGTTGAAGTCCAGGTGGCCAGTTAAAAAGTTAGGTAATAAGAGCAAACCCGAAGCCCTTAAGCATCTATAAAGCTGAACAGAAAAGAATCGTTTTCACTTTGAGAAAGAGCTTTCTATTTTATTTTCTTGCAGTGAAAAATGAGGTGAGTAAGATTTTGGTAATTTAAACATGTGTCTTCTGTTTATAGAATCCAGGAAAATGGGTTGCAATGAAAATCAGTGTCACAGATGATTAAAGATGCTTTGTGTGAGAAAAATAGAAAGATGTAAAGAAACTAAGGACACAGAAAATATAGGATTCATAAGAAACAATGGTTGTCTTTTTGTATAATTGTCCCACGTAAGAAAAAGAGAAAAGAACATTATTCCACATCCTTGAGAACATGACAGCAGAAAAGAATGGTTTCTAAAAAGAGTTTTTCTGGAGACTCCGGCTCCATAACTTATGACCATTTCAGATACTTGTGTTTACAAATGGAACGTACCGCATCCTATGATGTCCATTAAGCAGACATTTCGGTACATGAAATGATTTATTGGGAACTCCATTAGGGCAAAGAAGAGATTGAAGTCTATAAAAGTACAAAATTCAGGGTATCAAGTAAAATGAGCTGAATGTTCCTATTTAAATTTATATTATAAAATCTTTGCTAGTTTAAAGGAAAAGAGGAAAAAGTAATGGCAGAAGAAAAGGAATGCAAGTGGTCATATGAGGAAATGAAACAAAAGGGAAGTAAGTGGCTGACCAATTAAAGGCATTTGGAAAATAGGTCAAATGGAGCATATGAGTCAGGCTCTGTGATGGAGACTGTACAGAATTAGGAGAGAAGCCATATATGTTGCAGATTAATAATTGTAATAGTAGTAATAAGAATAATAAATATCAGTAGCTAACATTTATTTAGCATATAGTATTTACCAGCTGGTGTTTATAATTTTTCACTTATTTATTTATCACAATAACCTCACACAATAGGCATTATGTCAATGTTAGAAAGGAGGCACATGGAGATTGGGTCATTTGCCAGGTCACACATCTAGCTCACTATATCTCACTGCTTCTGAAAATGTCAGGAAGACTCAAGTTGTATCAGGCAGCGTTGGCTGGGTTATGCTACGGTAAAGAATGACTCCAAAACCCTTAGTGGTATCTAACAATAAGGATTTTTTTTTTTTTTAACTTCATTACAGGACACTTGCTCTGCTTCATTTCTGGCCTTTGCCTGAAGAAGCAGTCCCCCTCTAAGATGTTGTTTAGATGTCTTTAGGCAGAGGAAATATAAAGCAATAGAAGAACCATGTGATGACTCTTACAGCTTCTCGTGGAAGTGGAATGTATCACTTTTTCTCACATTTCCTTTGCTTAAGTAAGTCATGTGGCAAGCCTGTCAATGACGTGAGAAGTGCAATACTTCTGTAGAGAGGGCCTTTGGAGTAAGAGGACCCACAGGGAGGGATTTTTGTCTTTTTGTTGTTGCTGTTATATGAATCTTTAGCTTTGTAAGGATGCAAATCAAGGAATAGTTATTTGACTTCATTTCACACCAAGGAGTTAATTCTTAGGGGCACCTGGGTGGCTCAGTCATTAAGCGTCTGCCTTCGGCTCAGGTCATGATCCCAGGGTCCTGGGATCGAGCCCCACATCGGGCTCCCTGCTCAGCGGAAAGCCTGCTTCTCCCTCTCCCACTCCCCCTGCTTATGTTCCCTCTCTCGCTGTATCTCTCTCTGTCAAATAAGTAAAATCTTTAAAAAAAAAAAAAAGGAGTTAATTCTTGGCTGTCAGTATTGAATGGGGAGTGACAGGGTAGCAGAGAGTCATGCAAGCGGGGGACTCTGAAATTGAGAGCAGCCCCCTCTCATCATGATCAAGAAGGGCAGTGAGGCCACAGCCTAAATCATTGCTGGGCAAGGCACCTGGAAGGAAGACCAAGTTTCAACAATATGTAAGTTCACATATGACCAAAGGGAAGGGCTGATTGGCTTGAGAGCTGGTAGGGAAGATTAGATCAAACAAGGTGATCACAGTCTCAGGATCTGGTGAAGGCTGAAGCTTAGTTCAAGGGGGGAAGCCAATTTTTGAGGGGGAAGGGCATGCCCTGAGTTCCTTTGTCTGAAAACCCCTCCTCTCCATGAATTCCTGGGGAGTGCGCTATGAACTCATAACAATGTATGCAAAAGAGGGACAATTATAGATAGTCCTATTTATTAAAATGTAGAGAGATAATAGGCCCAACAAGATCTATAGGAACCAAGTAATTAGAATGTGAACCGATGCAGACAGGTAGAGCAGACACATGAGAAAAGGGGAAGGACAATTTAATTCTTTTTTTTTTTTTTGAATTAATGTTAAATTCAGCCTGAATTTTTTGGGTAAATTGCTCATTTTTATGCAAATAAATCAGTTTTAAAGACTCTAAAAATATTTCCACAAAGATGTAAATTGTTCTTGATGAATACAATAAAAGCAAGTGATGATCACTTTTTGGAACTTAGAAAAAATTCACATCAGGTGAGGGTATAACATTTAGAACTAAGACAATTTATTTTCCTTTCCAGTGTTAAAGAACTCTAAAAGCTACAGTAATAAATTGGAATATGTGGGGAATGGAGACAAATGTAAGATTTAATCTCATCACTCATATATGCGAAAAGTTCTAATTTTTGTGCATCCTTTATAGCGTTTTCCCACATACATATAAAAGCTGTGTAATTACAGATTCCATTTTCCATAAACAATCTTCCATGTTGAAGCACAGTCCTTATGATTATAAAGGCTGCAAAATAGTTCACTGAATAGAATTAACATAACTAAATTCATTTGGTTTCTTTCAGTTTTCATCGTTGTTATTAATACTGCGGTATCTCTGGGTGGTGAGATGGAGCCCGGAGTTGGGCTCCATGCTCAGCACGGAGTCTGCTTAAGATTCTCTCTCTCCCGGGGCGCCTGGGTGGCTCAGTTGGTTAAGCGACTGCCTTCGGCTCAGGTCATGATCCTGGAGTCCCGGGATCGAGTCCCGCATCGGGCTCCCTGCTCGGCAGGGAGTCTGCTTCTCCCTCTGACCCTCCCCCATCTCATGTGCTCTCTCTCTCTCAAATAAATAAATAAATAAAATCTTTAAAAAAAAAAAGATTCTCTCTCTCCCTCTCCCTTTGCCCCTCCACCCTGCTCTCTCTTAAATAAATAATCTTTAACACAAAATTAAAAAATTAAAAGAAAGACTACAGTAGATGGCTATGCAGAATATATTTACTAAAATTTTTTTTTGGTGGTTCTTGCAGCAAAATTTCAGAACTGGGGTTACTGGGCCAGAGGTTATAAACACTTTATGACTACATGTAAATTGATTGAAAAAGAATGGCTACATCAATTTAACTAAACCGTGAATGTAATTTACTACAACCTCACTGGTTCTAGGAATTATATTTTAAGACCATATAAATTGAAAAATCAATAAAAAAATATGGTATTTGGTGTCAATTTGTATGTTTGAATACTTGTGAGGCTCAATAGTGTTCTCTGTGTTTATTTACCAACCATGTGGACCATCACTCATTCATTCAACCCTTCTTTCATTCAGTTCCTGCACAAGTATTTTTTTGAGCACCCACAATGTAGGTGCAAGACACTATTTATGTTTCTGAGCACAAGACAGTGGAGAAAACAGAAAATCCCTGTTCTTATGGATTTTGTATTCTGGGGTTAAGACAATAAACATAACAAGTATTAAAATTGGGTAGTATGTTGAATATTGTACTTACTAGGGAAAAAAATAAAGCAAAAGGGCAAGAATAAGGCATTTGTTGGGAAGAAGTTGCATTTATAAATAGGAGTAGCAGTGAGAAGAAACGTTTGAACAAAGACTTGAACGAGGTGGGGACAGGTCCCATCAGGCATTTGAGGAAAGTGTGGAGCCAGAAATGCGAGGCTGTCCGAGGCCAGGAGGGGAGGACTGCCTGATGTGTTGGACAAGCGCGGAGGCCAGGTCCTTCTGGGTGGGTGAGACTTTTGACTTTGACTCTGATGATGTTCGTTTGTTTGTCCGGTAGGAGGAGAACAAGGAGAGGAAATAGAACTAAACCCGGCAGAGGAAAAAATTTCAAGAAAGAGGTTGTCAACAAAATCAAAATTAGCCAAAATATCCAGGGAGAAGGAAATGGGAACAGATCAAGCACGGTCAATAAAGAAAGGCGGTGGCCAGAGCTCAGTCACGTGGTGACACTCAGGTAAAGAGAGGCACCAAATGGAGTTTAGCGGTGACCCCAGAATGAAGGGAATACTCACTGTTTATAAAAAGCTTGCCGGTTTTGACGCGTCTGATGTGGAATTAAGGGCGTTATTATCAACGGTGATAACTGGGAAACTATCCCAGGCCTTTTCCCCAAATACTTACCAAATATCAAGGGATGGGTCCCCTGAATGTTTTCTGAGTGACTGTGTTGGATATCCAGATTTGGAAACCACTGAGTAAACTGTTGGAACTAAGAATATATCAAAACAGTTCTAAAAAAAAAAAAATTGAATAAAGTGGCTCTGGCTATAACACAGAAGAACCACGAGGTGGCAGAAGAACTCCATTCTCTAAGCCTCTTGGCGGCTACCTTAATTCACTTTTCTTATTCCTCCGATTTCACGCCCTTCCTCTTTTTTCTTTTCTAGTGGGTTGGCTTGAAATATATAGAAAAGAAGTTCCTTAAAAGAATGGATGCTAATATTCTACATAGTTCTCAATATTAAAAAATGTATAGAGAAGAAAATTACCTAGAATATTAAATTAGTGAACTCTTTGGAATTAATGCCATTAAATAGAGCTTTCTGTTTTATGTTGAAGCAAAATGTGTTAATATTGGGAAGTGAAATAATCATAAGAAACTTTTTTTTTTACTGCTTAATAGATAAGTTTTGAGGCACAGATTTTATAGACATATTATTAATATGTATTATATATGCTAAATTTATTCTTAAGAAAAACATAAATTTTTGTTTTTGTAAAGCTAGAAACTCTTAATGGTAATTTTTTTATACTGAATTCCAAAGAGAAATGTCCTGAATTCTGAAGAGTCAAAGGCTAACTGGATCCTGTCTGAATCTAGGCTCCACCTTTTTGGAGACTGACCTTGAGCAAATTTCTTGGCACCTCTCTGCTGCTATTTTAAAATGACATAATAATGCCTAGACCATATGGTTGCCGTGAAGAGTCAGTGATGTCCCAGGCAAGTGCTTTATGCTTCAAAAATTAGGAAAATAAAGTAAATTTAAAAATTCCTTCCTCTTTCCAAATTTTTCCAAATGGCAGAAGGCTGAAATACACATGTAGCCAGCAGAATCATCATCTAGTTCAGATGTTCAAAAATATCATGCTGTTAAAAGATTTCAGCGTTGAAAAACTGTGTTCACCGTTCTGAACTATCTCTCTACTTCCTGCTTTTTTTTTTTTTTGGCTCTATGTGTTGTAATTATACGTTCTGTGGTGTTCAATATGTTGTAGAAAAAGGAGAATGAAGAAGCATGTGTTTTATCAGCAGGCAAAGATTGTCCTCTTTATCCTTTGTCCTTTATATCCTTGCATGTAATTTGCTAAAGGGCTGACAAAGTCACACACAAAGTCTGCAGACAGTGAAGAAACTGACACTGAGCCTATGCTTTCCAACTTGGGTCCACCTACGAAATTTGATGAGCTTATACAGATTCTTCTTTTCCATACTCTGAAAGAAAGGGGTTGCTTATAAGAAGGAGACGTAAAGTCCCATGTTCTAGACAAAGCTGTTGGCAAAGATGCCATGAGGCTGCTTGGACGACCCAAAATGTAAACACCGAAAAGGCTTCAGATTCATCTTTCATGTGGCTGCAGGGAAGGAAGGTGTTGAAACACAGATTAAATAAAGGTCTGGAAAAATAAAGGGGCACTAGGAAGAAATATAGGGAGTTTGTGTTGCTGATGAAAGGGCTATCTATGTGAAATACATCTAGTAAGATGTATTTTTTAAAAGATTTTATCTATTTGAGAAAGAGAGACAGAGAGAGAGAGAGAGTGAGTGGGGGGCGGGGCAGAGGGAGAGGGAGGAAACAGTCTCCCCGCTGAGTGCAGAGCCAGACTTGGGACTGATCCCAGGACGCTGAGATCATGACCTGAGCCGAAGGCAGATGCTTAAGCGACTGAGCCACGCAGGTGTCCCTAGTAATATTTTGATATATATGATTTAATTGTAAGTAAATTTTGTAATAACCATCTTTAATTCTAAGGATTGAAAACCTTAAGAGGATTTTAAATTTATAGTTCATTTTGTTACAGTAAGTAGCCTGATGGACTTGGACTTTATGTTTCTTAAGGCCATTTGGTGAACTTGAGGAGCAGAGGGGATTCCTTTCAGGACACCTTGAATGGGGGTAGGGGAGACGCTAGATTTCAATGAGCAGCTCTTTATTCCAAAGTATCAGATACTGCCTGTGGTAGTATCTGCTGGCTTCTGCTTCTCAGCTAGTTAACAATCATAAAAATGGAAATTACCTTAGTGGATTGTTCAGAGCATTTTTTTTTTAAAGATTTTATTTATTTATTTGACAGAGAGAGAGAGAGAAAGAGAGTGCGTGAGGGCAGGAGCACAAGCAGGGGGAGTGGGAGAGGGAGAAGCAGGCTTCCCGCCTGGTGGGGACCCTGACGCGGGGGCTCCATCCCAGGACCTTGGGATCGTGACCTGAGCCGAAGGCAGACGCTTAACGACTGAGCCACCTAGGTGTCCCTGTTCAGAGCATGTTTGAAGTGTAATTGAATAAAGAAGATTTTCATATTCCCAAGGCAGAAGAGCCAGTGTCTTGCTTCTGGAGTTGGGAAGCCTGGAATAATCTCAGCCTCTACCGTGGAAATTCTTCCTGTTCTCAAGGTCTCTATCATGAGATACCTACATCCTATTTTTCCTGACTATCTGAGTTAAAATGCTTTTTCCCTTTTCTGTGTCCACATAGTCATTAGTTTATCGAGGGGTATCCAGAAACACGGCTGCCTCTTAAAACTTCTGACATTGGCATATGGTTATTGGTCTGGCATTTTTCTCAACTCCCAATATCAAAGAAAATCAAGGATGGTTTCTCTGTCTCTGTGCTCTTTCTCTCTCTGTCTTTTTTTTTTTTTTTTTAAAGATTTTATTTATTTATTTGAGAGAGAATGAGATAGAGAGAGAGCACATGAGAGGGGGGAGGGTCAGAGGGAGAAGCAGACTCCCCGCCGAGCAGGGAGCCCGATGCGGGACTCGATCCAGGGACTCCAGGATCATGACCTGAGCCGAAGGCAGTCGCTTAACCAACTGAGCCACCCAGGCGCCCTCTCTCTGTCTTTATTGTGGTAAAATAGACAACATGTAAAATTTGCCATCTTAACCATTTTAAATATATGATACAGTAACATTAAGTATATTCACATTGTTGTACAATTTCACCACTCCATAGTTTTTTTGTGTGGAAGTTTTATGTTTTTTTGCATATAAAATTATATCATCTGTGAATAGAGACAAATTTACTTCTTCCTCACCAATTTGGATGCCTTTTATTTCCTTTTCTTGCCTAATTGCTCTGGCTAGAACTTCCAATACTATGTGGAATAGAAGCCAGAAAGAACAGAACAAATATTAGAGGATTCTACTTATTTGAAGATATAGAATAGTCAAATTCATAGAGATAGAAAGTAGAAGAGTGTCCAGGGACTCTGGGGGAGAAGTAATGGGTATGGAGTATCAGTTGTGGATGATGAAAAAGATTGGATATGGTATATGAGCTTTTGGCTCAGGTTTTACTTTCAGAGGAAAATAGTCAATATACAATGTTGTTTTGTTATGATTATAAAACAGGAGTTTGGGAACCAAGGGATAGAAGTAGGATTGTCTCTTTTAACCATCACTCCCAGTGACTCAGTTTAGGGGGCAGATTTGTCCCGAAATCTTAGGCTGTTCCAGAATAGGACCCAGTAAGACTTCCACTGGATGAAGCTATACTACTCCTAGTCTCTCTTGGATCCTCATGTTGGGGGGCCAGCAGGTAAAGACAGGAATTATTACACTGGTGGGGAACTTGAGTCTGATTATCACAAGGAGGTAGTACTACTGCTACATAATGGGATCAGAGAGGAGTAGCTCTGGGATTTGGTAATTCACTGAGTTGTCTTTGATGCTTCCATGTTCAGTGACAGCTGTGAATAGGCAATTGAATAACCTTGGCTCAGCTAGGTCAAGAAAAACAAAGACTCTGATTTCTAAAGCATAAAGGTCTAGATTATCCAACCAGAAAAGCAAACAAGAACTGCCAAAATCCTGCCCAAGATTGAGGGAACTTGAAAACTTACGATGTGGATGGATGGTGGATGGATGGTGGCTATCAGTCCTAGCCTCAGGCCAACTGCAACAGCCAGGATTGCTTCATCAGTCCATTGTATCAGGTCTTCACAGACACTGGCTGGGCTTAGCTTGAAGGGGACTCTGTAACATTTTGGACTTTAAAGAAGGCATACCAGGGACTGTGTAATGGCAGAGGAGGACTGTATTGGACATAATATCATCTTCTAGTCCATCTACTTCTGTGACCTCCAGTTCTGTGCAGGACTTGACTAGACCTTGTGCCTTCACTATGTTCCTCTAACTTCCTGCTAAGGGCTTCTCTGGTGCCTCGACATTGGACTTCGTAGGGAACCTGCTTAGAGTCCTTAGAAGGTCCTGGGAGATTGAGCATTTAGCACCAACTTGATAAAGCATTCTTTTATTGAATTTCCCTCATTTCTTGTTTTATTTCCTTCATCCTTCATCCCTGCACCCCAGGAGAATCACTTCCCAGAAAAAGTACTGCACCCAAGACTTTGTCTCAGGATCTCCTTCCAGGAGAACCCAAGCTAAGACATAGTTGAAACATCCTACGAGCTAATAAATGGGGGAAAAACCCACTGGGGATAGGATGGCAGAGATAATACCCATCATGGTGGGTTTAATCAATTAAGTGAAATATGAAAATTAAGAGGCTCTCCTCAGGACATAGGTGAGTTAACTTTCAGTATTCCCCAACAAACTCCCATCACACAGTTAGTTTCCTTCATTTGGGAATTTCATCATTAGCCCAGTGATTGATTGAGTAGAATTAAGTATAATAATTATGCTGAAGAAGTATGGTATATATTATGAAGTTATTAATTGGCATCCCAAGAATGAGAGGGTACAGTTCTGCCTTCTAGAACTTCTCCCTGCTGGATGCCTGATAAGGAGAATGACAAACTCAAGGATTAAGAGCCAAAGGAGAAGTAGAGTACCATTTCATCAAGAGTGAAATGCTGATTTATTAAATCTCTCTGAATATAGGCTCATCAGTTAAACCAAAGCAAGATTCCTTCTTTTCCCCTAAATCTAATACTGTTTAATTACATGCTCAGAGAGAGGGGGGGGGGGTGGATGAAGAGGAAAAGAGAGAGAGAGAGAAAGATGAAAGATTCTGGAGAGTCAGGCCATGCCTGGGTCTGCTTACTATGTGAATCTGGGAAGTGGGAGAAAAAAGCAGAGAGCTTTCACCAATACTCTTTAAGGACAGTTTAATATTTAAGCTACCTAGTGCAATGTGCCTATGAGCATCTCCATTTCTAACGATTAGGTGCTCCTCTCTTACGAAGAGTTAGTTAAGTGTGGGTGGAGGAGCAGAAGTGGGTGGGGAGGGAGATTGGAAATGGGAGGACCAGAATCACACCCTCCACCCCAGGGCACAGGTGGTGGTGTAGGGAGAGGAGGAGGAGGTGTTTCCTTTGCTCCAAATGTTAGTATTAGCTGCGTTCCCCTTTGTGTTTGGGGGATTTCACCTCAGTCCCCCAGTGCTTGATCTCCTGCTCAGACTCTTAGTACCTGGTGTGTTAAGCAACTTCCTGAGCCTGGAAGATGTATGTAAGGCAGTTAATCAAATGTTCAATAAGGGATTCTCAGCTGAGGGCAGAGAAGTCTGTAGTTCATTTATATAAGGACTTTGCTAGACCATAATAACACAAGGTAAACAAGATCCTCTAAGATTTACCTGAGAATGCAGAGCACATAATTCTTCACCTGAACCTGTTCCTGAGTTAGTCACAAAAGTGACTAAGTTTACGTGAACTATAAGATAAAAATGAATGTTTTAGTTTTGTGGTTTGTTTGTTTGTTTTTGTTTGTTTGTTTTAGGAAGGAGGGCTCTATCTGTAGAATCCTTTGAACTAGAGATTATTTAAAATTACTTAGAACAAATGCCATTATGTACTAAGTAAAATTTCAATTGTGTGCAACAACTCCTCTGTGAAAATGACTGTTCAGCCCAATCAAGTTCAGAACATAGGTCCAAGGCAATTCAACCAAACAGGACTAAAGGCTGTCCAGATCAGCCCATGACCCTACAGCACTGTTTGCTTTGGCAGCTATCCGACGTCTGTGGTAAACTAAAGCCAGGAGGCAATGGTGATCATCTGAAAAAGGGAATCTCCTGTGGTTAGTGATTGGCAATAAGTTAATAAGTTCACACCCATAGAGTGACTTTGAGCTGAATATGATGAGGGAAGTTGACTCTGGAAAGCTGAATTTGTCTTGGATGTGTCTCTCTTTCTCTCCTTTTAAGGACTCTTCTAACACTAGTGTCACATCTGAACGTGGAGAAATATTGCCATTTTGGAAGGAATCAGGGATTTCGAATTAGAAAATGCTATGGTCTGAATGTTTCTGTCACCTCTTAAATGCTTATGTTGAAATCCTGATGCCCAATGTGATGGAATTAGGAGGTGGGCCTCTGGGAGGTGCTTAGGTCATGAGAATGGAGTCCTCAGGGATGAGCTTAACACTCTCATAAAAGAGTCCCAGAGAGCTGGTTTGTCTCTTTCCCCATGTGAGGATGCAGTGAGAAGGCACCAACCTTCATAATCAGGAAGAGAACCCTCACCAGAAACTAACCATGTAGTTGCCTTGATCTTGGTGCTCAGCCTTAAGAAATGAGAGAAACAAGTTTCTGTTGTTAATAAGCCACCCAAGTCATGGTATTGTGTTATAGCAGCTCAGATGGACTAAGACAAAAAAAGTGATATCCAGTCCCTGCTTTGAGTTGGCCAACTGTGTGACTTTGGGTAACTGACATAACCCTGTTGTGCTTCTACTTCCTCATCTTTAAAATAAGGATTCTACACTAACAATAGCTATGTTATAGTATACAATATCAAGTGATGTGTATGAAGTTATTTATAAATAAAAAAGTCCCGTCTACCTCCAAGTCCCAGACTTTCTTCTCTTCCTGGGAAAAGCTTGGGGATGTCCACAGCATGAAATGGATGTCACAGATTGGAAAATTTACCTCTTCTTATGTCTGTCCTTTTCTCTGCCTTATTCTTCGTCCCCTTTGGAGGGCATGATGCCATCCAACTGTGCGTGGTTCTACACCTCAATAACAACTCCGCAGAAATTGAACTTAATGTATGCTGCAATACATGTCTGAAAATAAATGAGCTGTGAGGAGGGAAATGCCAGTTCTGCCTCACTCCCAGTGAAATCAAGATGAGACAGCTGTGCCCATAAATGAAGCCATTTGAAGAGTTAACATGGAAGACAGCCCCGTGTAATTGTGAACTTCTGTGGAACTACTCACAGACCATGCTCTAGAAATTAATAAAAGTACTGAAGAAGATGGGAAGGGTATACAAAATGAAAGCCAAATGAGTGAATTAGTTTTCCCGTCTGGTTCAGCAGTACTGAATCCAAACACTGCCAGGCTCTGCTGGTCTATGGTGTAAGTGGTATTTTGAATGATTTATACCAAGGCTATGTAGGAAATCAAAGCAAAACAGGATAAAAATAAAGGATGATGACACTTGTGTTCCTGGTGGGTAAAAACACACTGGAAAAAAGAAATGAACTGGTAATTAAAAATAAAGAATCCCTTACGTTTGTCAATAACTTGAAAGCAAACAGATCATATCTGTCAACATTTCCAGCATTCATATAATTTCAAAAGAACTTCTCATCTACCCAAATGTTTGTTTGTTCATTCACCCATTCATCTAAAAAAAATTACAGTTTCTTCTATGTACCAGATTCCAGACTCAGAGCTTAAATATGCTCCTCACTTAATTCTCAAAACAACCATTCTCAACAGGCATTATTATTATTCCAAGTTTTTAGTAAAGGAAATTGAGATGCTGAGCTGTTAGTAACATATCAATATGATCAATTTAGCCGGAAACAGAACTGAGATTCTAATCCAGTTTTTTCCCTTTAGTATCCAGTACCCCTTCTTTTACTATAATACTTGTTACGCACTCAATTGGTATGTTAAAGTGAGTTGAAGGTTCTTGAATTTAAAAAATGTAAAGTGTTGGGGCGCCTGGGTGGCTCAGTTGGTTGAGCGACTGCCTTCAGCTCAGGTCATGATCCCGGGGTCCTGGGATCGAGTCCCGCATTGGGCTCCCTGCTCAGTGGGGAGTCTGCTTCTCCCTCTACCCCTCCTCCCTGCTTGTGATCTCTCTTTCTCAAAGAAATAAATAAAATCTTTAAAAAAAAAAAGTAAAGTGTTTTTAGCAATTTCTTAGTGGCCTCCGAAAATTGGAGGCAATGCAATCGAGCATTTACATTTACCTATAGTGCAGCTGGAGTGGAAGAGGGTGATAAAATTCTGTCTTCCTGTTTGTGCCATTGAGCTATATTTTACTACATTCAAATATCATGGTTCATTCTGCCAGGTAGAAGATAATTTATTTATCTTATTTATTTCACAATTGCCACCTAAGCTATGGTTTCTCATCAGAAACCTATATTCGAATCACCTGGCAAGTTTTAAAAATGCAGATTTGTATGTTCCATCCCTGCATTGTTGAATCAGAATTTCTGGGGTTGCGCCAGGGATGCTTCATTTCATTTATTTATTTATTATTTATTTATTTATTTATTTAAAATTTTATTTTATTATGTTATCTTAGTCATCATACATTACATCATTAGTTTTTGATGTAGTGATGCACGATTTTTAACTAGCACACTGGTTCATCCTGACACCTGCTCAAGTTTGAGAACCACTGTCCGAGATGATCCTCTATCAAGACCGCATCCACAGTGGATGGTGGCAAAACTGCTGATGCTGTCAGAGTCTGACTCAGCTTGTAACTTCCAGGCCATCCCTTCCGGCCCCACCACTGAGCCAGGCCCTTCTGCCTACACCACATCACATGAAATTGCATCACATCAAAGCCCACATTCCAGGATGACTCCTAGTTCACCCAAGTCTGACTCCGAGTTCAGAGTTGGCCTCCATGCACCCTAGGAACTCTGGCACATTTCCTACTACAACCTCAGTCTGGGCTCTGATCTCCCCTTCCTGCCCTCAGTGTCCTGTGCTATGATCCTGATGTGATACCTGGATTCTTTTCTGGTCAACATAGGCCTTTAGTTCTACAGAAGAATAAATCTCTCACCACCAAGTAAATAAAATAATTTTTATCTGGTTCATTTAGGTATTGGAATTAAAGATGTAAAAATATTTGTTTACTCAGTTAATGATAAATTAGCATCTTGCAGGATTCATGATTAATCATGCTCTACCTGGAAGCAAGTGCCAAAATGACTCTGCTAACAGAATCTATCTACTGCTGAAATAAATGCATCAAAGACTGCTTTATTGTAAGTTCCTTAATTTTATATTCTGGTTGCATATTGACATTCCCTAATAAAAATTGTTTGGATTCCTCTCTGAAACATTGTGGTGAGTCTTGAGGAGGTAATTTACATTTGCTAAACACCGAATTATAAAACTATATCCATTATTCTGGCAAGGCAAAACATCTTTTATTCTATGAGATTTAAGCACTCATTTAAAATGAGTATTTTATTCCATTGGTCTATATGTCTGTTTTTGTGCCAGTACCATGCTGTCTTGGTGATCACTGCTTTGTAATATAGCTTGAAATCGGGCAACATGATGCCCCCAGCTTTGTTTTTCTTTTTCAACATTTCTTGGTGATTCAGGGTCTTGTCTGATTCCATACAAATTTTAGGGTTGTTTGTTCCAGCACTTTGAAAAATATCATTGGAATTTTGATCGGGATGGCATAAAATATGGATAGCAACATCTATTTTGAAAAGTGGTCACAAAGACTGGATAACAACATTTGTAAAGTTCCTGGCACATAGTGGGCACTCAGTAAATTCTAGTTTGCATTCTCCTTCTGTTCCTGGCCATGACAGTAACACAAAGCCCTGTCCTTTTCCCCCTGTCTCCATCAAAAGTTTTATGAGACCGCCTGCATGGTCTTTTCTCAGCTTTAGGTCATTGTCATAAATCATATCTGACATCAGTGTCTGTTGAGGTTGGGTCCCCAGGAAGGAGAAGCTGAGATAGGGTGTGGAGCACAAAAGGTTTATTGGGAGAAATGTTTGTGAAACAAAGAGAGGGAAAGAGGATTTAGCAGACATGACAAATCTCTGCCTGTCTGGTAGGGGGCCCAGAATAAAGACTGCCCCTTAGAGGAGTCCTGCATTTGGTGGGACTGATGAGGTCTTTTGTCATGTTGCCTTGCTTGGTCGTTGGCTGGGAGTGTCATAAGTAAAGCATGACTGTGGCTACCACCATCTGAGAAGAGTGTGTCCTGGTCTCAAATGCTGAGTCAGATTGTGAAGTAGCTGGCTGCTGGAGAGTCAACCACACTCCCCACAGTTGGGCAGTGAGTTCTTTCTTGATGGGGGATCTGAGTGGTGCATCTCTGTGTCTGCCCCAGTGTCAATTAAGGATTTAGAACCTAGAGCAATTTTTTTTTTGGGGGGGATGCTGCCTGCTTCATAAGAGGACTTAGGAGCCACAAGAATGGCCTTCGTGGCACTGGACACAGGCAAATGTTCAAACTGGGAGGTTTTGTGTACCTTTCAAAAGCACACCTCACCTACCTGTTACCAAGGCCCTAAAACTGGGTGTGTGTGTGTGTGTGCTGTCTGTGTGGTATTCCTTCCTTGCTCTACCCTCCTCTGTCATGCCTCTTGGGAAACAGACTGTGGGAATCTAACTGAGTCATGTGGTCTAAATATTTCCTATGTAAAGAAGAGGGTCATGTAGCCATGCAAACTTGTGGTTACAGAGCGCTTTGTCCCTTGCACTGAGGGCAACCAAATGCCATTAGCATAACAAAGGAGAGTAGTATATTTTAATATGCATAGTGCATTTTATAAAAATGATGAATATGAGTAGATGTCACTCTCAATCTTATTTTAACATTCAACCAGAGATTAAAAGTGCATTCTTATATCAGAAGATATATATCTAGAGCATCTTTCTCTAAAGCTACAAGACACATGGTAGGAAGTGGAAACATTAGAGTCACACCACAGAATTGGGGTTATTCTCAGGGCTGGGTTCAGTGTAGACAGAGCAACAAGCAGGGCATTTAGGGAATGTTGGAAATTGTCCTGCTGAGTGGGTTCTACCCTAGCTCTTCCTTACTAGTCAGTTGCTATTCAGATGTCATAAACGTGTGCAGTGTTTTGTAAAATATATTCAATGTTTTGCTAATTAATTTGAGAGAGGATTCTGCTACATGTTTTAAAACTTAACTAATTTTCAGAGGATAAGAATACAATAAAATGTATATGACATGTGAATTGTATGGAATACGTTTCCGTTCAAGATTTGAAAATTGATCTAGAATGTTGTAGTATTCCACAATTATGTAGTTGAGACAGACAGGGCATATTATGAAGAGATTGCTTACTGGACAACGGAAGTTGGGCACTCACAGTTGAGTCTGCACTCAGGGTTAACTATACAATGGAAGACAGCCTTTGAGAGGGGACACATACCAGATCCCTATGAGGATGGTACTACATATAAAAATCAAGTGAGTTGTTTCCAAGTGAGCAGCTCTCTCACGAGGGCAACTGTGGACTTTGTAAGTCGGCTTGTGGGGGAGAAGATCTGGTAGTGAAGCACTGTGCTGAGATTTGTCTGGAGCTCTTATTTTGGGAGTGGAGTGACCTCCAATCATAGTACCTGCTAAGTGGGGCAATGCGTTGTACCACATCCTCAGGTTCAACATGGATCTTCCCTAGAGATGGGAAGGGGCAGGTTCACTGGTTTTTGTTTTACTGGATTACATATTCACCCTGACTTGTAGAGGTTTAGTGGCAGGATTTCCAAGTGGTCCAGACAATTTTAATGAACTCTTTTTTTTTTTAAAGATTTTATTTATTTATTTATTTGAGAGAGAGTGAGAGAGAGAAACAGCATGAGAGGGGATAGGGTCAGAGGGAGAAGCAGGCTCCCCGCCGAGCCGGGAGCCCGATGCGGGACTCGATCCCAGGACTCCGGGATCATGACCTGAGCCGAAGGCAGTCGCTTAACCAACTGAGCCACCCAGGCGCCCTTAATGAACTCTTTTAAGAGCAAGAAAAGAACGGTAGAAATAACCATAGTAAGAAGGTCCTTTTTATACTTCATGTTTTGTCAGATTAGTAATTTTGTGCTCATGAAAAATGCCCACTAAGAGGACCTAGAATAGATTTATCCCTTATTTGTCTGTATAGTTTACAAAACACTTTTTTCTATAAAAGTATAAGATGGAATGCAAGAGTACTTGAGACAAAGAAGCTTGTTAAAAGATAATTTTTACTTATTTGATGGACATGAATTGCATCTTAATTTTCAGTTTTTTAAAATAAATTTGCTACATGTTTTGAACTATTAAAAAAAATGTAACATCTGAAGTGTCCTTAAACCCCGCATTCCTAATTTATTCTTTTTTCCTCTTCCCTAAAGGACATCTTTATTATAAATCTAATGTATGTTCTTGCAGTCTGTTTTTCATTGTTTTACACAAGTGAAGTATTCATAAGCAGTATCAAATATTATTTTTGTATTATCTAAAATTTTTCATAAATTATAGCATAAATTATAGCATATTTTAATATATTCAGAAATATGCTTTTTCCACATGTATTTTTGGCTACATCATGTTAATATAGATCTTTCATTTTTTTAAAATTGCCCCGAAGAAATCTATTGTATGGCATGCCACATTTTATTTATCCATTTACTGATTAATGGGACATTTTAAAAAATATGTCACCTAATGATGTTCATCAATCTAGCCTTTATTTAAAAAGGATTTTCTTTTTATGTACAGGGTGTTCCAATAAAATGTTTTGGTTAATGAAGAGCTTCTGCCTATGCTATCTATAGGAATTACCAATTTTTAGAGGATTTAAATACAATAAAAGACATAACTTGAAATGTTTCCTGAATATACTTCTATTTTATTATGTTTCAAATGATTCTTAAAGATAATGTCAAGTTTTGTGTACACATGCTGCACTCGAGGAGAATGGTGTGGGGTTTAGGGAATAGTAATCCTAGTAATTGACTTACACTTCCCCTTTCCTGTGATTCTAGCCTCCTAGAGCAATAGAGATCAGAATGACATGACAGGCATTGTATTAATTTTTTTAACCTCAGAATACAAGGTGTTTTGTAAGCATGTTGGAGAATGTGACTTGGTCCTTGCAGCCAAAATGAAGCTCTCCATTCCTCTTTCACTGGTTCTTCACACCCATATCCCCCCAATAATCAGGACCTAGCCACACTGAATTTCTTTCCTTACTCTAGTTCTGAATTTTCACTTGTGGAGGCTGTTAGAATTTGGGTTTGAAGAGCCATGGCTTATGAAAATGGCTCTACAAAACACCAGAATTGCGTTAGCAAGCTACAGGATAGAATCAGTTATATGATTATCTTACGTTGAAATATTGCAGGTGCAGGCATTTTGGAATGGACTAGACATTTTATTCAATGATGTATTTTGTCATCGTGCCCTTCTGGTTTTTAAATCATAGCTATACGTGACATGTATACATAAATTCTGTGATATTTAAAGTGAATTAGAATGCCTAGTATCTTCACAAAGCAAAGTACAATAGATAGACATCTCTCCTCCAAATCTATAATTTTATAAAATTTGTTGCAATTATGAATAGAGAGTCATTTTGAGTAATTATATTTTAGTTTTAGGACTGTTCTCATTAGGAACTTATGTGAAATAAAATGCTAATGTTCTTTCAGAACATAATACATTTGCAAAGTATGGAAGCACTTTCTATTATCCTTATACACGGGAGACATAGGTAGTGACATTATGTAGATAATTTTACCTCAACAAAAATAATACAACCATAGACACTGATGATGAGAAAGACTCAAGAGGTGCTTTATTTCATCAGCATGAAACATTGCTGCATATCTTAAACTCCTTGTGTTGATTTTCTGTGCCTCTAATGATACCACTTTTAACAATTTCTGAGGAAAAGTTTTTGAATTTTTAATTGAGTTATTTCTCATTTTACCTAAGGTAATAACCAGAGACTACATGGTACAAATTAGAAGCAATACAATCTTTAGATAGATGTTAGGTGGCTGGCTTTACCCTTTTTTTTTTAATGCTTTTTGTTTGTTCTTCTAAACACTAGTCTTGCACTCATATTATCAGATCACAAGGGTATAACACCAACTGGTTGACTGGGAGATCCTTTGTGGGTGCAACTGCACTCCCTGGTCAGTGCTGAAGAGCTAGAGACATGCTGCTCATGTGTCCAAAACTCTAAGAGCCACCTCTGGTAACAATTGAAACTAGATTTGGCTTCTGTACAAATATCTTAACTGATGTTTCATGGAAAGTCCCTAGTGCTTGCTCTTTTTTTTTTTTTAGCTTTTAATTTTGAAGTAATTATAAATTTACTGGAAGTTGAAAAGATAGTATAGAGAGGTTCCATGTATTCTTCATCCCATTTCCCTAATGGTTACATCTTATGTACCCATAGTACGATAGCAAACCAGGAGTTTGACATTGTTACAGTATGTGTATATGGCACATGCCATTTTATCACATATATAAATTCGTGTAAAAACCATCGTGATGAAGACGCAGACTATTCCATCACCACAAAGATCTCCTTTATGCTATTCCTTTATAGTAGTTGTCATCTCCTACCCCATCTCTAACCCCCTGAGAACCACTAATTTGTTTTCCATCTCTATGTTTTTGTCATTTCAAGAGTGTTATATAAATGAAATTATAAACTATGTGACCACTTTTATCTGATGGTTTCATGGAAATACCCCAGTTCCTGCTCCTTTCTTTTTAAATTCTCCCTGGTTGTCTTCTACATTTCACCCATGTACAGTTATTTTTAGCTCTGACATTTTATAATATTAGTCAAGAATCAAGTGTAAAATGTAATGTGACTTAGTCACTTTGCTAATTGCTATGAAAGTCTGGTTTTTTTTTTTTGACAAATAATCTATTATAAATGTATAATTACTGCTGGATTTCATTTGTATGGAGGGGTGGAATATGTCTTCTTTTCAAGAACATGCCTTGCTTATGACTGCATCTTCAGTGCCTAGTAAGTGTTTGACACATAGCAGGTCTTTAGTAAGTTTTGTGGAGAGTATATATGAATAAGGAACTTTTTTATTTCTAGGAGGGGCAAGGTTGATGGCTGATGAGGTTCTGTATCTGCGCGAATGGACAACTTGTACTAAATATCCATCAGGAGGAGAACCAGATGATGAAAATGCTACTGCTGATTATCACCTGTTTACTTTGTGATTGCTTCCTCCCTGTGCTGCAGGTAATATAGGTATCTCTTAGTCCAGGTAGACTCTCCCATTTGTAACTGAGGAGTTCCGAGCTGATGGAGTATGGGATCTTTCCCCTAGGTTTTGTCTCCAAGTTAGAGTTCAGGACACTCTCCTGAGTACATCATCATGAGGCATTGTCTACCTCTCTGAGTCATGGGGTGTCTCCCTAGCCTATGACCAGGAGATCCTGGTGCTCACCTTTTCTCTTCTCACTGGTCATTAGGTTAGCTCACCTTCATTGCCAAATACAAAGTGCAACCCCAATTTCCTTAGCTTAATAAGCTTTACAAGAGTATTTATACTATGAAATATACTATGTGTGGTAGGAATAAGGAATGCTCACATAGGTGTTGCTTGGTTTTCTGCTCTGTGATCATCTTTAATCAGATTCTCTGGACATCTTTCCAGGTCCTACTCACCATGAATGCAGCCAGAACAAGGTAAGCAAAAGCCTTCAAAACAGAGAAATATTTATTAAGAAAATGACCAGTTGTGACACGAATCTCCTCAAGTCCCTTCCCACTTAGCACTAATGATTATCCCTACCCATTGCATTAACATGCTTGTCGGCCCCAAAATACATGTGAATGGGACTATATTGTAGAAATGTGGATTGTTAGATTGAGGAATTTTTAACCCACTTGTTAGGTCATGGAACATCATTTAAAGCTTTGCATTGGTGAATGATATGAGCAGAGTAGTGTCCCAGGGAAAGCTAATCAACTGGGGGTAACATCTAGGAG
This sequence comes from Neomonachus schauinslandi, assembly GCF_002201575.2. Classification (NCBI taxonomy): domain Eukaryota; kingdom Metazoa; phylum Chordata; class Mammalia; order Carnivora; family Phocidae; genus Neomonachus; species Neomonachus schauinslandi. The sequence continues at coordinate 18,543,535 of NC_058403.1, forward strand.
GGAAGACTATAGGTTGACTGACAAACCATAATAAGAGCTTGAAATAGCTATTAACTAAAAATGCAAATTATTCACAACACAAGTGAGATCTTCTATTTGCATAATGCCTTTATGAGATGCTGATTGTATTAATACGTTAAAAATTCTTAATGTCTAAGTGAGTCAGGGTAGGTTTTAAAGTTGAAAAAACAAGGGATAAGAGGGCATGTGACTTGCTCAAGGCCACACATCTAGGAAGAAAGTAAGGGCAGAGCTAGAGTACAGGTGGTAATTAATCACCATGGATTAGTTTTATTTGTGTTTTTAAAGCTTGGCCATTGAGCTAACTAGTGAAGGGCATACTGTGTTTGTCAGTGCAGAAGTGGGTCAAGTTGCCTTAGGGTTGCTGAATCATATGGAATTAGAATGTTCCTGAAAGGCGGAATAGAGGTCTTTGATTCAGAGATGTCTTTGACCCAAAAGGTGTAGAGAACATTTCATATATTCAAGTAAAATAATATCTGGTAGTATTTCTGAAGTTGCCACAAGCTTGCTGTTATGGCTTATTATACACCGAACCAGGTAAACGAGCACGGTCCATAATTCTGTGAAAATTGACAAATGGCTCTATGGATACATGAATAAGGTATATTTTGAAAGCTCAGCTGCCTTCTACACAGATTTGTCAATTGAAAATCTACTCAGAGCATGTAATGCATAAAAACCTCATTTCAATTTATGTCCTATCTCTATTAATAACAGTATCTACTAAGACTCTCTTATAAAAGGCTACAGTGTTAATATAACCGAATGGTTCCAATTGACCCACATGAGACATTTTTCTGTCTGTTAGGTGAATGCTGGCACCATAATAGATGGGTTAATTTAATGAGCAAATTATACTAAATTGAAATAAAGACCTAGGGGTGTAGAAGTAGCAGAGTAACACTTGCTAGTCATCACCAAAATATTAAATTCCTGACACATAACTATTATAGAATTAAAAGCAAGTTATTAATTCAAAAAGGGAAAAATAGCAATATATGAGAGACAAATGGCAAACAAATGGAACTGATAAAAAAATAATTTTATAATAATGCAGAAATGAAAAACTTTTAAAAAATCAAACATGACTGAAACAAAAAATTTTAAAAAGTTCAATAAAAATGAATAAGTAAATTAATTTTAAAGAGAATAATGTAAATCTAAATGCCTAAAACATCTAGTAAATACAATAAATAATGTTAAAATAAAAATCTGTATCTTAGAATCAGCAGTTTGGTGGGAATGGGGAACTTTGGATGCCATCTGGTTCTATACTATCTTGATAAATATCCATTTAAAAAGTCTTTCTTGAGCACCCACTCTGTGCCAGGAACTCTGCTAAAAATTGGGAATACAATAGTAAGAAAACAGGCTCTGCCCCGTTCTCATGGAACTTAAGAGTTTAGCAAACCTTAGTAAAGACCATATAATACTAAATATAAAATATTTAATGAAATATAAACATAAAATTTTAAAACATGAAAAAGAAGGCATGTAATAAAGGGAGCTGATCTGGTTTAGGTCACAGCAGGCCCCCAGAGGCAGCAATATTTAGGCAGAGATCTGAAGGCTGAGGAGGGTCGGTTAAAGGTAAAAGGAGAATACTGAGAGCATTTCAGGAAAGAGAGCCAGGTCTGTGGCAGGAAAGAGTTTAATGTTCTTAGAGACCTGAAAGAAATCCACTGTACTGGAATCTGGAGAATGAGAAAGCATGATGTACACATGAACTTGAGCAATGAAAGGGGACCAGAACATGTGAAGCCTCCCAGAAGACACTTTCTGGGAGGACACCCAACAATGCAGCAATGGGCACACGCCAAAGAGTTTCAAACATGGGTGTGACATTGTCAGACTTGTCTTGAAAAGATTATGTTATCAGATGGAGAATGGATGGGAAAAGGAGCAAGAATGGATGTTGTCAGACAGATTAAAAGACTCGTGGAAGTGGGAAGGTGGTGGTCTCGTGAACCAGGGAGATATTGGAGGAAATACAAAGAAGTGGACAGATCTGGAAAATCAATAGAACTTGATAACTGTATTTTATGGGATGGGGAAGAAGGAAATATAAATTTGATATTCAGGGTGCTGGCTTGTGCAAAGCTGGATGGACAATGGTAAGGGATACTGAGACAAGGAAGACCAAAAGAGGAGTAGATTTCAGAGGAGCTGGGAGATTGGAAAGAGAGTGCGAAGCTTGAGTTCAGTTTTGAATGTGTTGAAGTACTTTTGCCAAGGCCACCATGTTGCATAATCCCACAAGATGCCATTCACATACAATTCAATACAAGCTTTGCTCCCTGGAATGGTCTTTGAAGTGCTGCTATTTCAAGCATTCAGGTAGAAATGGTAAGTAGATATCTATGGGTTTGGTTTTTCAAGGAAGTATCAGGGCTGAAAATATTTCATCGAATCTAAGATGCCACCAATTTAAGAATATACCATTTTATATGCCACTAAGAAAGAAAAATACAGTCACTGGTATGGCATACCACCAACTGCAAGATCCTGTTTCATTTCAAAGATGTCAAAATGTGGAAAAGTAAGTCCTATAATTGATGAAATATAGCATCAGAGAAATAAATTTGGGTGACATAAGCTTATGGTCAGTGATTTTAATTGTATGCATGGATGAAATGCCTAGGAAGAGAGTGTTGAGGGAGAAGAAAAGATGGCGTAATATGCAGTCTGAGGGAAATCTATTCATGGCCAGGACAGAGGAAGATGATTCAAGAAAGCCAAAGAAGAAAGGTCACTGGGGAGGCACAGAAACCCAGGGAGAGAAAAACATATTGAAAAAGGAGATAAATAAATTGTGCTAAACATTACCAAAAATACCCATGGAATTTATCAAAGGGGAAACATTGGTGACCTTGGAGGGTGTTCTTTTGTTGAGTAGAGGGGATAGAAGTTGTATTGGAGTGGGTGGAGAGTGACAGGTAGGCGAGAAGATGAAATCAGTGTGTGAAGACAAGTTTTTGAACAAGTCTGGCTATGCAGGGCAGGGGAGAGACAGAGGAGTAGTTGGGCAAAGCGAGCTTGAGTGAAACTTTCTTTGTAAGGTGAGAGAGATGTGGGCATGTTTAAAAGCCAATGGGAGAAGCTGAATATATATGAGGGGTAAGATACAGCTAATAGTGTAAGTTGATGAGCAGATGAGAAAAGACAGGATCCGTAGGTGGATAGATTAGTCTTTGATAGCCTCTTATATTTCACACAGGCACCAACAAAGAAAGCAGATGAGACCCACCAGGACTGGGTTTTGTTAAATGGGATGGAATAGGAATGTGACATAGAAAAGAATGTTACTAATATTATGGCTTGTGGAATCTAAGGTGAAGATGGACATGAGGGAAGGGGAGGTCTATGGTGTTAGAGGTGTTGATGTGCCTTCTTTCTCCATCAACTGGTCTTCCCCTTCCCTTGTATGTGTTGCCTGCCTCAGACAAATGGCTCCTTCTCACTGGCTTTGAAACATACATACATCTGTCTCATCTTAAAATGATCTCATAAATACAGTGTAACAATGAGTCTAGGATGATACATCATTGTGGTTAAAAAAGCAGAGCCCTGATTTGCAGATTTTGCAGGCAGAGCAGTCATGGGTTGACAGCATAACCGTGGTTGTAGGTGAGTTAAGTGGAAGAAGGAGAAGGTCTTCGGAGGAAGAAAATCTTGAAAGACAAAGACGGTAAGGCGTTTGGGTGAAACAACCCCCCCCCGATATGAGTGCTGATGCCACAGGACCTAACTTGGCATGAATGGGATGTCTGTGAGCAGGAAGTTGGTGGTAGAAGCAAGGAGAGGGACAGTGGGCATAGCTAAATAGCAGGAACTGGGGGCGCCTGGGCGGCTCAGTTGGTTAAGTGTCTGCCTTCAGCTCAGGTCATGATCCCAGGGTCCTGAGATCAAGGGAACCCCACATCGTCATGATTGGCTCCCTGCTCAGCGGGGAGTCCGCTTCTCTTTCTCCCTCTGCCCCTCCCCCCGCTCATGCTCTTTCTCTCTCTCTCTCTAATAAATAAATAAATAAATAAATAAAATAATTAAAAAAATAAGTAGGAATAGCAAAAGGGTGAGGTTTTTTTTTTTTTTCAGTTTCAGAGTTTGCAATTTAGAAGATATGGTGTGTGTGGAATAAATAACACAGGGAGGGAAAGACAGAGGAAGAAAGACATAAATACATAGGGGAATGGAAACCTAATAAATTCGATGCAGAAAGGGACATGATCTCTTTTCTTCTTGCCTCATTTAATAGCAGAGCTTCTATTGTAGCTGAAGGGTGAAACTAGTTCCTGCAAAGATTTGTCTTGTCACTTGAAAATGGCCAGGTGAGGAACGGTTGACCATTACCTGTGCACAAGGGGGTCCTTCTGGAGCAGGTACTTTAGCACCTGAGCCCTTGTTAAGTGGACAGGGCCTTATGTGAGCCTTGAGGATCACTTTGCCCTCTTCTGCCAGAGGTTGAAAGAGAGAAGTGCTATTAGTGAACCCATTGGGTCCTGCTAGCCTTCCGGCTACATCATGGGGAAGAAGGAGAAATGAGTGGAGGAAGTGAATTTTGACTCTTACTTGGTCTTTATACAACCTTCAATAACAGGCCCACTCTAAGCCCTTGACAACTGCCTTTTACCCTTGATACAGATTTGCTATTTCGTACTGTGTAAAGATGAGTGACGGGAGAGACCTAAATGGGTGTGTGCAAACTTGAACTTCCCTGGAGAGGTAGAGGGTCACCAAAAAGGTTTTGGCAGTCAGTCATATTTACGGTTATTACTTTGAGAATCCAAATTTTCACAAGAGCCACTACTATTTATTTCTTAAGACCCAAAATTATTTGGCTTCAATTTACTTTGGATAAATTATTTAGTGATTAATGAGATTTAGTTAATTCTAGCTTTCGCAGCATAGCACTGGGGACACGCATAGCCCCCTTTCCATCCCTCCCTGCAGTATTATGTTTCCCTACATATCATAAGTGGCCACCATGAGGTTGATAGACCAAATTTAATGTAAGAGTCATAGATGTCTCCTCGAGATAATATTTATAGTTGATTTCATTTTTATTTGCTTTTAGGATGAAGACAATGTAATGTTTATACTGTCACCACACAAACTCAAGTGTGCCTATCATTTTATCATATAAGCAGTCAATTTTATGTATTAATGTTTCATCCTATTTCAAACACTTTTTAAAAAATTTTTTTTTTAAGATTTTATTTATTTATTTGAGAGAGAAAGAATGAGAGAGAGCACATGAGAGGGGGGAGGGTCAGAGGGCAAGCAGACTCCCTGCTGAGCAGGGAGCCCGATGTGGGACTCGATCCAGGGACTCCAGGATCATGACCTGAGCCGAAGGCAGTCGCTTAACCAACTGAGCCACCCAGGCGCCCTATTTCAAACACTTTTATTTTTGTTCTTTTCGATGTCAGGTTTTTTGCGTTTGTGTATGCATAGATATGGGACTCGTGGGGAGCAGGGGCTCCGAATATGCAGTTGATGTGTCCATAATGCCCATACTTTGTACTGCCTTGTTGCACAGAACTGCAGAGGAGTGATTGCTGGAGGAAGTGCAGCCTGATGCTTTTTGCCCACAGACCCAACACATCCAGTCTTGCTTTACTAGTGAAAGCATGGGCTCTGCATTGCGATAATTAGCCTGCTACTCACTGGCTTTCTGATGTTGACACGATGACTTCATTTTTTGGAGCCTTATTTTTCTTTTCCATAAAATGGACACAATTCTACCTTTATTCTAGAAAAGTATCACACGAGATATGTACCTTAGACATTTGCACAGCATCCAACACATATTAGATGCTCGAAAGATGGTCTTTCTTTTTCCCATGTTGGAATAAGACATTTAAAAAGCTGCAATGGATTATTTTTCACTTTTATGATATACTGAGAAGAGGAAATACTGTAAGTTTTTATCAATATTATAATAGGGAGATAAATTCCTTCATCTTAACCTGATCATTCTATTCCTTTGTTCTTGAAACTTCACATGATTTGTTTCAGCAGGAATTTTTTTTTGGCACTCTTCATTATGATTTAACAATAGTGGATCTTCAGTGCTGCTAACATTTATTCAGGGAATAAAGTCAAGTATTTCTTTAGTAACATCAAAAAGGAAGCATTTGGGGTAATAGTTTTATTTTTAAAAGTATATTATTTTTTTTGCAAGAAAAAAGGACATGCATATGTGCAAGTGTGTGTATAAGCTCTATAACATTTAAACAGACCTCAGGGATGAATATGTTACTGAAAGCTCTTTTGAAAATGGCATGCATATTTAGTTATTTTAGAAAGAGGCTTTTTTTTTTTTTTTTTTGCTAGTCTTCTCTCCCATAATAAAAGCCAAAGTAACATATTCGGAATTTCATTAAAATATCATCTGAAAAGCTTCGTCATTAATAAATTTGGGATTGCAAAGTTATCAAAGCACTCAGTTTATTGAATGCTTAGATTTTAACTATTTATACATAACATAATCTTGAATTGTGTTTTTTTTTGAGGGTACAGATAAGATCAGAAGATTTCATTGTGTTTTAAGACTCCTTTTAGCACACATTTTTAGTCCATTTCCCCTTCTCTAGGCTCATACACACCTTTAAAATAAAATTGCCCTATTTGTGGTTGCCAAGTTTTTTTTTTTCTTTTTTTCCCCTCTCGCATTCTTGAGTAAACACTGAGAATTCCTTTGACAAGGCCGACTATTTTTTAATGAGCACACTAAATTCAGAGTGAGTAGCAGGTACTTTGTGAATGCATATAAAAACAGATTTACTTTAAATTTCTGCTTTGTTTTTAACTAGTCCATGTAGTACTTGGAAATGAATCTGTTTCCTTTTTCCATCATATTGTCTAATCCCAATTTTTACTAAAATATTTTAGAGTTTTTCTGAGGCAGTTTGGAGATTACAGTCTAGCTTGAGTTTAAGAGGAAGCAATGAGAAATTCCTTAAACACACCAGCACACAGAGGATGGCTCGGGACAGTTAACATTAGGTATGACTGACCTTATTATCTTGTATAATCCTTTCAACGCCGTTGTCAGGATCAGGGTTCTTATCATCACTGCATTGATAGAAACAGGAAAGCAAGTATATGACCAAGGAGACTATAAACTCTTTGGTAGTCCTAGTTTTGCATTATCCCCTGCAATGATCTTACCTACAATCTTAAGCAACTCTAGACAGCATGCGAAATCTTGCGCCTGGCCAGAACGTTGTCTAAAACATGTCCAAAGGTCTAGGCAGTGGAAGAATGAACGTTTCAAGAAAGCATTGCTTAGGGTGAAATGGTTGGTTACTTCTTTTCCTGTTCTTGGGTGTTTCTACTTTTTGGGTTTATGTAAACATGTCTCAGACTATGGCTTTGTTCACTACAGGTGTGCCCGATATGTTTGTCATCTATAAAGCAATTGTATTCTATGTTCTTGTGACTTGAGGTCTGTGGACCAAAAGCATGGAGTATTGTTAGAAGTGCAGAACCTCCATCCCCACCCCAATCCCATGCAATCAGAAACTGCATTAAAAAAAAAAAAAGTCCCAGGCTAAGTGTTTTCAGCCAATATCTCAAAGTGAGGGTGAACACACACTGGATGGTGCAAAATAACCCACTGTAGTACACTTTAAATTTTATCTATTTTTATTTAAAATATGTTAAAAAGGAATTAAGCTTATGAATATTTACTCGAGGGAGTGACTTTGGTGCCCCCACATGGTCCTATAGGTGGTAGCCAGGATGTTCAAGGATCTGAGCTCAACAGCTCACAGGATTCCACCGAATCGCCTCCAGTTGGTCATTTGCTTTCAGTGCATTGTAATAAAGTGTAATTACTCTGTGCCTTTTTAAGTGGAAATATCTAGTTTTAACGTAATGAATCCTCCCCAAATGGACAAGCTTTAAAAGATTCTCCCAAATGAACTGTAGACCCAAGGTCATGCTAAAATGCCAGTAAAGCGAACAATAACATTTTCAGGGTTGTTCACTTCGCTTAGTCCAAGTAGAAACTCTTTGTAAACCCAATTATGACATTAAGAAAGCAATATAAAACAAAGCAGAATCCCCCACAATGTTCTAATTAGATCTTACAATAAGTCAATAAAATAAGGAGTCATTATGATATTGAAATATGGAATTATATCCATTACCATTAGCAATGGACCATCCACCCCTAAGTACCTATTTGCATATTGTAGCTTTATGAAATACTGTTTTCAATTTTGACATACATTAAAACTACTATAAAAATAAACTTAGAATACCTTTAAATAGCTGAATCTGAAAGGGTTCAAGCAAACAAAATCAATCACTTTGCTCTCATTAAAATAATATGAAATAAAAAAATGAAATCAATGTAAATACTTTTCTTTTTTTTTTAAAGATTTTATTTATTTATTTGAGAGAGAGAGAGTGAGAGAGAGCATGAGAGGGGAGAGGGTCAGAGGGAGAAGCAGACTCCCCACTGAGCGCCTGATGTGGGACTCGATCCTGGCACTCCAGGATCATGACCTGAGCTGAAGGCAGTCGCTTAACCAACTGAGCCACCCAGGCGCCTGATGTAAATTATTTTCTTATGTAATAAATTATTAAATATTTTAAATAATTTTTAGTAAAAACAATGTTTTCTATGTTCTTAAATAAAATATAATTTATTGAAACTATATATTTCATTTTTACTTTCTCTAAATTTCTAGGTTTTGTTTAAGTTTCATAATTACACAATATATTAATTAGGCAACAAAAGTATATAAATTTTAAATTTTATATATATGTATAATAAAACCCCAACAACTTCCTCTATTTTATCCTGATTTAAGATGTTTATCACAGGAATCCTAAGAGTAGTTAGGAGGAAACCAGGTCAGTATCTCTTTAAAGAAGAGAAACTGGAAAATGAAGTGGTTATCACTTAATCTCACATTTTTAGTAAAGGGACTTGCATTCAGGTCTTGAGACATTCATTTTCCCTTCCCTACTTTCCATTAAGTCTCTGGTTTATTTTAATTCACACTGATGCCATGTTTGGGTGGTGATGACTCAAAATTAGCATCCTGAAATTTGTTACCACTTGTGTTCTCAAACTAATCGCTTATTTTGATAAGACAGCAAAATGATTGTAATTATCTTTACACTTTTGTTACTTTGTATCATAATTAACCTAGCTTCCTTTTGATGTGTTAAAATATTTTCCCAACGATTCCATTCGTTGGGATGTGGTTGGTGTGTGATGAATATTGTACTCTCTTACTTCCATAAATGTGTCGGGCACCAAACAAATCCTTTCTCCTCTTCTTGGCACTTGGCAAAGCTGTTTCCCAGCCTCCCTTACAAGCCATGTGGTCCTTCGCTTGAGTTCTTAATGGAATGACAGCCCGAAGACTATGTCTCCAGGCCGAGGTCTTTTTCCAAGCAGATGTGCCTCCCTCATGCCCTTTTTTTTCCTGCCACTTGGACATGACAGAACAGCCTATAGGATGTGGACAATGATGGCAGGGTCCTGGATGGAAGGAGCCTGGAGCTCTGGGTACCTGTATGGAGGAGAGCTGCCTGCCAGCCAGAAACACCTGCCTGGACTCTCATGGGAGCAAGAAATAGAGACCCTGTATGGGTTTATTTATTGCAGCAGTTTATAATACATCAATGATGTGTTTTAGTACAGTATGTTTAATACAATATGTTTAATGCAATTTGCTTTAGTTTGCATTATTTAAGTGAGTTTCTTTCAAATTTCACAATCTATTGTGTGTCTCTGTTGACCTTGCTTGGTGTTTTATTTTTTTCTGTTTCTGGGTTGTGATTTCTGGTTCATACACTGGTGGGCAAACTGATATTTAAATCTTATTTCCCATCACATTTGATAAGAAAGGCTCTTGCAGCTTTTCTGTCTGCCTCTTATGGTTTCTGCTAGGCTTGCTTAATGTACTGATTTGCACAGTGGGATAAGCTAGAAAACATATTTTAAATCTGAAAGCTTATATTCTGCTGAACAGAGCAAACATTGTGGAAAAGCACTAAAATGTGCAAAATCTATCAATTCTCCACACCCCTGCATTGTAAAGGCTCTTGTTAAAAACTCAAAAATGGCAGAATGCAGATTGTGTTCATGAAGAGTTGTCTTCCTACGTACCACACATAATACATTTAAGGCTTCTGCCCAAAGAAATTATACGCTGAACATTAGCCATTTTAGGAAAGAGTCTTACACACTTGACCACATTCATACTCTGCTTTGTAAATCCCTGGTTATTATGGAGCCTTGAGAGTGACCAAAACAGTTTGGAAGGTATACAAGAGTATTCATTCTGGGACACCTACTCTACTGCCAAGTTCCTCGGCTCTTGGGGATATAATTCAGAACCCATTTCCAAGGTTCAGAGACTTTTCCTTTCATGAATCATAGAATTATTAGGCTGGGAAAGTCCTCAAGAGATTATCCGATGCTAATTCCCGCACTTACATTCACCACAGTCTATGGAAAAAAGTACATTTTTCAGACTCCCTTGGTGACTCATTTCCACACTTAAAGTCATCCCTACACAAATTACTTGAGGATGTAGGTAACAGATCAACAGAAAAATAGTGAGACTGTGAGAGAAGAAAAAAAAATATGAGCCATAAATCAAATGTTTCAAATAGTAGGAAGTCTAAGTCAGGAGTTAGCTCTCTTGAGGATCAGTTAGTTTCACCCAGAAAGTGTCCCAGGCGGGCTCTGAGCCTACTCCCCTCAACATTTCAGTCACCTTGTGTCTGGCCCTGTGTGTCATTTGCAAACCTGGATGAGGAAGTGTTGGTCGTTCCCCCAAGTCACTTACCTAGAGTAGGAATAAATATGATACCAAAACCTTAACATTTTGTTGCATTTGACTCTTAAAACAAAGCCTACATACAAGACTAATCTGAAGGTTGGAGAAATTCTTTGAGAGAACAAAATAGGGATAGCTGGGGCTAAAATTTAGATCTTCCTTAGTCTGTTGCTGGGTCATTTCCTCCTTGTGAACTATGACCCATATCTTCCTCACGATATGGTCTTCTCTTTTTCCATTTCTCCCTCATTAAGGGAACTAGAGCACAGCAGGGACAATTTCTGTCACGGGTACTTCTCTATGTGGGAATGTTAGGGATTTGGCAAAGCCAACTGTCTTGGGAACAATTACTAAGTGGGTGGGAGGTCACCAATTCTGGGATGGATAGGATGGTGAAACACAGAGTCTGGTAAAGTAGTTTTCTTTGCATTTAATGGCCAAGTGTGGGTGTGCCAATCAATAAACCTGCTTTGTAGAAAGTGATCTAAAAAGCCTTTCCCAGAATTATTCTCTTGATGCTGAGGAACGTGGTTCTCGATACAGTGAAAACCAAAAGTAACATCATATTTAACATTCAAGTAAACACATACCTTCATTTTCATGAGTAAACTGAAAAATAGAGAAAGCTACAAAAAGCATTTTATTTAGCTTCCCCCTTCAATATATAAATTTGCTTTTTACTTTTTCTTTTACTCTTGGGTTTTTAAGACTGACTTTAATTATGTTTATTCCTACTAAATCTTATTGCTTAAAAAAACTCATGACTTTAAAAAAGTGGTTTATTTTCCAGGATTTGTCGTCCATGAAGAGAATGTTCTGATGTGTGCATTGCTAAGGGCCTTGGGAAGTTGTAAAGGCTGGATGGCATTCCTAGATTATATACCTAGCAAATTTTAATATATTAGGAAACTTGAAGCCTAAGCAAATTTTAAATCATTGCCTATGGCGCTCAGTTGATAAATGTACATTGCTTTACCCATTGGGGTACCAGACCAATGGAAGCAATGTTGATTGGATCCAACGTAATCAAGTGTTTCTTAATACCTTTAAAAAGGCAACAAATGGAGTTTGTATCAACTAGGATACTTTCAAGAACAATAAAAGAAAAAAACAACCCTCACTTCCAAGTGGCTCAAAGGTTGAGAAAGTTTATTGGTTTCTATAACTGGAAGTCTAGAACTTTAACAATCCAGTGGCTCTGACCTCCTCTCCTTGTCTTTTTTTTTTCTTTTTTTGGCTTTATTTATCTACTGGTGCCATTACTAAAAAGCATTTTGTAGTTTGGGGACAAGGCATGACTATATTGAGGAAGGTGTTGAGCACTGTGTTCCACTCTTCAAGCAAGAGTCTGTCAGCCTACCTTGCATCTGACCATTTAAGAATATTAACTGGCTGGGGGTATGGAGTGAATGGTTTAGCTTCAACTAAAAAGTATCCATTCCAGGGGTGCCTGGCTGGCTCAGTCGGAAGAGTGTGTGACTCTTGATCTCAGGGTCATGAGATTATTTGGGTGTAGAGATAATTTAAATAAATCAACTTAAAAAGGATCCATTCCTGGTGCTGAGCTGGGGGTGGAGGTAATCAGCTTCTTCTCAACCACAGATGCTGTGTGGGAATAAAGGAAGGAATGTTGAGTGGACTGCCAACATTGACCATGGCAGATTTATTGAGAATGACTAAACCAACATTGTGGAATGAAATATATTCGGTGTATTAGATTGTATACTTAGTTATAGTGTTAGATAAAGATTTACAAATAACTACAGTAATGACTATAATGTGGGTATGGGGTGAATCTACCAATCTTTGCTTCCCAAAGTATTTATTTCTGAAGATTTTACCTATGAATTTTGAGAAAAGCGTTTTTCTTTTATCTTCAATGACCATACCTTCCCCATAGCCTAATGTATTGTTTAATTTTTCTTGCTACTTTTACAATCACTTAGATACTGTATTTTTAAATATTATTACCATAAAACTAAATAAAAATATACTAGAACTTATTTTTTAAACCAATTAATCACAGACTGAAAGGTCTCCTGTTTCATGTGATAGAATAAGTATTCTTTCCTTTCTACCTTCCTTTCTCCTTTCCTTCCTTCCCTCTTTTTTTTTTCTCTTTTTCCTATCTCTTCACACCTTTTTTTTTTATAGTTGATCATACATACTTAGAGAATTATATGTTGTTGCTGCTCTATGACTACATTAATAGTTACTCAGGCAATAATTCTTTTTTTTTATTATGTTCAGTTAGCCAGCATATTGTACGTCATTAGTTTTTGATGTAGTGTTCAACGATTCATTAGTTGCATGTAACACCTAGTGCTCATCACAATCAGGCAATAATTCTAATAATTACAGATTATATTGTTCACCAAAAATTCTTTATTTTGATTTATTTCAGAGATTGCTGTAACATATCACTAAAAAGGATGATACATGTTAAGGACATTTTCTAAGTTCTTCGATACGCAAATATCTTTGTTGCCTCCAAACGTAAATAATAGTTTGACTGGAAATTGGTTTCTCAATTCCAAATCAGTAGTCATCCTAATTTTATAGATGTTGGATAGTTTCTTTTCAAATAAGAAATTGTGGAGGACAACTATGACATTCAGATGGTTCTCTCTCTCTTTCTCTTTTTTTTTTGTTTGTATGTAGTCTGTTTTTCTGCCTGGATGGCTTTAGTTTTTTTCTTTTTTCCTTATTCTTGTAATTATCAAGATCTGTTTCATCTCTTAATTCTCACTAATTTTGCCTAATACCCTGGTGTCCTCTTTTGATTTAAAGTCTCAGCTCTCTTCAGCTTGGGGAACTTCTCTTTATTTTCATTTTCTTTGCTACTTCTCCTTCCATCTTCCACAGAGAGAGCTTTTCTCCATGAAATCATTGCTTTAAGAATTCTTATTATGAACACCAGGGAACTCCTGGATCAATCTTACATCTTCCTATTATCTTTTCACTTACCATATTAAACCCTTTGCTATATTCTTCTGTGTTCTGTAAGTATTTCTTGGAATAGGCTAAGCCATATTTCTACTTTCTGTAGCAACCAATCTGCTGCTAGCTGCCTCCATTGATGAATACTTGGAAACATAATTTCCTCTGGAAGCAACTTCCCCTTATCTCAGACTGTTCTGTTTTATAGATGTACTGCCCTTTCAAATTTCATGGACAATACAAATAAGAGGGTTTCAAAGTTTTCTTGTTTCTATCAGGAAGGCTATTTCACAAATGGAAATTAGCTTTGGTACTTGAGATAGGCCTGCATGGTTAAAAACAAATTTAAGCATGTTTAGTGTTATGCATGTGTTAAAACATGTTTTATTTTTCTTCCTGTTCATCCTTAGAGAAGATATAGTTTATCCATTCTTGAGAAGTAATAGTCCTTGCTGATATATGAGACCCGATTTAAGACTTTTGAATGCAGAGATGGAGAAAGTATATTTTTATGTTTAGTTTAATTTTCTTTTAAGATTATGATTGAAGTTGTCTGTGAGGAGAGGAGGAACACTACCACCAGAGGCATTTGCAAAGTAGAGACTTTCATTCCTATAGGGTTTTCAGTTGTTGGCAGTGGTTGTCCAAAATGAACTCCAGCAACATCAAGCTCTTCTCACCATCATGTGGTGTGGTGGTACGTCCATGCCCCATTTCTCTGCACCAAATACAAGCTTGGGGGATTGCTGTGGCACACTGTTTTCAGTGCCAACATTTATTATATTTTCCAAAGTCTCTTTTTAGGTTGTGATTTGCCACTCAATTCCGAACCCATCACTCTATATTAGGGTGCTAGTTAGATTCCCATCTCCTTACTCCCCAACTGGCTATATCTTTGTATTTGTTACTCCTCAGGTTGGCACGTCTCTTCATATGGTCTTGACAAAGTCCATGTAGTGGAGATTCCTGGATCTTCTGGCCTGTGTACATCATCTTTCTTCTTATTTAAATGTCCTGTGATAATGTATATTTATCCCCATGTTTTCCTTTCATTTCTTTGGTCATTCCATTGAGAATTTGAGAGGTGAAAGAGTTATGAAATAGGGGAGTTATTTTGTTATCTCTCTCTTTGTCCTAAACTTCTTCTTTGATAATGTTCAGATCTGAGTCTTTCTGTTTCTGTTCCACAATACTCACTTCAGAGCCCCATCCTGCTTGGGTCATTTTCTGAGACCACAACTAGATCTGATTCTGTTTTTTGTCTGTTGTTGTTTGAAGCCATCATTAAAATAGATTTTTTTCTTCTTTAATTACAGGGGATCTATTACCTATATATCCAGAATTTTCTGTCTTTCTTATTTCCCTGCCTATTGCTACTGCACGTTTGCGCAGAGCAGAGTCTATAGGATTTCTTCATGTCATTCTCTTTGAATTCCCCGAAGTAACTTCTGTCTCTGGTGATAGCTGGATTGTATAACTCTTCTTGCTTCCAGGAAAGAAAAGAAAAACCATCTTCTGGATGATTATTGTCTGGAAGACTCTCACTCCTACATTTTCTTTTCTTCTGCTCATTACACAAAGCTCTACTTCAAAGAAGCTTCTGCTATTGGTGATGAGATTAGCCCAGCAGGCAGAGTCACAGTGTTGCTATTTAATTGTTTTAAGCCCATTACGTAAGAGGAGGATGAAGTTATTAGGAAAAAAGCCCAAAGACTTTTTTTTAAGTAAAATAATTCAATAATATTATTGACAAAACAGACTTTCTCCACAAGAGTAAGAGGTTGTCAAAGAAGTGTTTCCAACAAAGGAGTGTTTTAATTTATTCTAATGTGTGCTTAATTCTTTTATCTTGTGATAGCATTAACTAAAATCACCTTTAGGGCATCAAATATTTCATACCTTTAAATAATGCTGCGGTAGTTTTTTCGTTTTAGTAGTATGGGACAGTGAATGGTGATGAGAGATGATAATGTTAATATTTACAACCCATTCTGTTTCATTACAAATCAAGTCACAATGTAAGCCAGATTGCATGACTGGGTTTTACTCTACTCAATGAACGAAAACAAGTCAAAGTTACAATTTCGTCTCTTAAATATTTACTTTTTCATTCATATAGAGGCTTTAAGGTAATCAGTGCTTGCAATGAAAGCAGGTATGGAACAACTTCTCAATCTTCTTCCTTCAGTGCCATGAAATAATCCACAACAAAGAATTAGCACGTACTCTGGAACAGAGTAAGTGATGGTGATGATGATGATGGTGGTGATGGTGATGATGATGATGGTGGTGATGGTGATGATGATGATGGTGGTGATGGTGATGATGATGATGGTGGTGATGGTGATGATGATCATGATCATGATATCCTACTAGAGCCACATCTTCTTTCAGGTGTCCAGCCTATAATTTGAGAAGCATCTCAATATAGTAGAAGTATTTTAGGAAACAGGATGATCTTATCTTTGCACTTACTGTATTTATAAAGATGAACTGCAGAAATATCTTCTACCTCAATGTCTTCCCTTCCTCCAAATTCTACTTTGGTCTAGTTGTTTTTTAACATATGTGCCTCATGAGTAAAGTGTTTTAATCTAAACACCTAAGTAGATTCAATATAGTAGAGTTTTGTGTAGGAAAATTTTGCAGACCACCAGAGATTTTTGCACTTTCCTTAGGATGGTGGCTATGGATATTCGTTGTGACAGCGCCATTATTTCGATGGTTTTCCAAAAAAAAATCTGGTAGCTGGGAGAGATTTCCTTCCTTAACTATTTCCTTTGTAATTTAGGTTCCTGGAAAGCATCAATATATTTTGCATTTGCATCCTTTTCTTTTGGTGTAAAGCAATAGAGTTTCAAGTTTAAAATGTTAGTTTGAGGTTTTTCTTTGTAAATGGTGATCTACCAACTGTTAAATTTTGCTTCTTTACTTTTTGAAACTCTGCAGTATTCTACCATGCCTGTCAATCCTAATTGTGGAGGTTTCCTAAAACAAGACCTTTGACTTTTCCCTTGTTTTCTCCCCTTATTTCTTGCTCATAGAGCTGATCTATTTTCACAGACTGAGTGCTCACCATAATACTTTTTGTGCTTCTTCCTTATTGTCTGTACTCACTTATGGTTATCACAATGGTAATAATCATCACAAGGTTTGGCCACTACCTATAAAACTAGTTTCATTATATCCTCTTCCAAATCAATAATCTCTTCCCAATTCTTTATTGTATCAATGGCTAATATGTTGAAATATTATCCTTTTCAAAGAAGGTATATTTTCTGAGGTTAAAAGCCTATCCTTACATTTCATTTCTGCCAGATCCTTGTTTTTCAAGCGTGGTCCATGGACCAATAGCATGGTTGTCATTTGGGAGCTTGTTAGAAATGCAGAATCTTGGGCCCTACTCCAGACTTTCTGAATTGGAATCTGCATTCTAACAAGATCCCCAGATGAAAGCATCATGTCTAAAACTTTAATGTGAATACAAATCACCTAATATCTTGTTTTAACAATTTCAACAAGATTTTAGCATGTACCCAGGTTAGGTGGATATTACTGAATCTTGGATCACATTTTGAGTTGCATGGCTGTGGAGCAGTTTTGTCCAACAGAACTATCTATGATGATGGCAGTGTTCTATATCTGTTGCCTAGTAAAGTAGCCACTGGCCATATGTGGCTAATGGGCACTTTAATCAATTTAAATTTGAGTTTAAATGCCACATGTAGCTGGTAGCTACCCTACTGGACAGTACAGCAAATTCTGGACATTTGGTGGAAATTTTGTAAATGCTAGGTAAGTGAAATACAAAAAAAATCCCTTATGTCGTTAAAATAAAATTTTATTTCAGACTCTCTGGTACATTATATACAGCAAGGAAAATGAATTGGAGTATGTGTAGAGTTTCTAATAGCCACACCCGTTCCCTGACAACAAATCATTTTCAATTATAATCAATAGAGTGTGCTATATTCAAGTCACTTGTGCTCTTTGTCAAAGCGGATTATTTATTTGTACCAAGAAACTAATGGGACTTTTTCAAAGCCCTGATTGACACAGACTTGGGCATTATCAGAAACAGCACAATGCTCCTTTTCGGTTACCACAGAAAACCTCATTATTTTTTTAAAGGAACTGGTGAAGTTTGCTTTTCTGATAATTTTTTTAAGTTGGGAATGGTGCACAGAACAATAAGAGATGTTGAACAACACATTTTAGAGCATTATGGTGTTTTGGTTTTAATGTAACTCAATTATTTTAAATATGACTATTAATATGATTTTCAAAAACATAATTTTTAAAATAAAATATTGATTTGTTAAAATGTTCATTTATTTAAAAAGTGCACTTATATTTATAATAACTACCATGTGTGCTTTGATGTAAAAAATGTGATTTTGTTTTTTACCCATGAGAATATTTTCCAGGATATAAAATATATTCACTCCACAGATATGAATCTAATTGGAAACCCTCCGAGAATAAAAGAGGCAATACTCAAAGACGAGACCAGTAGGCATTAATGTGAGAGGAATAAATGGGTCTAAGGGAGGGCAAGGGCTGTGCCTGAAGGCTCCCTGAGCCGCCTGGCTTGACCCAGGTTGGAGTAATAGCTGCCTTTTTTATTCTCACGGACTGCCCACCATCTGGTGTCTATCCCTTGAGCAGAGAGGTGAGCATTTTCTTGTTTTTCTTTCTTGATGCTCTATCTAGGACTTGGAGCAGGGCCCAGCATTGCCCTTTAAAACCATTGCTAATGTCACGTCTTTCTTTTTTCTTCTTTTGATTGAGTAACTCCTTAATTTACAATAGCAGGGACGCACAGTCTCCATAAGCTTATTTGGTCTTATCAAAAGGAACAGTGGAAGATATGAGTACCAGATCTTAAGCAGATTAAAGCACAGTTGTTTTTTTTTTGTTTGTTTGTTTTAAACACTTTCTTTTTTTTTATGTTAATCCCCATACATTACATCATTAGTTTTAGATGTAGTGTTCCATGATTCATTGTTTGTGCATAACACCCAGTGCTCCATGCAGAATGTGCCCTCCTCAATACCCATCACCAGGCTAACCCATCCTCCCACCCCCCTCCCCTCTAGAACCCTCAGTTTGTTTTTCAGAGTCCATCGTCTCTCATGGTTCATCTACCCCTCCGATTTCCCCTGCTTCATTCTTCCCTTCCCGCTACCTTCCTCTTCTTCTTTTTTTTTTTCTTAACATATATTGCATTATTTGTTTCAGAGGTACAGATCTGAGATTCAACAGTCTTGCACAATTCACAGCGCTTACCAGAGCACATACCCTCCCCAGTGTCTATCACCCAGTCACCCCATCCCTCCCACCCCACCCTAAAGCACAGTTAAGTCCACACGCGGTCGAGATCTGTGAGCATTAAAGATACCCTGGAGCTGAATGGGAGCTTACTTTAGAAGTGTCATTGCTTTTGTCCTTTGAGGATTTGTTGTGAGTTTTAATTTTTTTTCTAAACTTTCCATTTAGAAAGTGGGTCATTAAGGATTGTCATTTGCTAATAAATTAACCCTAAGCGAGAGAAGTGCCTTGAAAGGAAATGAAGTAGATTTTTAAAAGTTAAAGTATGCAAATACTTTAGAAAGTGTTTAGAAAAGAATGAAAACGGTTTGTATTTAGTACATTTTAAAAGAGACATGATGTAAGCTTACCTGCTGCAAGCAATGCATGTATACTCCTGCCCTTGTTCCGAAAAAATACTCTTGTCAAATTCCTTTTGTATAAATGAAGCCTCCCTCCCTGCAGTGCTGCCATTGATTTATCCTTCCAGGTAAGACGAATTGTGCGATAAAACCTGATATCAATATCGGGGCTTGTCTGTTCTTTTTGTTTTTAATCTTCTTCTTTACACTTAGTATCAATACCAGGCGAAATGAAAGTATAGCAAGGGCAATGTTTCCTGTTTTTTTTTTTTTTTTTTTTGCTTCATCTCTCCTGCAGAATCCTGGCGTAACTGTAAATCATGATTGTGTTGTTTAGCTGGTCAATATTCAATTTGTACCTTATGGTTAGAGGTTACTAACAGGCTTCATGGCAAGATCATGTTTGTTTAATAAATGATCATATTGTTTTTGTTTAGAATTATTTCTAGTACTTAGTAGACATTGTACTTATTTATTCTGTTAAATAAATGGATACATAAAGAATGAGCAAATTATAAGACTGAGAGTAAAGAACAGCTGGTTATTAGCGAAAAGAAGGAAGTTTTTTTTTTTTAAGATTTTATTTATTCATTTGAGACACAGAGATAGAGAGAGAGAGCATGAGCAGTGGGAGAGGCAGAGGGAGAGGGAGAGGAAGAAGCAGACTCCCCGCTGAGTCAGGAGCCCGACGTGGGGCTCGATCCCAGGACCCTGGGATCATGACCTGAGCCGAAGGTAGACGGTTAACCATCTGAGCCACCCAGGCGCCCCCAAAAGAAGGACGTTTTATAAACAGGGTTTATTTTAACATTTTGGTAGAGATGAGAAGTACTTTTTAGTCTCCATAGCTTCAATCAACATTCATTATAGTGGAATAAAGACAAAATGATTTATTGGAAAGTTTGTATCTACATATCCTTGAGCCTCTGGATGGACAATATAATTTAAATCTTATCTCTTTTCCCAACATTGTTTAAACCAGCTACACTTTGTCCTCTGGAAGATCTCTTCTGATGCTTAGCATTTGACATAAGATTCCAATGACCTTTCTCACTCGCTTCACTGAATTCATTGCCAACGGAAAATTTTATTTTACAAAAAGAAATATTCCTCCCTTAAGGTAAGTAGGTAGAGCAACCAGGCTTGAATTTGGGGGCTTTGTAAAAAAATTCTACACAGTTCAATCCTACTACATAATTTTATTAAAAAAAAATTTTTTTTTAAAGATTTTATTTATTTAACAGAGACAGCGAGAGAGGGAACACAAGCAGGGGAAGTGGGAGACGAAGAAGCAGGCTTCCCACCGAGCAGGCAGCCTGATGTGGGGCTTGATCCCAGGACCCTGGGATCATGACCTGAGCTGAAGGCAGACGCTTAACGACTGAGCCACCCAGGTGCCCCGTACTACATAATTTTAAACATTATACTTTGTACCATATTTATTTCAGACTAAATCATCCACTTTAGTGAGCATTATTCAAGTTTCCCTACTTGCGGCTAATTCTGAGGAAAACTGACAAGTTTCCATTTCATCAGCTGGTGATTTTGCTGTCATCATCAGCAAAGTAACTAAAATTTAGTGACCAAAACTTATATGAAATGAAGAGTGAGACTTGAAATAAGTATCTCAATACCGATTGTTTCTACTGATCACCAGATCCCTGCTCAAACATTTGCTGCAGTTTGTCCATGTAAACATAAAGTTTATAATTTTGGAAGCAATTCTACGAGAAGGAATTGCTAAAGCCTTGGAGAATAGTATACATGTGTAATCTATGTTGATACAAAATCTGAAATTTGATTAAATGTCTTCTGATTTCTATCTTACAGGGAAAGAACGAGAAATTAAAGTAGTCTTGGGAGAAATGCCATGGTTTTATCAAATAATGGTATACACTCAGATCTGATGTTTTGTTTTACAGATTTTCAATATATCCTCTTTTTAGGCAAAGAAATAAGAATTTAATGCTTTGTGGCAAGCAATGCTTTTGGTGCAATAAATTCAACCATCTTATTTGTCTTTTTTTTTTTTTTTGGGTGAATGCCTTTCAGTTTTGCAGTTAATTGATGCCTCTTTTCTGCTTATATACTTTATCAAGAGGTTACTTCAGAGACCAAACCTAATTTTACACTGTTATGTTCCCTTGATCATCTCACATTTTTAACAGGAATTGCACCTTTTCTTTTCTTAACTTACTCAGAGTGCCCCGGGTAGTATCACTAATATATCCAGGATAAGTCATTTCTGTATTTTCACGTGGAGAGGATGAAGCAGAGAGTCAGGCATTCTGTTTGAACACATTCGAGTTGTGCTGTCTCATTGTCACCAACCCACCTCCTGGTCCGGCCACTGTTGGACACTGGCCAAAAGAGCAGAAGAGGGTGATTCAGTGCAACTCAGATACTCTCAATGCAATATTCCAATGTATTGAGGAGCCAGTCATTTTGTCTAAATGGGATAATCATAACGAGGATTAACATGACCAAAGTGCTTACCATGTGGACTGTGAGTCATTTTCCATGTATTGTGTGCTTTAGAATTAAACTCCAAAACCTTACTCCATTTTACCCATCAACCAGGGTTCTCGCAAGAAAGAGATGGCACATTAATTCTGGGTAATTTGAGGAAACTTTGTAAAAGTTTACATCTGTAGGCAGAGTTTAAGGAAAACAGTTGGTACAGTACTGCTCTGGGGCTAGCAAAGGAGGGAGGCCATCTCACACCAAGGCCTGAAGGTGCAAGGGGAGAGAGTAGCTTATGGGAGTCTAGAGAGGGTAATTGTATGGAGAGGGACAACTGAAGGGAGCTGCGGCTTTTATAGAAGAGTACAGTTAACCCTTAGGGAGGTAACAGGAGGGCAGCTGGGAGAATAAACACCCCTACCTTCTTTCTCCCCTACCCTTCCACCTGCCTGCTAGTGTCCTGCAATGGCCCACCCCAACTGAAAAGGATCCTTTTATTGGAGTAGAAGGCAGCCTCCTGGGCACAAAGCAGAGTGGAGAAAAGCGGAGAGGGGGTTCAGAGAGGCGAATGGAAGGCATCCTGCATAGTCTGGAAGCACAGTTTATATTCAGCCCAGTCTCTACCGCCCATGCCTAACGCTTGGATCACTTCACCTATTATTTGTTTCCTCACCAACTTTGTCCTGGTCTTTGTATTCTTTCTAAAATTCAAACTCCCTCAAGTCCTAGAGCTTTTGCACCTGCTGAGCCACATGCTCAGCATGCTGTCTTCTAGAGTCTGGACTTAGGTTCCTCAATTCACTTATATCAGGTCTCAACTATCACCTGGTAGATTCCATCTCTGACCATGCCATCTACAGTGTGCCCCTCAGGTGTCACTCTCTTATACATTATTCCCTTTATTTTACTCATAACACAAATCATTTTGTGAACATTCTCTTATTTATTTATTTATTTTAGTTTATTGAGCAAAGACTTTGTGTATTTTTTTGATCACTGTATTTTCCAGTGGTGAGAACAACTCTTGGCTTGCAGAAGCAATTCACTATTTTTAAATGAATCTGTATATAATTAGATCCTTATAACAATGTTCCTGATTTTACAAATGAAAACCTGAGAGATAACTGTATCTAAGATTATACAGCTCCTAGATGATGAGACTAAAGTGCAAGCACAGATACTGTTAATGCCAGTGAAAGAGATCTGAACCACTGTGTTACTCTGCCTCATACGAGGTTGACAGGAAAGATATCATGTCTTTGTTCATGACCTGGCAATGTTAGTGAAGCTTTAAAGGATGACTGCCTTGTAAACAAGGGAATAGGTTAGCAATGTGGAAGATTCTGGGTCCATTTTGTAACAGAGTTAGATAGGAGAATTTAGAATTCTTAACTCCAGGTTAAGTAAATTTACAAAATGGTAGTTTCAGAATATGCTTCTGGACTCGAAACATTTTCCAATCTACCACATTTCATATGGAAAGCAACTTCTGCTCTGCAGTGCTTTTCATGATTATTGGGCAAAACCAGAAAGAGCTTTTTTGCTGAAATGCCAGCTCTTTTGATTAAAAAATACAAAAAATATGCAAATTCAGCTCCTGTGGATAAAAGAAGGTACAGTTTATATCCTCTCCTATTTTTTATTTCAATTAAGCTCATTTGTCCCCCTTTTCTTGCCTCTGGAATCAGATCCAGTTGGAATGTGAAGAGTGATGTCGCCTCTGGTCAAAAATGGACATTTTTGCTTTTCTGTAGTCCTTTGCACTATTCTTTCCTGGGCTTTGTTACACAAAATGAAAACAAAAGCTAATAAAGATGTTGGCATGAGACGTAGAAGAGGGAGACAGTAGGAATGGAAAGAGGAGAATGGAAAAAGAATATGCTTTAAGCATTCACAATGGTTGTTTCCACAATTTCTTTCTGTGTGTAATTCCTTGGGGAGCAACCCTCTTCCTCCCATACAGTACACATTTCTCATTTGCATCCACTGCTCATTTGATGAAAAGTTATGTGCAGAAGGGGAAATAAACACTACCTTAACTATTAGAATTTCTTGCCTTGACATTTACACTCACAATTTAAAAATTTATTTTTGGTTGGCAGTGGGAGATAAGACATTTTATCTCAATAATTATTCCCTTTTATTCATTTTTGCTTCCTAAGCTTCCAACCCTATTCTACTTACCACGGTTGGGTTTTTGTGCAAACTATTTCCCAGTTAAACTCCTGGTAAGTAGATGTTTACATACTCCATGGTAGGATATAATGTTGCCCGAAATTCTGTCCTATCCACTCATCATGTTGAGGACTCTAAATACATGCCTGGAGAACACCACTCTTAACCCAGTAGCTGACTGGTTTTGTAGGGAACATGATCCTCTTCCAAGATTTTAACAACTCTTGATCCATTTCTTAGTGTCATTAAACATAGAATACTTGACGCAACATATTTATTGTTTTCAAACATCACAGTGATGTTGAAAAGAATATTGGACCAAAATATAGGGCAGCTTGAAATCAACCCTTTGAGTTTTTATTTTATTTTTTATTTTTTAATTTTTTTAAAAGATTTTATTTATTTGAGAGAGAGAGAGAGAGAGTGCATGAGAGGGGGTAGGGTCAGAGGGAGAAGCAGGCTTCCCACTGAGCAGGGAGCCTGATGCGGGACTCCATCCTGGGACTCCAGGATCATGACCTGAGTTGAAGGCAGTAGCTTAACCAACTGAGCCACCCAGGTGCCAACCCTTTGAGTTTTTAGATGCAAATAAATAAACCTTGTCTCTGAAAGGAACACGCAGAGGAGATCCTCTTTGCTCCACTAGAGCTTCACTGATTAGCATAACAGTAATTTTCAAAAGGTCGTATGATATTTCTTGTGCTCATATAGTAAATATAACTGCTTATAGTCTTGTTTTATTGAAGTAAAATCTGGCATGAAGCAAATAATTGCCAATCTTGTCTTCAGGAACAAGCTAATGCTAACTGTCTTGAACTGAGATAACCATAAGAGGTCCATTGACTTGGTGGTTATATTTTTTAAAATTCCAAGTTGGACTGAGAATTAAACAGAAAATCATGAATTTGGAAGTTTAAGAAAAGCTGCATTGTTTAAATGTCATTCAAGGAAAGAGAATCAAATGCATCTCAGGAAAACAAGTTACCACGAACAGCTTTACAAATTTGAGGCTTTGTTATTACTATGCCAAATGAGTCACTTATTGCTGGATTGTGGGTCATTCTATAGAATTTTCAAGGATGACGTCTTTGGATGCAAGATAGTTTGCTTTCGGCCTAAATGGTTAGATGCATTTGTTTTTTGCGGTTATGTTTGCCACACACCCTTTATTGTTGCTACGCTTGAAATAGTCCATGTGGCTAGTGGGACAGAACCTTCTATACTTCTCTCATGATTCACTAAGGGCCACACTTCACTTGACCAGTAGCTCATGGCTGTCCTGACAAGTACTGTTGCCAAGCCTGAACGGAATGCTATTGCTTAAAGGAGAAATTGCATGGCTAAAGCAAGTACTGCCTCATCTTCCTGGCAGATTTTAGAGTTTAGCTTCACAAGGCCTTTGAAACTGTGAAGTCAGAAGCTGCTGACCTACTTGAGGTGTTGAGAACTCTCTGACTGCCGGTGAGCTTGAGCTCCTAGTCCAGATCCTGGCATATGACACACAGTCAGTATAGTCTTAATTGAATTTACTTTGTAAATGCATACTAATGTTTTAAAGCAGTTTGTAGTAGGATTATGTGGGAAAAGAGTGAATCAGAGGCGAAAATTGGAGAAAGCACGGCAATAGAGCTGTGGGAGCAGACAAATTCAGCAAATGTCCTGTCAGCCTACTTCTGAATTTTTAAAGTCTGAGGATAAGGGAGGGTTTTCATGTTGAGGGGATAGGTTATACATTCTCTCTCCCTATTCCACTCTATTTCCCTTCTTATCATTTATTCTCTTGAAGCTTGTGAGAGTTTGAAGCAGACTACATGCAATGAATGGCTGGGATATGTGACAGGGAGGTCTCTAAGAAGATGGTCTCTGTGTTGGTTTGGTCCACCCTCCCTTGGCACTGGGAGTCCTCAATGAACAAAATAGACATAAGTGATATGCACAAGAAGCTCTCCAGTCCACGACCCCATCAGGCAGGGCACTGCCTGTCATCACATTTTCAGGAAACTTGGGGTTTTTAAGCCCTTTGAACCTGACTCTCCCCTCTTGCATGCAGCCTGCTTCTCTTCAATTCTTCAAGCAACAGGAGAGTATCAGTGGCACATTGCAAACTTCCTCCCCATCAACCTTTGGTTGGTTGGTTTGTTTTTGTTTTCCACTCTCTTCAACCTAATTTCTCTCTCTCTCTCTTTTTTTGTCCTGTTACTGTTTTTTTTTTTTTTTTTGACTCAGAGTGGTCATTTGGCCAGAAGGCCTTATCAAGTCATGAGCACATTTTAGTGGTTCTTATTTCTCTGACTGTAATTCATGGAAAGCATGGTGTTCTACTCTTGATTCGAAAGCCCTTCTATATTGTTGGTTGGCGTTAAATGAGAGGGGCTCCTTGTGGCGGACATCTGATCGGATCCACTCTCTCAAGAGTCCGTGGGCATGTTTTGGCCTCAGAGTGGGAACTGTAACTAATACTTTTAAATTAGACTATGACATTTCTTACAGTAACCCCCCCCCCCCCCGTTTTCTGTTTGTCTCCATTATTCTCATGGCTGTTTTTCCCAGTCAACTTCTTGACACATTGATTTCCTCTTAAAAACTTTTAACCTGTTTCCTACCCAGTCATACTGATATTTGTACTCTGCCCTTGACTATTATTATAATGACTGTAATAATTAATCATGGTAGTAATGGTTAACATTTACTGAACACTTACTGTTTGTCGAACATACAGTTAGCATACTTGCCACAAGTCTCATAGTTAATAACTGATAGAAAGTTTCCCAAGATTTATCTGAATTCAGAGCCTATGTTCACTTTTTAAAAAGTTTATTTATTTTTTAACTTATTTTCAATTATATAATGAATGCAGTGTTACCAAGTATAGTCTCATGTTGTCCATAAGATCCTCAGACCTTATTCATCTCGTAAGTGAAAGTTTGCACCCTTTTACCATCTCCCTGTTTTCTTCTACTCCTATTCTCCTTATTTCCCTCACTCCTGTAGCTCCTGGCATCCACTTTCCTACTCTCACCAATATTTTTAACCATGACATTGTATTGTCAGTCCCACTAATGAAGTATTTATTACTGTATCCTGGTTATTGTCCCAAGCTTAAGGGAAAGTAAGTGAAAAGTATGAACTTATTTCTCTTTTTATTTTATTAAATTTTTGTATGCTGAATTAAAAAAGAATCTGTTCTAGCAGAAATGAGCTCAAATAATGGGAGATGAGTATCTTTACACGTGACTTCGGCCTCTCCAAAGTGGGATAGGGAAGAGATTAAACAGAGACCAGCAGCCAAGGAAACACCTGGATAACCGTGCCTATGGGAGTGAGTCAGATCCATTATTGGGACCCATAATCTGGCTGGTTGCTCTGAAGTCCCCAGAGAGGCATACAGAGCAGTATGTGATCTGCTGCCTACTCAAAACGTCTCATTTCTTCAAGAGGAGAAGGTGACAGAATTGATTCTTGCTTGAACTCACATTTGCAACTCTGTTGAATAAAATGATGATTGAGGTAGGAAGTCCTGCTTGGAAAAGTCACCCATATTGAGTACCTGATTCACCCATAGCTCTTAAAATTCCCAGAAGTAATTTTCCAACAATTACCATGTTACTATATGGTGAGAAACATAAACTATTTAATGAGCAGGATATCATGAGATAAAGTTATAGGAAAGTTAAATGCTTCAGTGATTTTGGTATGTGATTTAGTCATATTTCTACCAGTTGTCTTTCAACTCTACATTCATTATAGTCAATTATATTTTGTTGTGGGGGGGGTGAGATACAGCAGTTGTGATTTTTTTTTTCAGTTCTTTGATTTCTGTGTTGAAAGTCCTCAGCTTTGATGCATTCTTGAAACAACTCTAATAAAGCAATGTGTTTTATTCCCTGTTTAATAAGATAAAACCAGCAGGATGTCCTATTTTCAGAAATGTTTGATAAAGTATCCCTCTCAGTGAGCTGAGAGAAAAGGCGATGGATTTTTCTTTTTTTCATTTTATGAGCTCTAGGATGCAAAGCCCCTAAGTATAATACACTGTTCTTTATGTGACTTTCTCACATCCTGTTTTCTCTCTTCTAGTTCTTTTGAATAATTCTCACAGTTCTTGGTGAGCTGCTAATCAGTTTAGCCTGTGAAATCTAGGATGGAACAAAGTACATTACTACAGGAAGATGAGCTTTTTCTGAGTAATATAGCATGGCTATTTGACACACTTTTTCATTTAATAAGAAGTGAGAATTAATAAAATTCTCAGCAAACTACAGTTTTTCTTTGCTTTCTTAAATTAATATATTAATACCAACTAACAAAAATTAATATATACTAGACACTGAAGCTAAATACACATGCTTCTCCATTTATAAGAGCAGGTTTCACTTTTTAGGTCTTTTATTCATATATGTGAGCCACTATTAGAAATACCTTAGTCTTAACTTTGCAAATACTCATTGCAGTATCTGGGCAATACCCCGCAGGATTTTATAATAGCAAATGATGAATAAATGACAGCCAGAAGCACACGATCTTCACTTAATGTGGTTTCTGTAATTACCTACAGCATTTTGAGGCTATGCATATGTCCTTCTACATTTCATTATTGGCTTTCATTTTCTTGATTGTGGTTTAGCTGCTATGGGTTTAGGAGGTAGTACATGTCAAATGGTAAATAATTTTGAAATTATTTATAGAAAAACCTAGACTACAAACTCTGCTGGTATAAGTGAAGCTGAGCTTCCATCTTCAACACCACCATTTCCCTGATGACTTGTACGGACATGTTCGATGTTGGAATATAAGGAGTATTTTTGCTGTAATTTTAAGAAAATTAAGAGGAAGTGCTTGTGCGCTACTTTCCTTAATGACACCTGATTTCCAGACCTCAGTTCCCTTCATTTTTGACTTTATTTTGGGAGTTCACAAATTATTATTATTTTTTGAGTTTGCACCCTGATTTTATTAAAGATATGAAAGTATTCATAAATACTTAAAGATATTAGATATATGTTCTTTTTAGCATATGTGATGATGGTTGGAAATTTGGGCATCAACCTATGGAACAAATTATAAAACCTTTGTCCTTTGTCTTCTGTTACGAGGGTGAGGGCTTTGTGAAGTTCCAAGCTCCTTTCCAAGAGCGCTCAAATCTTCTTGGAAAGCAGTTCCCAAAACCTCGGTTTGCATAGGCATGATGTGGGGATATTGGTAAAAATACAGACTCCTGTCACCTATTCCTAGAGATTCTGGTTTGGAAGAAGTGGGACAGGTCCCATGACTCTGTATTTTTGACAAGTCCCCTAAATAATTCTGATACCAGTAGTCTACCTTTGGACTTTGGCCTGTGTCATGGCCATTAACAAAGAATAGGAAACTAGCTTTACAAGCAGCCTCAGGGCAGTCACAAATTATAAAAGGGCAATGCTGTCTATCCTTGGTAAACATTCTTTTAGTTCATTCTTATAAAATGAACAATTGATTATCTGGCTTTGAGATTTTGTTAAACAAGTTAATTTGAGATGAGAAACTATATTTATAGAGTTTATCTTTTTCATCTTGCTTTGAAAGCAGGGCGCCTGGGTGGCTCAGTCGTTAAGCGTCTGCCTTCGGCTCAGGTCATGATCTCAGGGTCCTGGGACAGAGCCCTGCATGGGGCTCCCTGCTCCGCAGGAAGCCTGCTTCTCCCTTTCCCTCTGCTTGTGCTCTCTTTCCCTCTCACTCAAATAAATAAATAAAATCTTAAAAAAAAAAAAAAAAGAAAGCAGTTTAAGAGGTTTTCTTGGCCAAAAAAAAAAAAGTGATCATATTCAATTATTCTTTTTTTAATCCCTGATGTTGAAGTTGAAAGATTATTAAAGTGGAAAGCTTATTAAAATAAAATACCACTAGAAAAGAAAATAATTCTCAGAGTTTATCTCATTTAAGATGACTCTCCTGATGAGTATGGATGGCAGTCTTACTCTAGATTTTATCAGTTTGGGAAAACTTAGTGAAAACAATCAAAGATTCTTGGGTAAATCATTTGAAACCTGAACTGTACTTGATTGAAAGGTCAACCCAAAGGAAAAAAAAAAAAAAACTACTTCAAATTTCAGTTTCATCAGGAGGCAGGTGGTCTCAATTTAGGTCATCTTTTTAGGGTCTCTTGCTGGTTATAGATGATTTTAAAAAAATTTTTTTTTTTTTAGTGTACAGAAAAGCAAAGTGCTTAAATGACATTTTAAAGATGACCTTATCAGGAAGAGAAAAAAATTGTAAATTCCTCTGACCTCTCTTACTACCAAAATCAATATTCTTTGTCAACCTGGGGAAGGAAATAAGAAACATTTGGGTGCAATGGAAGGGAAACTACAAATTTCAAAAACGAAACAAACTGAAAACTCTACTTAGGCATATGTGTTTCCAGGCAAAGACTCCTGAACCCATAGGGGGATCAGCTTTGATGTAAAGATTTGAACTTTTCAGATCTGATCTCAGTAGCTTTGCAGGATAAACCTCCACTGACTTCAGTGGTTTTTAAAGGCTCCTTGCTATCGTCCCAAGTTGGATTCATCCTCATTTTCAAAGCCAAGATTCATTTATTTACTGAAATGCAACGCAAATTGGCTCCTGTTTTTGATAATCATACAATGACAACTGTTAACACACTGATGTTAACATCTTGTTTACCTCTATGAGACATGCACTATCATTCTGTTTTGAGAGGAGAATGTGAAGGATCATGAGATAGGAAGTAGTACACCCCCCACATGTAACTAGGAAGAGGCAGAGCTGGGATTTTATTTAAGTCCATCTGACTTTTTAGCCCACATTCTTAACTGCCCTGTAATGTGTGCAATGATGCTGAGTTATGGGAATTAGCTACGTTTAATTCATTATAGTGGACAACCTTTAATTTTTGAATATGCCTTAAATGCTTTCGAAGTATTTGGATAGAAATATGTACTCTATTGACATATTTAGAAATAAGCTATTGCAAGTTAATATGACTAACATTAAGATGTGATTCTGATTGAGCGGCTGGGTGGCTAAGTTGGTTAAGCTTCTGACTTGGGCTCAGGTTATGATTTCAGAGCCCTGGGATCCAGCCCTTTCTTGGGGCTCCAAACTCAGCCCTGGCTCAGCGTGGAGTCTCCTTCACCTTTTCCCTCTGCTCCTCTCCCCACTGGTGCTCTTTCTCTCTCAAAAAAAAAAAAAAAAAAAAAAGACGTGATTCTGATATATCATCCTTCATGTTAAAAATGTAAATTAGCCACAAATATTCTGATGAGTTTGATAGTCATAGCAAGGACATACTCATATATTCTATGTCTTTGCTGATTTATTGTCTAGTTGACCCATCAATTGCTAAAAAAAGAAATTTTAAAATCTTCAAATCTAATTGTAGATTTGTCTATTTCTCCCGTTTATTCTGTTAATTTTTGCTTCTGTGTGTTGGTGATCTGATATTAAAAACGTACATATTTTTATTATTCTGCCTTTTGGTGAGTTACCCCTTTTATTGTCATGAAATAGCTTCTTTATCACTGGTAATAACTTTAGACTCGAGATCTCTGTTGTATGGCATTAATACAATTATTGCATTCTTTTTATGATTACTGTTTGTGTGGAATAACTTTTTTCATCCATGTATTTTCCTTTTTCTTTTCTTTCTTTCTTTTTTTTTTAGAGAGAGAGTGAGCAGGGGGAGGGGCAGAGTGAGAGAATATCAGGCAGACTCCCTGCTGAGCGCAGAACCCCATGCAGGGCTCTATCCCACCACCAGGAGAACAGGAGCTGAGCCGAAATCAAGAGTCTTACACTTAACCAACTGAGCCACCCAGGTGCCCCTCATCCAAATATTTTCAACCTAGCTGCATCTGCATGTTTAAAGGTCATTTCTTATAGACAGAATATAGTTGAGCCTCACCTTTTTCCCACTCTGGCAACCTGTACCTTTTCATTGAATTGTTATTCCATTAATGTCTAATTTAATTATTGATATGATTGGGTTTAATCTATCATTTTATTATTTGATTTTTTAAAAAATTCATCTACGTTGTTTTTCACTCTCTGTTATTTCTTTCCTGCCCCTTTTTACATTATTTAAAAATGTCAAAAATCCATTTTATTTTTCCTATTGACATTTTATTTATTTTTTAAAGATTTTTTTAAATTTATTTATTTGCGAGAGAGAGAGAATGAGAGACAGAGAGCATGAGAGGGAGGAGGGTCAGAGGGAGAAGCAGACTCCCCGCCGAGCAGGGAGCCCGATGCGGGACTCGATCCCGGGACTCCAGGATCATGACCTGAGCCGAAGGCAGTCGCTTAACCAACTGAGCCACCCAGGCGCCCTTCCTATTGACATTTTAGATAGATGTCTTATGCCATATTCTTAACAATTGAACTAGGGATTATGATATATATCCTTAACTTTTGACAGTTCATTTAAGTTAATACAACTTTATGTACGTAAACCACATAGCTCTGCATCCTCCTAGTTTTTATGCTACAGTTGTTACATATATTGGATCTCCATATGTGTGAACACCGGAAGACAGTATTGTAATATATGGTTTAAACAACTGTATCTATTAAAAACAAATTAAGAGAAATGCAAAACAAACTTTAAAAAAAATTAAACCCGTTATTTACCATTTCTTTTGCTGTTCATTTCTTTATCAGCATTTGCATTTCCATCTGGGATAATTTCCTTTAAGCCTGGAAAACTTCCTTTTTCCTTTCTTGTGTTACAAATCTGCTGGTGACAATTTTTGGCTTTTATTTTATATGATAATACTTCTTCTGCCTTAATTTTTGAAGTATACTTTTACCAGATGTAGCATTCTTGTTGACAAATTGTTTTCCTTTCAGCACATTAAAGGTTTCATTCTACTGACTTCTGGTCTCCATATTTCCTTACCCATTGACTCAGTGTTACCCTTTACATATGTGTCACTTTTCTCTTTCTGCTTTCAATATTACCTTTACCCAACTGATTAATTATGGTATGCCTCAGCAGTCTTTATTTATGTTTAATTTACTTGGTGCCTATTAAGTATCTTGAATGTATAAATGTATGTCTTTTTTTTCTTTAATTGGGAAAATTTGTTGCTATTATCTCTTCATATAATTTTTTTCCTGTTCTATTCTTTCTCTTCTTTTCTTCTAATATTGCTGTTAGACATATGTTTGACTATTTGATATTATCAAACAGGCCACTAAGCATGTGTTCATTATTTTTAATTCTGTTTTCTCTCTGCTCTTCACACTGGATAATTTTTATTCATCAGTCTGCAATATCAGTATCTTTCCCCTATCATCTTCATTTGAATATTATGTCTCTCCAGTAAAATTTTATTTCAGATATTGTATATTTTTGTTATAGAATTTTTTTTGGATCTTTTGAAATTGTTTCCCTTTTTTTGCTGCAATTTCCTATCCATTATTCATTGTGAGCATATTTTATCTTACTTCATTGAGAGAACTGTATCAGCTCTTAGAAAATCTTTGTTTGCTAGTTCCAACCTTTGTGTAAGTTTGAGTTTGGTCATATTAGATTTTATTTTCTTCTGAAAATGTGTTCCATTTTCTTAGTTATTCATAATTCTGGATTGTATGCTGGATATTTTGAGTGTGAATCCAGAAAAACTGGATTCTGTTATTTTTCTCTGATGAGTGTTCCTCTATTATTTTTGAAGGATATTGCATTGATTAGATTTGAACTGCAAACACTTGGGAAGCAACCCTGGTCTCAGATAAGAAGATCTTTGGTCTTCAGTTGAACTACTATGAATCTTTTTTGAATTAGCATCGTTCAGGGGTCAGCCACAGATGCAGGCAGACAAATATGGGGAACCCCTTCTAAGACTCTTTCTCTTTTAAGATTCTCCCAATCCCTTCAATATCCATACTTTCCTCAGATTCAGTGTTCTAAGGTCTTCCAGGTCAGAAAAGCTTTGTTTTTCATAGATTTTCCTGCTGCCCTGTGTACCGTATAGATTGTTCCTTTTTTTTTTTTGAAGATTTTATTTATTTATTTTCACAGAGAGAGAGAGACACACAGCGAGAGAGGGAACACAAGCAGGGGGAGTGGGAGAGGGAGAAGCAGGCCTCCCCCTGAGCAGGGAGCCCAACGTGGGTCTCGATCCCAGGACCCTGGGACCATGACCTGAGCTGAAGGTAGACACTTAACGACTGAGCCACTCAAGCGCCCCTAGCTAAAAGCTGCAAAAACATTAAATCATTTTGTACTTCTTCTTCTTTTTTTTTTTTTGAACACATACTTTCCAGGAAAATTTACCCCTATTCCTGTTCTAGATTTTATAGTTGTTTTCTTCTGGAACTTACACTACTAGGATTTTATACATTATCAGAAGAGAAAGGCCAGATGTATTCTTAACAAAGAATAAAAGAAGAAAAATCCCCGATTGTTAATTTAGTGAGGTGTCTCTTGAAAAAACTTTGAGGCTGCTTTTTTTAAAAAAAAATTGTTTTCAAGAGATCCTTAGCACTGTGGCATTTTTAGAATCTGCATTAAATGATTTTCTAATATGACATTTATTGAATTTGGCAATGGAACAATATTCTACATTTACTTTTTTTTTTAAAGATTTTATTTATTTATTTGACAGAGAGAGACACAGTGAGAGGGAACATAAGCAGGGGGAGTGGGAGAGGGAGAAGCAGGCTTCCCGCAGAGCAGGGAGCCCAATGAGGGGCTTGATCCCAGGACCCTGGGATCATGACCAGAGCTGAAGGCAGACACTTGATGACTGAGCCACGCAGGCACCCCATATTCTACATTTACTACCATATATATGTTAGTTCATTGCTTTCAAGTGATGCAAAGTGAGGCAGTATATGCAAAATATATCCACTCACCATGTGGATTTTGTACTAATTTCTTTAGCATAGGTTCTTTTAATCTACATAGTCTATTTATTGTGTGCTACTTGATGACTCAATTCTCCCAATGAACTACTCTGAATCCTTCCTTTCTACAACATAATATGACATCATTTGACTTTAACTTAGATTTACATAATTGTAAATATGAACACAAGGTGAGACATTGAAATGAAGTGGTAGAGTTTTTTTTTTTTTTAAGATATTTATCCAGATGATCCAGATGTTTATTTATGTATTATAAATTTTTATTTAAAAGAAAATACAGTTACAAAATATTATGAGCTCAAAGTCCTCTGAAATTACACTTGTAGTTCCTACTGGTCCAATATTTCAAGTTTGAGCAATTCTGATATTTGTTATTACTTTTTAGTTAATTAAACTCCATTTGACTAGTATGGGAAGAGAAGAATGGGAGAATAAAATACATTTTGAGACTAAGGAGTGAAAAAAAAGTGAAAAGTAGAAGAGAAACATGAAGGAGAAGGCAGGAAATAATAGTCTTCAAAGAGTTAGAAAAGGGGAAGAAACAAAAAAGTGAAGGAAAAAGAGAAAAAGAAGGAAAACAATTGACAGAAAAATTCTTTGCTAGAAGAAAAGATGAGAACACTGGAACTAGAGGGTATTATGCTAGGCGGAAAAAGTCAGTCAGAGAAAGACAAATACTATGTGATTTCACTCATATGTGGAATTTGAGAAACAAAACAGATGAACACAGGGGAGGGGAAGGAAAAATAAAATAAGATAAAGACAGAGAGGGAGGCGAACCATAAGAGACTCTTAACTCTAGGAAACAAACAGGGTTGCTGGAGGGGAAGTGGGGGGGATGGGGTAACTGGGTGATGAGCATTAAGGAGGGCACTTGATGTAATGAGCACTGAGTGTTATATGCAGCTGATGAATCACTAAATTCTACCCCTGAAACTATGTTAACTAAATTGAATTTAAATAAAAAATTTAAAAAAATTAAACATACACTTACCATACAACTCAGCGATCTTACTCATAGATATTTACTCAAGAAAAATAAAAACGTGTGTTTTTACAAAGTTTTCTCCATGAATGTCCTTAGCACTATTATTCATAATAGCCCAAACTGGAAGGAACTCAGTGTTCATCATTAGGTGAATGGATAGGGAGACCATTCTATCTCCATTCAATGGAATACGGCTCAGTAATAAAAAGGAATAAACTACTGGTGCTCACAACAATATTGATGAATCTCAAGTGACTTATGCCAAGTGAAAGAAGGTAGACAAGAAAGACTACATATTCTATGATTCCATTAAATGAAAATCTAGAAAAGGCAAACTACAATGAAGGGAAAAGCCAGTGAATGTCTAGTATTTGGGCTCGGAGTAGTGGAAAAGATTTAATGTAATGGACCATGAAGGAACTTTTTGGGGTGGTATCTATTTTGTCTAGATTGGGGTGGTGATTACATAATGGTATAAATTTATCATGAATCATTGATTTGCACATGACAAGGGATAAATTTGACTGAATGTAAATTATACCCCAATAAAAGTGATTAAAACTTTTAGAAAAAAAGAGAAGATGAGAACAGAGGAGTCAAATAGAGAATGTGGAAGAAAAGCATGGAACAGGGACAGCTTGGCAGATGCTGGTGGTGGAATGAGGAGGGAAAAGAGCATTTAAGCATTTAGCACTGTCTCCTACTTTCTATTTTCACAAAAAGATGAAAAGACAGGTGACTAAGAAATATTTCCCCCAGGATTCCCTTTATACTTGTCCTCACTTTCTGCTTCTTCTTTCTTCTCTTCTGCCACCTAGAGAACTCTGGCCTCTCCTCTGACTTCTCCCTCCAGGTCCCATTTTTTCTTAGAGAAAGTGGAGGTGAACTGCGGGTGAACCATGGGAACAAGGCCCCAGTCTCCAGGCAGTAGTGAGATCCCAACTCCACTGGCCTGCAGTGTGGCAGGAAGGTGACTCCGCACTGACTGCGTAACAAGCACTCGAGCGTAATAACATAGTTTTGGGGAAGCATTTGTCTAAAATTTGCCCCTCCAAGTGCCTTTCTCCCCAAAGTGAATGATTTGTGTTGTTTAGTTGAGGCCGAGAAACATTGGGATATTTTATGGAGAAGAGAAGCCCAAGTTGCTTAATACGCATGGAAAGGCTTAAAAAAAAAACCTAAATGTATATAAGAAATGAATATATATGTATATATATCTTGGGCACTTGCTTAAGATGATATTTAGGAAACTATTGTTTTACTAGTGCAAATTATGCTCTAAAAAATTAATGCAGCTTCTCAAAGACCTTAGTTGATAGAAAATTTCACATTGTTCTGGAGCAAAGATTTTTGTTCTCAAGACCCTTGTATACAATTAAAAATTATTAAGCACTCCAGAGAGCTTCTTCTTCTTCTTCTTTTTTTTTTTTTTTTTGGTTATCTGGATTATATCTATTGGTACTTAGAAAACTAAGGATTAAAACTAAGAAATTAAAAATATTTATTAATAATTTAAAAAACACATGACATGTTAATATTAATAAAATATTTTAATGAAAAATAGCAATTTTCCAAAACAAATAAAATTTTAGCAAGAAGAGTGAATCCCTTCTTAATACTGCCTATGATACGCCCATCTGGGAGGATCTTGGATGATGATCTGCTTGGATGGGGAAGAGCTCTAAATCAGATTTTTAAAAGTCAGTTATTAGAAGCCTTTTGCCTTCTAAACTCTTGAAGGGTCTTCATTGACTCAACTAGCTTGGAGTTTGTAAAAAAGGCATTCTGAGTATATGATTGGCCCAGAGAATGGATTTTTTAAAATTTAAATTGCGTTAATAGTAACAGTCTTGCACAAAAGAGAGCATGTAATGCTGTTCTTCCATTTAACCCAAAGGAAATTTCACAACCAACATTGATGGTATTTTCTAAAGCCAGCTTTAAATTCATGACATTTTCGCAAGTGGAACAATATGATAGTCACTGTTCTAGAAATACATACTAAGATGGATGTTGCCAAACCACCAATATTCCCTCAAGTCAGAACTCTTTTTAACACTCT
Source organism: Neomonachus schauinslandi (assembly GCF_002201575.2). Taxonomy (NCBI): domain Eukaryota; kingdom Metazoa; phylum Chordata; class Mammalia; order Carnivora; family Phocidae; genus Neomonachus; species Neomonachus schauinslandi. The sequence continues at coordinate 18,581,536 of NC_058403.1, forward strand.
GTGAGACAGTAGGTTGTCATTTTCGTGTTTCAGTTGAAAGGTTCCACCTTTACTGAACCACATTACAAGTTTTCAAAGTTAAAAAAACACACAAAGAAAAACATCTCATGAAATATTTGCAGGTAAAGTGCAGCAATAGCAGTCTGAATTCTGATAAATAAATTATATTTTTCTTTAAAAATGAATTATTCTCTTAGGAAATAGCATTGACAAAAAGAATGTTTCCATGTCTAGTGGGTCCAGGAAAACAGTATGCCAAGAGGCTACAATCACCATAAGAATTCAAAAAGATTATAATGGATTAAATTTAAGCCTTTTCCAAATAGTCTGAAATAGGAACACTGCTTTCTGCAAAATAATGATGCTCTGAGCTGTTTGTTACTAGGAAATGTGATTTAAAATTAGAGCAACAGGGCGCCTGGGTGGCTCAGATGGTTAAGCGTCTGCCTTCGGCTCAGGTCATGATCTCAGGGTCCTGGGATCGAGTCCCGCATCGGGCTCCCTGCTTCTTGGGAGCCTGCTTCTCCCTCTGCCTCTCTCTCTCTCTGTCTCTAATGAATAAATAAATAAAATCTTAAAAAAAAAAATAAAATTAGAGCAACAGATACAATAAAAACCATTTTGATATGTTAAAAGCGGCTCTATATGCACCTTACTGGTTTCTGGGTTTACTTAATGACAATTATCCTTCTTTTCTGTCTTCCATGATGTCTTCCTTACATCCCCATATCCATCCATTATGAAGACTTCATGTGCCAACTCTGAGATTCAGTGGGACTTGTTGAGAGAAGGGATGAGCTAGTGAAGCAAATAACCATGCCATCTTGCCTTTTCTACCTTGGAAGCTCATCTGATTCTAGGTAATCCCAGAAATTTCCTATTCCAACCAGGATAAGCCATGGGAGTAAAAATGCCCACAAATGTGGTCTAGAGGAGCCTCATAACATTTTTAAATTAATTAATTAATTAATTTTCATTTTTATTTATTTTAAAAATTAATTAAATCATTATGTTATAATTAATAATTATTTATTTTAAGGAACCTGTGGGAACTAGGTTTCTGGGTTTAGCTTTCTTCTCTCTCAGCACAGAACCATGTCCTGATGAGACTACAGAGGGAATTCAGGTTCTCTGGAAGATGGGCCACAGTTGCCAAATATAATACAGATAAATTTGTATTTCACAATAAAACGTAGTTAAATTAGTATTTCTGATAAATAATGAGTATTTTTTTGTGTGTAAATACATCCCAAATACTGAAATATTTATACTAAACCTTATCTGTTGTTTATCTGAAATTCAAATTTCATTGGGTGTCCCCCTTTTTCCACCTTGAGTCCAGCTAACCTACTTTGGACTGAGGGTGTCCAGTGCTGGACTGAATCTTGCTATTGGAGTAGACTATCTGGGAAAGTGGTAAGATATAGTGAGTATAAACACTGTCTTTGTGTTGTGTAGGGATATGGAAAAAATAGTACGTAGGAACACTGGAGGATGTTTAGTGCCTACTGGCATTAAATTTGATATTTGCTAAAAATGAAATTTGAGTTTTGTGCAGAAAACCACCTGAAACATAACCCAACGTTACTGTTAAAAATAGGATGACCAATTACCAATACCAAATTTTAATTGAAATACAGGAATTATCTCTATTACAACAACTTTGGCAGAAGAGCTTGAGACTTTTGTGGCTGTGTTGGGGCTTAATAAGAAGAACATGATATGTACAGTCAGAGGTTTGAAACATGGCATCAAACTCTTCACCATCCTTGTGTCTTGACTCCCACAGTATTACCCCACAGGATAATTTAAGCCTAACTGATAAAGGGATGGTATGTATTAAATTAGATAACATAGGTAGAAAACATGGTGATTTTCCCCCCTTAGTAATGGGAACTCTGATATTAGTATCAAAACCCTATTGAATCAAATCGGTTTTTCAGCCATATGGGAAATGGGACCTCTAAGTTTCTCCCTTCTTACATCTTTTCCTGCAACACCTCAGCCTGATTGATTTCACAGTATCTTTTATCTTCAAAACGATCATAACATTATTAAAGTCTGAGCATTTTTGGAGGGGACTTTTTGGGGTTATCATGGTTCAGGGATTCTGTGGCAGTTGATGGTTTAGGGAAATGACTCTTTGACACCCAGGAATGTCAACGAACCCATTTAATGTTGTGAAATAACTGGCACTCATTTTTATTTAATGAGAGAGCCTTAGTGTTCTTGTAAAAAAAAATGCTTTGTGCTTTGCTGACCTTGTAATTTAGCATGTCTATGATTAAGGCATACTTATTTTATATCAATTCTATCTTCTCATTGAAATGTGTTGGAAAAAGTGTGCGGTTACTGTGGGGTAGTATTTTAATAGCTTTTTTTATTATTTATGTGTAGTCATGCTAACAGATCAGTAGATGACTGCCATTAAACAGATTGTTATACTCACAGATCACAAGAGAAGGGAACATCGCTTGCCACAGGGGGCACATGGGGAAGCACCAGGGTTGGTCAGGAGACTTATGGAGAGGGGACAAGAGCCTTTATTGTGGCTTCCAAGGGGAAGAATGGATGAGGCGGGGCAAGCAGGCTTAGGAATGATTAGTTTAAATAATTTTAGTGGGCTCCTGGGCAAAGGGGCAGCACCTAATTGTCTGGTACCTGGCCCTGGGGTGATTGGGGAAGGTGGGGAGTGGCTCAGAGTGTGATAAGGCCATACAGAAGGGAGTTGAGGGTGTGGGCTCTGGATTGGTTGGTTTGCATTTGAGAAGTGCACTCCTGGGTGAGTTGTTTACAATCTCTAGGAATTCACTAACCCTGGGAGGGGCAGTCCGTGTAGGGTCAGCAAGGCCCCAGATGCTAAAAGCATTAAGGTAGAGAAAATGAAAGATATGGTCAATATATAGAGAGAGACTGGATATTGACAGCATGGTTACATATTTTGGTTCTGCTAGATTTCTCTAGAGATAAATACTTCAATTTTTATAGATGTCTGTGATTTGCTTTGAAATAATCCTGAGTTGGAGTGGGAAGTGGGTGCAGAAAATGTATTTATACTCCGTTTTGTTCTAAAAATAATTGAGGATGATTCTCTGCCATTAAATGGTTGTACAGTGTTTTAGTCAGTTACATTAACTTTATGAATCTCATTTCCCTCACCTCTCAGATAGGAATAGCAATATTTCTCTCACAGGTAATATACTAGAGAAGACTAAAATATGGACAAAATTCCTATTATTAATAATGTGTGGCCCTGGGCAACATCTTAGGTCTTAATGTCTGATGTGCCTGTGTCTGGTTATGAATTAATATGAACATAAACAATCCACTTCAACAACTCAGAAGCAGGACTGTGGTTTTGGTCACTGATAATCTCATTATATATTTGCACTTTTATCAGTGTCTGCTTTCCTAAGTGGTGATGACTTTATGTTCCTTTTTAACTAAGAAGTGCAGCTGGTTCAGTTATGATGGCAGGCAGTAATTTCAAACTCTTTGACCTCTCTTTTAACACCGGTAAATATACATTTTTGATTAAGTACTTGTTTTTCTACGAGAAGCCACAGATATTAAGGTGATAGTTGTGTTGAGGAAGAGGCTTACACAGGAAAGATTCTCTATTCCCTGAAAAGGAAACGCCATAATAGAAAAAAAGCTCTCTAAAAAGGCAACCAGGAAGCTTGGTGAATGCAAAGCACTTTTGGACGATCAGCAGGGGGCACTAAGATTCCACAGGAGAAACATATCCCCGAAGCGTTCATAAATTATTTTTCTTTTTCCTTAACTCTGAACTGATGACACCATAAACTATGCTTTTTTTTTTTTTAATCTTCACTATAGCTGATAGTGTATCTTTTCTTTTTAACCCTCAAAGTGTAGGTGCACTTAACAAATTTATCTACCAATTAAAAAAAAAAAAACCTTCTGATGAACTCATCTGTATTCTGGTTTGCTCCTCATTCAGCATTCAAATGCAATGCGATTTTCTTCCCTTTGACAAACACAGAGTAATTAGGATTTTTCACAGACAAGTGATTACCTAATAAATGACCTTCTGAAGGCAGCTCTATTAAAATGGAGCAAAAAGATGTTTACTACAAGTGGTGGCCAAGAAGGAAGGTACAGGGACAAGACAAGTTCTGCATAACCAACAGCTTCTTCAGCTCCAAGAATAATAAAGGCACTTACTGGACTAGCAGATCTGCATTAAAAATAATTAGAAGCCTGACAAGACACTAAACTATAAACACAAATTATGATTGGCTGTTGTAACAGTTCATTAATTCCATGGGAAGTCCAAGGGTAAGGTAATAACACTTACATTCACGTGGGACATCGGCAAGTAAGGGAAAAAAATCAGATGTATAAACTAGGGAAGGATGAAAAGAATACTGATCAATTCTCATATGTTTTCTCTGATTTTAGCACATTTAAAAGATGAGAAAAAGTATGAACTCTAAGTGGAATAACTTTGAAATGTATTTTTGTGAAGATGTAATTTTTTATAAAACAAATTGCTGCAGGATCCTCAAATAAAATGTTGGATATGGCCGCATATTTTTCCCTGTACCCTTATTTGTAAACCCTTATAAACTACTTAAAAATATAGCGTTTGATTTGGGCCATACTGGCCATGGCTTTAAGTAATTTGTAGATTCATAGTGAATGACCTCAGAACATAGAATTTTAAAGCTAAGAGGAACTTTGTCAATTATCTCAGCCAGGCCTTTGATTTTATAAATGAGGACTCTGCAGGTAGAGAAAGATCACTCAGAAAGCTTTATAAACCGAAGTTACCACCCACCATGGTAACTGAATGGGTAGTAAAGTTCCAGGTCTCCTGACTCTAATGTAGTCTTTGCCATGTTAACTTTCTGTTAAACAGTTTATGTGTGTCACATATCTATAACAGTTCTCTCTATATAATATATACAACTTATATGTTATTATATAACACGTATGTGTATGTACACATTATATACATGAATAATATTATATAGAAACACAATTTATAAGTGATATATATACATATAGATGTACAATTTCATTTTTAACAATTCTGATAACAACATGATCCTTAAGGAAAACAGGTGAGAGTTGATTTCCACTTGCATTTGGTAATTTCCCTCGACCTTGTAAGTAGAAGATGCTTTAGATTAAGTCACAAGAGTGAATATCTGAGACCATTAAGGAGTGTCCAAAGAAATGCGCATATCACTTATTGTTTTCCCTGTTGGTACAATTGAGGTTCTGTTCCAGAGAAATCATAGGAAGACTGGGGAAGACATCCAGCAGGAGAGAGATGCTTTTCATTAAGACCGGCATTGCTACCTGAGAATAACAGAGTGAAAGATGAACACCTCAGCTCTACACTTAAAGCATGGCGCTTCTCTACCAGCAGCATAATTTGGAGTTGGGTGCTTTGTTTGCACTTGGCTGGTTCAGTTCATCCCCTCCCCCTTCTCTTCAGCATAATTAAATCAATTTTATTAGGCAGGGTCTGTGATGGCTCAGTGTGGCTGTGTTAGCAGCCAGTGGAAATGGTTTGAGCATTACATTTCATGCTGGTTCTCTTTCTATTAACAAAAATGGAATTTTCAGGCTTCATTACAAGATTAAACTCCTGATAGAATTAAAGATTGTTGATCCTTTCTAGGCAATTTTTCTCCTGGGGACCACCACCCTGAAAACCAGAGCTCCAAACCTCAGTTACTCCAGGGATGCATTTTTCTCTGCTCACAGGGAAAAAGCATCACAGTGCATCTCTGAACTTGGCAGGGGAGGTAGACAATGCACAAATGAATTCTTTGAAATAAATGAAAGAACCTTACAGAATAGAGCATATAACCACCTCAAAATACCCAAGAGCAACACAATATTAACTGTGATTCTGGGGACATGGATAGTTGAGATTTCTTACGAAATGTTAAAAGATGCCTTTTAACTTTGTAAAACAAAGATTTGTTTTTCCTTTTGGGTATTGAAGATGCAAACAAACTTTCTTCATAGTGGCCTAGGCATTGGTTTTCTTCTCCCTTGTAGTAAAAAAATTCTTTCAGAAACACTAAAGCATTGGGGCGCCTGGGTAGCTTAGTTGGTTAAGTGTCTGCCTTTGGCTCAGGTCGTGATCCCAGGGTCCTGGGATCGAGCCCCACGTTGGGCTCCCTGCTCAGCAAGGATACTGCTTTTCCCTCTCTTTCTGCTGCTCCCCCTGCTTGTGCTCTCTCTCAAATAAATAAATAAAATATTTTTGTTTTTTAAATAAAAGAAACATTAAAGCATTTCTTGTTTGTTCATTTTTGCCACACGTGTTGGGGCATCAGTACATTTTTGTCGTGGCTTATCAAAGGATTTAGGAGTCTGTGGCTAACAGATACAGACCCTAATAAAACGAAAGTGCCAATTATTCCTTTATCAGACAGGTTTGATTGAAATACTATGTTTGTTTTGACATATTCTTTACAGTGGATTAAAGACAGTGGTTCAATCTGAGAAAATGTTTCAAATGTCCATGCATTAAAACATGTTTGAAGAAGGTATATTATTTAACGCAACTTGTTAAATGTAAGGTTGGTAATCTCAATGAAGGCTATTAATTCAAACATTTTGCTTTTAATGAATTGAGTTATTTTTTTCTCAAAGAGCTTAAATGTGGGCCTATGTATCTCTGTCAGATTGAGGAGCTCTGGGCTGAATATCCCTGGGCTCCTTCCTGTCCCTCTCATCTTATTTCTGTCAAAGTGTGTGAACTAATACATTAGAAAAAGGGAAGATTGATTGATACCTGGTATGTATATTCACTTTTCATATAATCCCATGCGTGGGTTGAAGTGGCCAAGTGATTTGGCCAAAGTCACAAGGTAGTAAGTTGCAAAAGTAAAATTTCAGTTCAGGTCTATCTGATGTCAGAATCCATGCTCTATGTCCCCCTTTACATTGCACTTCCTTTCATGTTCACTTCAATGGGCCAATAAATCCTTAAAAAAAAAAAAAAAGATTTTACAAAATAGAAATTGCCCCCATTAAAAAATATCTATATATTATTTTTCTAAAAACTCCCTAAGACCCAGAGTCATATTCCAAACAATCACCAGAGTGATATGGACTCATTTCAAAGTTAGTAGCATGGAGAGACTTCGTGTGTGTGTGTGTGTGTGTGTGTGTGTGTGTATGTGTTTGGTATTAAAGACATACATATAATAAACTGACAGTGTAACAACCTTTCTCCTGTCTTTTGGCTGTGTTCCCTGATTGGTTTTTAGCCTGGCTTTCTCTGTTGTAAGTTAGTCAACAAAATCCCTTTGGTCTTATAGGAATATGGACATCGAAAAGATGTTGTAATGTATTAGAAATAATGGTAGAGAGATGTGATTGGGTAATTGCAAAAATGTTTCTAATTCTTCACTTCTTGTATAATGCACCTTGCAATGTGACACTGCAGCTTTTTCCACCAAGAGGTGGCACCTAGGTCCCCTGTTCTTGGCTCTAGGATAGCCTTTTGACTTGCTTTTGCCAAAAGAATGTGGCAGAATTGAACTGAGCCAGTTCTAGGCTTAAGGTTCAGAAGATCTTGCAAGCTCTGTTTGCTCTCTGCCCAGCTGCTTTGGGGCAAGCTCAGACTAGCCTGCTGGATGATGAGAGGCCAGTGGCCCACTCACTCCTCATGCTCCAACCAATGTCCAGCCACACACACTAGTCATATGAGAAGATGTAGGCCACAGCAGACCTGTGCATATATAAATAAGCCCAGCTGAGAACAAATGAGCATGACCCAGATCAGCAGAACTACCCAGACAACCTATAGATTCATGAACAGTAAGTGGTTATTGTTTTAGGCCACTTGTTTCTGAGATTGTTTGTTACACAGCCATAGTTAACTGATAAAGAAGGCTAAAGATTAGAGAAACTGATCATTGTGTAAGGGGGCAGGAGGGCGTGGGCCATCCTTTGGGAAGCATAATGGGAAAGCAGGGTGAAGAGACAGGGAATTTAGACCTGGAAATTAAGGATAAGGTGAGTTGCAAATATAGCTCAATTTGTGTGCATTGCTAATTCTGCAGATTAAGATAGTTAAAAATAAGTATGCATACTTAAAATGGTAAACAACATAATATCTAATATCCAGTAAAGAAATGTCAACAAACATTAGCATTAGACAAAAATGTTTGGTTTTCCCTGAGATTGAAAAAAAAATTCACTCCTTTCATGTTATTGGAATTTAAGTGGTGTGGCCTCAAGTTTTTTGTTATTTCCTGCCATCAGTTGTTTGAAATGGCTGAGTAAAGTAAATCATTTTGTTTTAGTGTATAAGCTTTATGTTACTATTCTTTTGTAGTTGAAATGAGCAGTGGAAAATAGCCTTTCTGTGAAGTTGGTCTTTTAAAATATGCACCACTCTTCCAACAGCCGGCTAATTTTCGAGTTCATCAGATGTGTATTTATATGGTGAATGTATCTGTCACATAAACATTTTGTCAATCACTGCCTTCCTTCTGTTCTGACACAGAATGCTAGAGCACCATCTAAATGTGATGAATATTGTACTTGTTCCAAGTGAGAATTAATTATGGCAATGAAGAGTGTGTTGCCAAAGCCACTCATACACTATGACAAAACTTTGTTAACAGAAGCAGTCATTGAAATGTCACATTAAAAAAGTCCACAGTTAATTTAGCAAACCCTTTAGTTTGGACCTTAAAATTAGTTTATCCTTTGAATGAAATTTTTGCTTAAATCAATTCAATCATGAGTCTAAAGTCTGAAACTGATCAGGATGAAGGAAATGATCATAAGTTCAATGAGGGAATTATTTATTCTGCTTCTCTGTATCTTTTGAGACTGATATATATATATTTTTCAGAAAATGTAATGACATAAAGATAGGTTAAGAACATGGGGGTAATTCAAAAGGGATTTAAAGAAGATTTTTCCTGCAGATACTATCCATGTAAATTTGAACAGAAATAATGATAAATTAACATATTTGATTATATTTGTGGTATGAAATTGAAAAATACCTAATATAGCTAGATCTTTACATTTTCTTTGGACTTATTTTCTTAAGAACTTATATGCTCCTAGAAAGTTATCGTAAAGAGGGTAACAGTTTATGAACATGACGGGATATAAATATAACAAATAGAACAAGTAGCCTGAAGATGACAAATGTACAAACCTAGCAATTTAAAAATAAGTTTGGAATGACTATACAATGTTAAATCATATCCCCAGAGGTCTCAATATAAAATGGCCTATTCAAGCATTGCACACACAGCCTTGAGAAGAACAACTGAGATTCTACATCATAGCACTGAATTGGTTTAAATAAAAATGATAATAATAATAATAATAGTAATAAATAGCATGTAAAAAAGACTTTATGTGTCAAGCACTTGGCCCATATTTGTCTTGACAATTTTTCAATATTTATTCTGAATATACATAACAGATAATGGATAGGCCATCATAAATTGCCAACATTTTACCTAAGAAAAATGGCCATTTCATGCAGTTCAATCTAAGAGAAGTACGGGCAAACAGATGTAAAGGTGAACAGAATCTTCTATTTTCCCGGACAGAAAGTAATTGGATGCCTGAAAAAATGCTAGGTCTACTAGGTTAAAAGGAAGAGAAGCCAATCAAATGGAAAAAGGATAAGAAGCCAGACCCAACGAAAGTGTGGAATGGGGAGAGTATAGCTTTCTGACCCTTTGGGAGAAAGAGTGGCTACAGAATGAAGTGGGTGAGATTCAGATACAAATTACCAGATACACTCAAGTATAAATAATCTACAAATAAGACAGTGTGATGAGTAATACGGAGGCAGAGAAGCCCAGCATAATGCCCTAACTATTCGGAAGAACATTTACAAAAAATTTACAAATCTGTCTCATTGCACTATACAACATGCTCATTATCAAGGCTTTTTTTTTTTTTTTGTATTGTAAAATTTAATTTAATTTTACTTTAGGGAAGAAAAATATATTTTATTATTAATTCTTTGAATAGTATGAAGCATCTGAAAAGTTGTTAATTTAACCATTTGGAAATTAGGCGCCATTTTCTTTTAAAATAACAAGTGATATTTTCACATATCTCCATTACTTTTTAACAAAAGGAAAATGAAGGGAAGTAAAAGGAGGGCAATAAGCTATTCTCCAAACTTGACATTATGTCTCTTATTTCTGAGCAAAATAAAGAAAAACCAACTTACATGAGGGAAGCTATTGTAAGGTGACTCCGAGAAAAGTCCCTGTGTGGGCCTGGCGATCTCCTGAAGCCACCATTTCCTGGGAAATAAATGGGAGAGTAACTATTGCATATTTTTCCTAAACAGGATGGGTCAAGTTCTTTGTGTTCTTACTAAAAATGGGAGAGGAACGTGTAATGTTTGCTGGCTATTGTTAAAATGATCTGGTTAGAAATGGTGTCTGTTTGCTTTCTTTTTTTTTTTTAGTTTGGATACCATTAGTTTATTATAAAAGAGAGACATGAAAATTATTTACATGATGTAAGATTTCACAACTTCACTGGAATGGGCAGCTTCACTTCATGCCATTTTAATAATGATTTCAGTCCACATACTTTCCGAGAATGTCACCATCTCTAAATAAGAAATAATCCTTGTCATCTAGAACTACTTTGGTGCCTCCATATTCTGGGAGAAGAACTTTATCTCCAACTTTCACACTAACTGGTTGAATCTCTCCACCCTTTCCTTTAGAGCCCGATCCAACAGCTACTACTGTTGCTTGCAACACTTTTCCTTGAGATTTTTCAGGAAGCATAATACCTCCTTTGGTTACAGTTTCAGCTGCACTCCTTTCAACTAAAACTCGGTCAAAGAGGGGAAGAAACTTTCTAAACGCCTGCCCTGCCATGACGCCGACCGCCGCAGTTCGTTCTCTGCTCTGGAGCTGCCGCCTCTGCCTGCTTTCTATTTTTAATATGGAATAGAATGAAACCTGCCCTCCCTGCTCCTTAGCGACCCAAGGTAGGTGATTCATCATGACCCATAACTTCGGCTTGGACTAAAGCAAGAAGAATATTAAGGCCAGCTTTTCCTTTGCTGGGAATTATAGATAAAACCCTCTGCTTGGACTAAAGGAACAAGAATATCAAGACCAACTTTTCCTTTGTTGAGAATTATAGATAAAACCCTCTGCTCCTCATTCACCTCCATCTTCAATATGAGCAAAGTTATCTCTGCCCCGTAGACCAGATATCATCTCTGACTGTATCTGCCTTCAGATGACATCCAAGCATTCGCTCAGCATCCTATTTGGTAAATTATGTAAAAGTTGAATTGAATGCTTGCCTTCTTGTGTCCCAAAATTTTGTCTCATTCTGAAAATAAATAAGTATGATCTAGTCTGGACAGGTAGCCAAGTTTGACAGATCTGTGGAACATGAATTACTTTAGGATTCCTGTCAAATACTGCAAAGAATGTGCAAATATTTTTGTGTGTGTACTATATTTGTTTTTCTAAGAACAGATATGTAATATTATTATATCTTTAAGGGTTTTTGAGATACAAATAAATAGTACAAAAATAAATTAAGAATGACTGATATAATGAAAATGGTAGGCCATCTACAGAAGGAGACCAACATCAACACCAAAAAGAGACACTGAGGTACAGCAAGAACATACTTAATTGGAAAGTATCTGTAAAAACCAAACCAAACCAAACCACAAAAATAATTAAAAAAAAACAACCCCAAACATAATCCATTGCGTATTCTCTTCATGAAAGAAAATTGAAAAACTGGCCTTTCATGAGAAGTGAAAAACAATCATAACTTTTCAGTGTATTTCTCTAACATTTTAGTTAGAAAGAAGACTTTGACTCCATAACTCAAAAATCAGTCTATATGGTGGTCATTGCTTGATGATAGCAACATAAAGATCATCCAACTCATTCTCCCTTCTCTGTGTCCATACATAGCAAACAATATTCTAATAACAATTTGTCTTTCAATGTAGACATAGACACCCACAGGTAGATATTATACTACTTAGTGGATATGAGTATCTGTTTCCCTTGGTAGCTGAACTTCTCATTGTAAATTAATAAATCGGCATCTGGCTTATATATCCTTCCATGAATTTGGTTAGTATCAATCTGTTTTATCTCAGCCCACTTGATCTGAACCACAAGTAGAATGGTCAAAGTCTAATAATTTGTGTTGGTAAAGCTTACCTATTTTTTTCCCCCTGCTTTCCAAAGAGGGATGCAGTAATGGAACAATTGCTAACCAAGAAAATCCTGTAATTAGTTTTTTTAAAGTTTAAAATATGTATAAAATTCACAATTATTAGTCAGTTCCTCAGATTTTGAAGGGGCCTCAGAATTTGAAGATGACTTAGTAGATTAACTCATTGGATTAAAATTTGGAAACCATTCTTGATGTATACTGAATTTTCTTATAATTCAACAGAAACTAAGGTGATTGTTTTTAGTTATTTAAGGTTCTACAAAACCCTGAATATATAGAAAATACTATTTCAGTTGAATGATGTTCCAGGAAGTGCTCTTTATTTGGAAAAAAAAGTTTTCTACATTATTGGATGTTAATGACTAATGGGGTTCTATATAAGAGAATATGTGTAGTAGCAAGAGAAGAGTAGGCATGGGGTAAGTAAGCCTGACATGGGAGCAGGCAGCCAGGCATTGTGGTACCTGCATTCACCAGGAAGACTTGAGGCCACATCATACAGGCCTTAGCATGGGATACTTGTTGGTGGTGGTCAATATACCGTTTAAAAAATACTTTCTTACAGAGGCACTTGGTGGTTCTATCAGTTGGCCAACTCTTGATTTTGGCTCAGGTCATGATCTTGGGGCCCTGGGATCATGCCCCGCATTGGGCTCTGCACTCAGCAGGGAGTCTGCTTGAGGATTCTCTCTCCCTCTCCCTCTGCTCCTGCCCTACTCTCCTCCCCTCTCTCTCTGTTTCTCAAATAAATGTATCTTTAAAAAAAAAACTTTCTTGGGCGCCTGGGTGGCTCAGTTGGTTAAGCGACTGCCTTCGGCTCAGGTCATGATCCTGGAGTCCTGGGATCGAGTCCCGCATCGGGCTCCCTGCTCAGCGGGGAGTCTGCTTCTCCCTCTGACCCTCCCCCCTCTCATGCTCACTCTATCTCATTCTCTCTCTCAAATAAATAAATAAAATCTTAAAAAAAAACAAAAACAAAAAACAAACAAAAAAAACCTTTCTTACATTAGAAGAGCAGGTTCATTAATAATGTAAAGAGCTTCAAATGAGAAATAAAGAGAATAGTAATTCATGATTAATAAAACTAATAAAATTTTTATTCTACTCGTATGCATGTTTTTTATACCCTGATCTCATTCTTCATTTACGTCAGCAATCTTATGTTACCATGCAGAAGAAAGGTTCTAAGATTAAAACCAACTTCATACCACTACGGTTGAAATGAATCATTAAAAGTGTTGTAATTTTTTTAATAGGAATATTTATGACAAATATGAGTAGCCTTTCCAGTACTGTTAAACCTGTGTCTCGGTCTCATAATGCATGTCTCATATGTACCTGAGAATTGGCTACTTGGCTCCTGGGGGTGATTATTTTGCCTAGGGGAATTCCACTAAAGATGAGGAAAAAATGGTTCTGTAACATCTTGGCTTAAAAACAGATTTGTTAAAGTTTCTGTGCATAAATAATCTGTCAGTTTCTCAGGGACATCATGGTAGAGAAATTTTTTGTATTGTATACATATAAGTAGGGTGGTGTGGCTACACTGAAGTGGGAAAGTTTGTTTTTTATGCCCATGACTAGTAATTTCCTAATTGCCTGCTTCATTCTGAAATTGCGTTCCATTTCATGCTTTAGAGCCAGTGATACCAAGGGCACAGTGGGTGGTTGGGGAATGATGATTCCTGAAATGAACATAGGAGAAGTGAATATAACAAATCTTGGGGAAATCATAGGCCAGGGAATTAGCGTCTCCTGGAGTAAAGTGATAAACAATGGATGATTTATATACAATTGCAAGGATCAGATGAAACCAAATTAAGAGCAGTGCTGTTGCCCAACTTACCCCACATTCACAAGGACTCAGCCAGACACCTCAGTTTAAAGCAGAGGGTATTATTTTGAAACATGGGCTCTGAAGAGCCCCCAGAAAATCCGTGTTTGGAAAAAGAGCAAAAAGATGGGAATAGATATGCCAAAAATATAATGGAAAAAATCAGATGGTCAATTAATCATTTATTTGTTTGGATATTGCATGAATAGTGACTTGATATCTGAAGCTTTGTTATACACTAGTCCAGAACATTCACTCAGTTACTCCACAAATGCATATTGAGTTGTTACTATGTGATGCGGTTGCAGAGTTTAGGTTGTAAACCTCTAGATGGCAGAGTCAAGGGACACCCTCATAAAGCAATGCCTATCACAGCAGCACATGTAGTTGTGTGTTATAAGATGATGATAATCATGATGATTCTGATGACAGAAGATGTTTAGAAAACCTCTTAAAATATAATGTTGAAAAATGACACAAGAAAAAAGTGAAAAATGAAGCAGCACATTTAGTTTTATATTATTTTGCAGAAAAGGGTATGATTACCACTGGGGCAAGATCATGAAGTGTATAAATACTTTGCATCATCTTGAACAATTTATTGGTATAATTTCAAACGCTGCATAATAATTCCTTTTATGACTATACTGTACTTAGTCATTTCCCTAGTGATCGCGATACAATATATATCTTGTTATATAAATCTTTACCAGTGTAAGCTTTAACTTGCCATAGATTCTCAGAAGTAAAATTTTGACACAAAGGGCATGGTTAATTTTATGGCTCTTTGGGTAGGTAGAACATCAGGCTGATTTCTAGAAATTTGCACCACTTGAAACTCAAACCAGCAGGGTAAGGTGAAGACCAACCCAGAGTTAAATGAGTAAGAAGGGAAAAGAAAAGTTACACCCAGTGTATACCTACTGCTCCGGGCACAATGCTTTCACACATACTGCATTATTTAAATATCACAGCTACTCTGTGGAAAGTTTTGTGGTTGAAGTTAAGGCTTGAAAAAGAACTTGAATGATGCAGAGCTTAGGAAAAGGAGAAAAATGAGGAAGTGCCTTCCAGATGGCAGAAGCTCCTGGAACGTGAAGTTATGAACAAATATAGTTCTGTGGTCTTTGTGGTGACCTTGAAATAGCATCCCGACTCCCTCCATGTGTTCTGAACCAGTTGAAAAATAAGAAGGTAATAAGGCAGCAGGGTAAAAATGTGCTCCTTCTGTGGTCAAGGGTCTTCTAAAATTAAAATCTCCAAATTAATCAGCAAAAGTAAGCCTCTCCATTCTACCCGACCCCACTCCACTACCACTCCACTGGTGCAGGATCCTTTTAACGTTTAAGGCATGGAATAAAAAGAAACATGTGTGTTTCCTACAGGTCAGCTAATTCACAAGGGAGGAGAAAGGAGCCAGACTGTGGGTGCCTCATTGCTCATTCCAACCTCAGCACCGGGCAAATTATTCCTCACTGGGGAAAAAGGATGAGCGAGAGCTTGAGGAAAAGGCAAGATTCCTCTAGCTAGAAGAGTTCCCTCCACACTGAAGACCCAATCAGCTGTGGAGAGTAAGTAGTTGACCTCTGACCACAGGGCAATTTGAACAATAGTGCAGACTGGCCTGGTTAAGGTTTATGTTGGAACTACTAGAAGGCTGAATGTGGACCATCTGAAGTACTATGCTGAGGTATCAGCTTTTGCCTTCAGAGATCTCTGGTAATTTATGTCTCTTTCATACTGTAATTGTCTCTTTTGATGGCTCAGCTTCTTGGATTCTATGTCAATGGTGAAGATGGAAGGTCTTAGGTAATGATTCTGGTTTATTTTGGACTGGGTCTTCCTCTTGGTGGCATTCTATCTCCCACTATGTTCTTCCTCTGTGGGCCAAAGCCAACAAAACAAAAATGGGCAATGAAATAATCCCATTATGGACATCATTCAAAAATATGGCTCAGAATTATGAATAGTTAGTGGCCATAGACAATGTAATAAAATTACCGATTTAATCTTTAGTGCAAGGTGGCAGCCTCTCGTGCCAGATCATTACTATTTTGCTCATCACCAACCGTCTTCTCTGAGAAAAGATAATTCATGGACAATTCAGTGTGCCCATCACCTACAGTTCATAGATCAGAAGCACAGATGATGCCTTCACATAGAGTCCCTAACAGAGTCAAATGCAGGTTCTGTTTCAATCGATGACTAATTGCGGTAAAATGTCAAATCATAGTCTTTATGACCACAGAGGATTATCTGGGCTTTGTTGCAATGCAACAGTCCCCCAGGCTTTTGGTGGTCCTGAAAACAATCAGGACAACGCATTCGTTAGGGGTCCCAGAACAGTCCAAATCAGGCAGCAGAGTATTTTTTCCCCCCAAATTAAAAATATTGTTGTTGAGTGTATTTGAGCATAGTATTTTCCCAGAAGATTAAACAAAATGTTGTTCTCAATACTTAATATCAAGAAAGTCATGGCATTCTTGCATGGAGTTGTTCTTCAGGGTGCCTGTTACCCTGGGTGGGGGGTGCAGATGCAGATGGCTCTGCGGAGCCCTCGGGAGTTACCCTCTGCAAGGCCGGCTGGAAAGAGGACAAGGCTGCGCATGCATATCTCTTTCGCTCTGTTCAAATGGTGTTCCCCATGTCCTCCTTCAGTAGATGATAGGTTTGTCCGAATTTGTCAGGTTCCTAGTGTCATTTACATTCTCCCTGCGGTCTTAGCCCTCATTCTGCTGCTTTCCCAGCACTTTCCAAAGCCCACGCTTGGGCTTCAGCCTGTCTTCCTAGAGATCCCTGAGCCAACAACTACCCTCCATCACAGAACAGAAAATAGTTTGTGGTTTGCAAATAAATTCATAATTTGCTATAGAATGTAACATTTTCCTCCTCTTCCTCTTCCTCCTTCTGATGACAGAAACAATAAAACCACATTCCTTTTAATCTGAGTACGTTGTTGGAGAGAATTTCACAGATCACCCAGGAAAGTGGCAGAGTTGGGTGCACCATTGTAATATGAGAATTTAAAATGTAAATTTATGCTAACAAAAGTTCTTAAAATAGGGCGCCTGAGTGGCTCAGTTGGTTAAGCGACTGCCTTCGGCTCAGGTCATGATCCTGGAGTCCCGGGATCGAGTCCCGCATCGGGCTCCCTGCTCAGCAGGGGGTCTGCTTCTCCCTCTCCCGCTCCTCCCTCTTGTGCTCTCTCTCTCTCAAATAAATATATAAAATCTTTAAAAAAAAAGTTCTTAAAATATATATATTTTTTATATTTGTGAGATGTGTACAGAGTTACAGAAACTATGGCTGCATGATAAAGAAACCCAATCTATACACTTAACCTGGTCTAGGACAGCCAGAAGTCCAAAATGCTTTTAGTTAGGTTTCACATAATGTCAGGGAGACAAGACCAATCCCTGATCTTCACACCCCATCACACAAGAGAATCTGAAGGCCATTGAGCACCGAATTTGTACTGCAATTACAGGAACACCTGTGTTACCTAGCTGTGCGCTGAGCCCCATGAAATGCAATGTTCCAGAGCTGTCGAAATGTCTCATTTCTTGCCTTTAATTCAGGGCCATAATTATTGGTTATTATGTTATACTATGCTTCATTTATAAGCATAGAGCAGAAGGGCTAATCATTTTAGATTAAATCCAGAGGGCTCTTGTAAACATTCACCCAGGTCTGTGTACCTTTCTTTAAATAAGACTTATGGTATACTTGCAAAAGAAAAAATGGGGTTTTCTGTAAGGTAAAAAATAATCCTGGGCACCTGGGTGGCTCAGTTGGTTGGGCGACTGCCTTCGGCTCAGGTCATGATCCTGGAGTCCCTGGATCGAGTCCCGCATCAGGCTCCCTGCTCGGCGGGGAGTCTGCTTCTCCCTCTGACCCTCCCCCCTCTCATGTGCTCTCTCTCATTCAATAAATAAAATCTTTAAAAAAAAATAATCCTTAAGTCATGAGGATGCTTGAGCAGAACATGTTAATCAAGACTCAAATATGTATTTTCTGATATATTCAGCTGTAAGGTCTGAGTTATGCAGTTTAAGCTCTGTCCGAATATAAGCAGTACTGAAAGCAGACTTCATTCACTGGCTGGGATGGGGTAGTTGCAACATCTGAACCAATCTACAAGTGACCTTTGGAAAAAAAAGAAAACCTCAATTCAGATCAAATATCTGGAAAAGATACTGTCTGATGGGTGAGATTATTTATTTGACCGATTTAAGAAGGTATAAAGATTTTAGATTATGTATTTAATAAATTAATTTTACTGAAGTGAATATAACCCTTAAGAATCTAACGCTCTGCTGGAAACTCCCTGAGATGAGACAGTATGTGTCATTTCTACATTTAATAGTTCTCAAGAAGACGGTATTAGCTGGTAAATATGGCAATAAAAGCAGATTCCAAAAAGATCAATGTTCTATGATACAGGTTGTACGAGGTCAAAGATTGAGCTTTTTCTAACACACACTTTGCCTTCCATATATTCTTCTGTTTAATATAAAATTCTAGTGGGCTAGGGGCCCCTGGGTGGCTCAGTCAGTTAAGCATCTGCCTTCAGCCAGGGTCATGATCTGGGGGTCCTGGTATTGAGCCCTGCATCCTATTGGGCTCCCTGCTCAGCGGGGAGTCTGCTTCTTCCTCTTTCTTTGCCTCTCCCCACCGTTCCTGTGCTCTTTCTCTCTCAAATAAATAAATAAAATCTTAAAAAAATTTCTACTGGGCTGTGGGCTCTTTGAGGTTGGGGTTGTGCTTGCTTTCCATTCTCAGCGATCAGTAGATCACACGACACCCAATAGGCCCTAAAATATGGGTGAATTGAAATAAGACTCCCGTTTGGTTATTGAGTATTTTTAGCGAATGTTTATGTCTACAAATTCTCTGACACTTGACTTTGAGCATTTCATGGGTTTCCAACTGAATTGTTGGAATTGGCATTTGGCGAAAATTGCGACTGTGGTACACAATCACCATTGTACGGTGTTGGCATGTTGCCTCCTGCTTGTGGTGAGGCCACGTTGTTCTGTGACTGTGTTTATGCATCTGTTGCTTAACTAACTGAAGGGCAGATGCTGGGTCTTTCTCACTTTTTATATTTCCTGTCTAGCACTATTTGCTTTACAAATAGTGGCTTTTTGAGCTTAATTAACTAATGTTTAACATTTTGGTAATGGTAGGTACAGTCGCTGGGCTAAAATGTGTATTCTGTTCACTGATGTAGCTATCAGAGAACTTTTATGAGAAGATGAATCATAGAACTTTTAGAAGATGAATCGTAGCAATGCATTTTAAATTTTTATTTATAATTTTTTTCATTTTTTAGATTTAAATATATTTCCAACTCTTTTGTGTATGGTTTGTCAATATTGTAGAAATGCTGTAAGATTCTTAGGAATGTTAGTCTATAAATTTAATAAATTACTTTGCAAAATCGCCATTGTATTAAAAAAGAGTTAGACTCTGTTGCTTTGCCTTATTAGATCCTGTGTTATTTCTATTCTTAGGTATAGTTCCAAACCCTTATAAATGAGTGGGTTAACACAAAGGCATCTGTACCCAGTACTTTATTTTTTTAAAGATTTTATTTATTTATTTATTTGATGTCGGTGGGGAGAGAGAGAGCGCACAAGCAGGGGGAGTGGCAGGCAGAGGGACAAGGAGAAGCAGGCTCCCCGGGGAGCTAAGAGCCCGCACGATGCGGGACTCAATCCTAGGACCCTGGGACCATGACCCGAGCTGAAGGCAGACGCTTAACCACTAAGCCACCCAGGTGCCCCATGCCCTGTACTTTAAATAATGGGCTTTTCTATTGCTCTACCACCAGAGAGAGTTGACACTTCATTAGGAATTGAACTTAACTTAAGGCATCAATTTTGTCCAGGTTTTTTTTTAAGCTTGAAGCTATTGGTGCAGTTATGGTGCTAGGTCAGATTTTCTTTGTAACTCAGAGGCAACGACTTGACTCATATAGAGATGGACTCTGTGATATTAGCCTTATTTACGCCATTTATTGATCAACAAATTCGACTCTCTAAATGAGTAAAAAGAAAAACCGAGTGGACGGAAATCATTTTTGCGAACATTGTGTTTACCTTAGACTTCCCAATGCTGTGGCAATTTTCAGCTGCATGCTTGGTTCAAAGATCAATTTTGAAAGTAGCACCTGTAACATGACCATGTTATTATGTTCATGTGGGAGTAAAGGCTCGTTATGCTGTAATGAAAGAGGTACCCCAAATATCTTCTAATTAAAGGACACCCACTGGCCAGAAATAAAAGTCAATCCATGGAATGGAGAAATGATGACAATGTGTATACATCAGTTTTATGTAATTAAATAAAATTTTTGTAAAATACTTCTAAATTCAAATGAAAAAATCCTTGCTGTGTCTATGGAATTAATATGTTATGTTGGATCAACCCTTCCCATTAAGCTTGCCATCTTCTTTCTCCTCATTAGGCAAATGTTGTCATTCCTGCCATTTCTAATTTTCAAGTGTATAGTAAGAACGAAGATAATTCTAGAATCATTCCTGAAACTATTTGTCCTGTGAAAACAAAGAACTATCAGATTTGTGAAGGGGCCATTTGAGTCAAAGGCAAATGAGACTAAGCCACGGTCATTTAAACCTTCAGGGGGTCCCCACTGCCCTCTGGATAAGCTTCATGCATCATGGTAGTCAACTCTCTCCCATCTCCCCAGCTTGTGCCTCTCTCTTCTGCTTCCTGTTTTACCAACCACCTTTCCTTGGGCTTCAGCCAGACTGACCTATTTCCCAATTGCCCAAATGCCTTACACTTTCTTTTTCCGCTAGGCATTTGTACATGTTTGCCTTGCCTAGAGCACTTCTGTTCTATTTTTGCCTGGTTCATACCTCATCCTTGAGGTCTCAGGCTAGAAGACACTTGTTCCAAGAGTAACCTCTCATCCCCAAAGTCGTGATTGGCGCTCCTACGATGGACGCTCCAGGTGCACAATTCTCCCACTACCGAAGCACTAACTGCTCAATGGAATATTGATCATCTCTTTACTCCTCTGACTTTCGCACTTGATTTCATGATTTGTGAGAGCAAGAACTATGTTTTCCCCTATTCTACTGTATCCCCAGTAACAAACACACTCAGTGCCTGGCAATTAGAAGGCTCTCAGTAAATGCTTCTTAGATGAATGAATGATTGAAATGCGTCGAACCTGTAGAAAACTATGTTTTCTTCTGAAAAAGTTTCCATTACAGTTACAAGTGTAACTAGTTTAGCTTGTTAAGATACTTAATAATTGCTATAATTATGCTTATTTTTGAAGGGTTAAGAGTGAAGTTACTTATCTCTTTTGTAGACCTTAGGTTTTTTGGTGGGGGGAGGAGCAGAGGAAGAGAGAGAATCTTAAGCAGGGTCCACATCCAGCGCAGGGCTTGATCGCTAAACCCTGAGGTCATGACCTGAGCCAAAATCAAGAGTCAGTTCCTCAACTGACTGAGCCACCCAGGCAACCTGACATTGGTCTTCTTTTAATGGATCACTAATGCTGTTTTTTGCAGTTAGAAAGAAAAAACAAAACAAAACAACAACCCAGTCCCACTCTGCCATTTGCTTATAATTAGTACTCATATTAAATGAGTAAAATGTGGTCACACTTCGCCTAATTTGCTCGCTTTTGTAGTTTGACAACAAAAGTCTATTTATCTAAATATACCTGAAGAGAGGCTCATTACCCAAAGTAGTCCCTCCCATGGGTGATCCTCCGGCTTTAGCTCCTTAGGGACTGTGATGTAGTAAAGTCTTATTACAGTTAATTTTGGAGCTTACAATAGATGAATAAATTATATTTTTAAAACAAGACTTTTATTACAATTTTCATTGTATGAATTTCTTTTGTAATAGAGGTAATGGACATTTTTATGTAGATTTTTAAAAGAAGGAGCTGAGAAACCTACGACCATTCCATGGCACAGTAGAAAAGGGTGTTAAAGGCCACTGGGATTCCCATATCATAATTTTGCATTAACAGAGTTCTTTTGACATAATATTCTTTATATTAATTTA
Organism: Neomonachus schauinslandi; assembly: GCF_002201575.2. Lineage (NCBI taxonomy): Eukaryota > Metazoa > Chordata > Mammalia > Carnivora > Phocidae > Neomonachus > Neomonachus schauinslandi. The sequence continues at coordinate 18,603,644 of NC_058403.1, forward strand.
CTACTTCTAACATAAAAATACTTATTTCCCAAATACTTAGATTTTATGGAAAAGAACATTAGATTGAAGATTCTTAATCCTTACCTGCCCTTGTCTTTTGGGCAGAACAGGAATAAAAGGTATAAAAATAATTCACCTCGTTAAAAAATAAATTATTTTGAATTTCTTTTTCTTTGCCACTGAAACCCGTACCCTGGACACAGCATTTATTTAGCACCCCAGGGTCCTCTGTCCATTCCCACCTGTTCCATATTGCACGACATTAGTGTCCTCAGCGTACACTGTGCTCACCTCACCTCTCCCAGGATCTCTGTCCATTGTTCTCTCCTCCGCTATATGGTATGACGTACTTAGATTATACTGGGATTAACTTGCCCCCTAAGTGTACTGTGTTTCAGTGAATGCCGAGCACATAGCCGGGGCATTTTGGTGCACACGGAAAGGTCAACCTGAATTCCCTGCAAGTTTACTTAAACACCTGTCATCTTTATCTTGCATGTCGATACATTATGGTAGAGCATCATTAAGGGAACAAGTAGTGTAAGTTAAGTGAACTTTTTTATAGCCACTGTTTTTCACAGTATATCACAAAACTATGTTTTTAAATTACTATAACTGAGATTTTAATTTTGTTGACCTTAATTTTGTATTCTCCTATTAAAGCATAGACTCATTGCTCTTATTGAAAAGAATTATCTTATTTTATTTTATTTCATTTTAAAAAAAGATTTTATTTATTCATTTGAGAATGAGAGAGAGAGAGACAGAGAGAGCACAAGCGGGGGAGAGGCAGAAGGAGAGGGAGAAGCAGACTTTCCGCTGAGTTGGGAGTCTGGCAGGGGGATCCATCCCAGGACCTGGAGATCATGACCTGAGCCAAAGGCAGACGCTTAACCATCTGAGCCACCCAGGCACCCCAGAATTATCCCATTTTAGTGATCAGGAGATATTGCCAATAAACAAGTAACTGAAATTTTATTTCTGAACGAAGGCAAGGACTATAGAATAAAAATTGGGAGTGTTCTTGACTGAAACGAAACTTCTTATTGGCAAGCACAAGTGTTTAAAATGGTCTGAACTGAGTGTTTAATGTTTAGTTACTATGACTAGATAACTGGTATTTTGATATTACATATATATTTTAAAGGACCCAGGATGCCAGTTTTTTACATTGATGTATTGAGATAAGTAGCGTTTCTTGAGCTATGCTTCAGGGAACACTAGTGTCCTGAGAGCTGTTAATAGGTGTTTTGGGAAAAAAGATTCTTTTGGCGAAATTAGATTGTTAAATGTTGCAAGCTAAATCACCATGCTAACTATTCACAATATGCACTGGCATTTTAAAGGCTGGCTCTAAGAGCTCCCAAAGTAAAAAAAAAAAAAGAAAAAGAAAAAATAAACTTAAAACCCAAAAAAACCTGTTTAGCCATGTTTGACCTAGTATTTCCTAAACTTCTTCTAAAATTTTTAGACCTAATGGTCAAATATTATATAAAGTCAGAAAATCAAACAATTGTATGGCTTAATGAATTCAACACCCCCCCCCCCCCCCCACCACCGTCAAACCTAACCTCAACCCCCCCCCACCAAAGAGACTAGTATCCTGACTTCTTTGGTAATCTATTTCTTACATTTCTTTTCCAAACACTGCAGTGATTTAGTTTTGTCTATATATGTATGTCTTTAAGCATTTAAAAATCTCTCTCCATACAAATATATATGTATAATATGTAATATGTTTAAGATTTGTAAATATAAATAATCTTCCCCCATTCCCCCCATAAAAACCCTGAGTCCACCTCCTGTCATGGGGACACAGATTTAGGTAGGGTTTCTACCTAAATCTATGTACCCCCCCCAAATTGCAGTTCTTTGATCCCCCAAAACATTTTGCCACTTGAACTGGTTTCTTGTTTTTAGTTGATACTTGCTGGCTCTTTTCCCCCTTTGGCGACTCCTGTTACCTGGTTTGATCTTTTCTGTCTCACTTTTATTTGTTTCTTTCTCTCAAAACCTTTAATCTCTTTCATTTCCTTTTGATTTTCAACAAATTTCTCTATTTAATCTTTTCTTTCTCTTAAGGTATTATCTTGTGCGTATTTGCTCTTCTGTTTCTTTCTGTCTTTTTGTATTTTGTCTTTTGTATTTTTGTTTCTGAAATATTTTTCTTTTTCTTTTTTAAATTTTTATTTAAATTGTAGTTAGTTAAGTAATATACAGTCCAAACTCACTTTTGAATTTTTTTCTCCTGGATTTTTTTTTTTTTTGTAACTTGTATCATTTCTTAATGTCACTTTAGTCTGTTTCTTTGCTCACTTAAAAATGCCTGTTTATAGTCTTTTCTTTCTGGTGTGCTTTCATTTTGTAGAGAGATCGTATTCCACTCATTATTTTGTATTACTCATTTATTGATGAAATGAGTTTGATGAACTTTTAGGATGGGAATGGGGTGCTGAGGAACTTTTCCAATTTCATTGCACTAAAGCTCTGCTTCTGATATTTCTATACAATCTTCAAAACTGGGTGTGTACTTCCTGAGAATTCCTGAATTTCTCTCTTCCTCCACTGTCATCTGGACGTTTCATTCTTTGACCTTTGTGTCTAGTATTCTTATTCTGCTCAGTTCATATTTCATTCCCAGGTTGGGGTTCTTGGTGTGGGTTTTGTGTTAGAAGGGAACTTTGGTTGGTTATTTATTTCTTTATTTTTGAGAGTTATAGGACCCAGCCTGTTTCCATGCTTTTGCATTTTACTATGGACCCCTCATTTCTGCCTAGTATAAGTACTTTGTAAGCTGAACAGAACTAAGCAAATGTAACAAAGAACGTATTATTAGTATTGTCTTTGTTGCCTTCCATCTACATTGTTAGCTGTTGAAGGACAAGAGGTAAGCCTGGTTTGAATTTTATACATCCATGATGTAGAGGAGGAAGGTGATTTTTCCTTTCACCCTTCTAGGTTCTTGACTGAAACTCCCTGTAATAAAAGACAGATCAAGAGGAGAACACCAAACAGAAGTTTAATAACATGTCTACCTCCGGTAAACACAAAAATATACTCAGGAAAACTGAATAACTCTTGATGGGCCAAAGCCATCACCTTAAATACCATCTTCAGTTAACAGCAACAAAAAAGATGTTGGAGGTAGGGTGGGGGAAAGACCTGTCGGTGGGAGGTTACCAGGAAAAGCAAAATAACAAGGAACAAGGGTAAGGTTGTTATGCAGATCTAAATTATTGCCCTCTTCACTTGATAAGAATTTCTAGACATTTAGTCATCCTTCTCTTCTTGGTATGGAGGGGGAGATATCCTTACAAATGGAGATTTATTTTATACATGTAAAGGTCTCTTACAAAAGGGCAACTTGCACTGTTTTCAGAACCTCTTCAGGGTCTGCAGCTTCTCAAAAATAACAGCCTCAGATAATCAATATTTTGGGGTGGCAAATTTTTCTCCCCTTCAGTATGACCCCTCAGCTTGACTAAACCTTAGGCAGAATTCTTCACCCTAGGTCCTAACCTCCCTTTACTTAGAGCATCTACTTTAGAACACTTGTACAGCTGGCCCTCGAACAATGCAGGTTTGAACTGAATGGAACCACTTACATGTGGATTGTTTAAGATAAATGTCATATAGTGCTGTAAATGTATTTTCCTTTCTTGATGTTTTTCTTATTAACATTTTCTTTTCTCTAGCTTACTTTATTGTAAGAATACAGTATATAATACATGTAGCATACAAGATACGTGTTGATCAACTGTTTATGTTATCCCTATGGTTTCCAGTCAACAGATGGCTATTAGTAGTTAAGTTTTGGGGGAGTCAAAAGTTATCTGCAATTTTCATTGGGGAGGAGAAGGGGGGGGTCCCGTAACCCCTGCATTGTTCAAGGGTCAACTGTAATTGTAAATTTTTTCTATGCCCCTTTGAGATATAAATCTTTTAAAAAGCATCTTGATAGTTTTACAGCCTAAGACTGTTTCCAAGGAAGCCATGCCTTTGAAGTAGGATCATCAAGGAAGATAGCATCCCCATGTGTGGTCTCTGTGGGAAAGCAGGAGCCTAATTTCAGTGGGCACTTTACTCAAGTTGTAAAACTATCTCTTGTCATGTAGATAGTGAAAAGCTTACTATTCCTTTGGATAAAGGAAAATAGCAGACACACGGCCTTGAATCCTCACACTCCAGTTCTTAAGGGCCACCCGCCCCACCCACTTTGATTAGAGTCGAGTGTCAGGACTTGATTGTGCTATCTCCTCTGTTGCTGCCAAGAGCATTGGGATAAAAGTGATTTGGTTTGCTTATCTTGCCCAGTGTGAGTTTTCCTTAACAATAATATTTGATGATCATAGGAATAATGCTAATGTAGTTGATAGTGTTATAAATTAACATATTGAAAATTCGGTTGAGCATGTGTCTAAAACTTGGATTTTGGAGTCTGCATGTTTGCTGTTAGTAAATGTGGTGGGATTCTGTTCATACATGTAAAGGGATACAGATATGAAAAATAAGCCTTTGATCAAATGGTATATTTGCCCCTAGATGAAAGTAAGAAATATATCTGATGTTAGGGTTGAAAGAATGAAAAGCTCTCAGTTCAAACTCATCGGCAAAGAATGCTAGTTTGAAACAGCAACTACAAGTAAACAACTTTGCTGCTACTTGCAGGAAAGTATTTGTCTTGCACTCTTCAGACAGTTCAAGTAGCTGTATTGTTTTCACATAACACCTTTTCTTCTGGGAATTCCATAGCTCTCTGAGCTAGCAAAGATTTTTACTGCCATCTGGCAGGTAAGGAGAGTGAACACAGTTAAGTGTGACCTTCCAAGTTCACATTATCAATTAATGGTAGTTTGGTGCTATTTTCCATCATTTGTAGACTTATTCAATGACAAAGCTCATTTTGAAAGCAATATTTCAATGTGATGGCTTGGGGAAAATCATTTGAACCATTAAGGAAATAACTTTTTAATTAAAGGTGTAGGAAAAAATCAGTGACAAAGATTTCAAACAAGCCAAAAATGCCTGTCCTTGAGTATTAGAAGTAAATTTTCTAGCTTATCACTCATTCTTATTTTTCAAAGATTTATTTATTTGAGAGAGAGCACACACACGTGGGGGAAGGGGCAGAGGGAGAAAGAGCATCCTGAAGCAGGCTCCCCGCTGAGCACAGAGCCCAAAGCGGAGTTTCATCTAACCACCCTGAGATCATGACCTGAGATCATTACCTGAGCTCATGACCTGAGCCAAAACCAAGAGTTGGCCCCTTAACTGACTGGGCCACCCAGGCACCCCATCCTTCTCATTTTAAAGTCACTGTTCTGATTGTTATTTCCTTTATCATCCTTGTAGCACCTCCCTAATATGCTGATTACTTAGTGGATGTTTATTTTTGTGTACACAACTCGAGCATTTTTGCATTATTGAATGGTTCTTCTGTAGCTTGGTTTTTAATTGAGCTACAGATGTTACACTCAGGAAAGTAATAATCATCTCATTAGATTCCATGAATGCGTTTGCAATGTAAAAACCTAAGAATTGAGGATATAAAGTTTTTATAGAAAATGAGATATTATTGGAGAAACAAATGAACAGATATTCAGGTATCTTACAATAATTGTAAAAGTTTTGTGGCAGTCAATGTTGCTCAGAAATTAAATTAGAAGGTGCTTTACAACTTGATTTCAAAATCTGGGAGGATTCATTATTATTGACCAGATCTATTTTGTTTCATCATTTACCTTGTCATACTTATTTTGGGTTGTTTCAAAATGATTTAAAAATTCTGAAAAAGTGGGGGTATCAGCTACACTGCCTATATTCATGATGTTTTAAAAAGCATTCTTTTATTTTTAAGAACCTTAGTAGCTTTGCAATATAAATGCAAAAAAAAAAAACTATTTTGTTTCTTCTTCAGCTTATATGATAGTTAACTATAATTTATAGTGTAGGTGACTTAGATTCGTTTTTTCCAAAGGAGTTCCATAGAGAGATCTTTGAAAAAAGAAGGCCAGCATTCATCAGAAGCCTTTGTGCATCACTGTGAATCCTCCTGACTCCACACCTTTTCCCCAGAAGCTTCTGTAGCCACCAGTTTTGAGTAGGCTCTGAAGACCTTAGGGCAGGTGCAATCAGCACCTCCCCCCAAACCTTAAACACAAATGTCTCACTATGTCCTCTTTGGTCCTCTGACACTACAGAGTGGACCATTTGGATTACTCATTCTGTACTCACACATGTCAATTCTGGAAATATGGTTGGAGGTGATACCTGTGAGGCCACCCTAGAGCACTGGGGTCTGGAGTGAAGTCTGGAAGATGAGTGATGGCCCTTTATATCTCCTCAAGACTCATAAGACATTTCCTAAGCATCTCAGAAGATGCCAGAGAAACCTACAGAAGTTACTCATACCAATGACAGATTTGTAATCAAGGTTTTATTAGTTTGTTTTTTTTCTCCTCTGATCTCATACCTACTCCCCAAGATTAAAGCTCTGCTTTTGGATAGCATGCAGGATGAGATGTGCCTGTAGATTCTTTGGCAGATGCTCTCATATCTTCCTCAGTCAATTCATAAAGTGTATTTATCATCCCAGAGACTCTGAGAAGTCCTGTAGTAATAAACCTGTTTAACGTTGTGAATTTTAGAATTTCTCAAAGTTAGTGCACCAGGAACTCCACTTGCACCACATGGCACCTATTTCTATCTTAACACTTTGAGAAAGGTTGACCTAAGGATGAGCAATGAAAATCTGTGTTAAAAGCATGTGTACTTTTGGGCAAGCTCTAGCTCTGCTCCCATTTCAGTTTACTATCAATCGCACCAAAACATGGGAAAGGCTTGTCCTGTTCTTACTCTGTTATTAAGAAACAATCTGCCCTGGAGCTCCTGGGTGGCTCAGTCGGTTAAGCCGCTGCCTTTGGCTCAGGTCATGATCCCGGGGTCCTGGGGTCGAGCCCCGCATCGGGCTCCCTGCTCAGCGGGAAGCCTGCTTCTCCCTCTCCCTCTGCCTGCCTCTCTGCCTACTTGTTCTCTCTCTCTCTCTGTCAAATAAATGAATAAAATCTTTTTTAAAAAAAAAAAAGAAACAATATGCCCTTATAGCCTAGATATCATTTTCAAGGTCATTATCCCAAGGGCTGGTGGTTCTGATTTCAGCAGTTATTGCCTGCCTCTAACAACTCATAAAAATGGTAATGTTTTAGATTAATTAATTACTAATTAATAAATAAAAATAATACTTAAGTGATTATGCTAGGTAAGGTAGGCATAATGGAGAATTCTTTAAAAAATGAGATCATTTTTTGTCCTCAAGAAGCTTAAAAAATAAACTATATATATATATATATATATACTGTAAAAGTTGTGGTAGGCTTTTATTACTATCCATAAATATCCTTTTGCCCAACTTCCAGCCACATGGGAAGATTGCACTTCTGTACAGCTCAACATTAGCTGTGGCCAGGGAACTTCCTTTGACCAATGAAGATGAGAGGAAGTGACATGTGACACCCATGGGGGAAAGCATTTGATTTCAGATGCTCAACTCCCCAGGCAGCTATTTCTCAGAAATCGTGGCAGCAGCAATATTTATGAAGAAAACAGAAGGCTGAAGCAATCAGCATGTAAGGATTACCTGCAGTGGAGAGTTTCCCTGAAGATTCACCTGGAACCACTACAGACTTAGCCTGAATGAAAAACTGCATTGAAATGTTATTTGGCACTGCAACTTGACTTAGCCTGTACTAGCTTATGTTATCAGGAGGTTAACAGAAAGAAGAAACTAGGTAGTCCTTGTTGAGAACTGTGAGGGGTCTGAGATCTTATCTTACAGTCAAGCTCACCAGTTACACAACTGCAGTCTAATGGATGCTGGCAGAAGACACAAAACTCATGGATTGGAGACAAAAAGGAATTGGACTCAAGCCAAGGAATCACCATTTACACCAGCTTCCTGAGCCCCAGTTCCTACAGGGCAGCACAAAAAGTGGATACCTGTGTATGCTGTGGGCGGTGTTAGAGGACAGGAGCTGTGAGTTTAGGGAGTCTGAATCTTTTGTAACAGTTAGTGGGCTTGTTTGACCTTTGTCTTCGAGGGAGACATTATTACCCAGAGAGTTAATATGTCTGATTAGTCTCCAAAGGGAGTCGCTATCTCCCTCTTCCAAGATGGTCAACAGACCCACCCTTGGCTCCAGAGGGAGATAATGTGTCCATCTTTCTAAGATTGTTCATATGCAAAGTTGCTTGAAGATAGTCTAACACAAAGAGAGTCAGTGCCTCTCCCTTAAAGATATCTAGAAACATAGGACACCCAAGGAGAATTGTCTCCTAATAGTACTTGAGGTAATTTCCAAACAAGTCATTTATTTATTTATTCATAAATATTCACTGGGTATTTAGTGTAGGACAGGTGCTCTTCCAGCCTCTGGCAATTGAATAACCAAGATAAAAAAGGTTTCTGCTTTCAGGGAGCTTATATTCTAGGGTGGAGACTGAAATGATAAATACAAGGCAATTGTAAATAGTGATAATTATTTAAAAAACCCCAAAAAACACAGGATAACAAAACGGAGAGTGACTTGAGTGCAAGAACAGGCAACGTTAAATGGCCAGGGAAGGTGTCTCTGAGGAGGAGGCAATACTGAGCCAAGACCTGAATGACAAGAAAGGTCCAGCTAGGTGAAGATCTGGGGTAAGGTCATGCCAAACCACGGTAGAATGAGCTTCACTTTTATGAGGGCCAGGAATTCTGCTACTGTTATCATTACTACTACCTATTACCTCGACTACTCTGATGATGACAACATGATGGATCTCTTCTAATCTTAAGTCTAAGGCTCAGGGAAGAAGGAGGGTGCTCAGGCCTAAGCAAAGGGAGTAGGAAGAGAAAGGGGCATGAAAATAGGATTAAAATAATAGTAATGGCCAGAGGTGATATGACAGTTTTCAGGTTGTAGTGATGTCAAAGCTCTTCAGGAAAGGTGGATTCTGAGCAAGATTTGAATAGGCAGAGAGAAAGGGGTGAGGATATGGTGATCGTTCTGGAATCTTACAAGCAGAAATGATGGACACAGGGAAGAACCAGAGTAGTGCAATGAATGACCAGGGAAAAGTTAAATGTGTATTGTGACTCCATTTATAATTTAGGTTTATGATTGTGGAAGACTGGACTAGAAAGAGGATTTAAATGGATTTAGGAGGGAAACAAAATCTTTTTGAGTAATAGGCCCAGGATTCACAAGGCATGGATGAATCTACTGATGGCAGTATTTGTTAGATGACATTTGGTTTGATATGGAGGTATTGAGAAGGCCTGGAAATTTTGTCGAAGTATCATTGGGAAAGCATATATATTCAATTCTGAACTATTTTTAAAGGCTAAATAGTAAAGATGAGGTATAGCTCAGAAGACTGCTCTGATTTCTGACACCCTTCTGGAAGGATGAATAACCTGCAAATTATCCTGAGTTAAGTTTGCTCCAGAGCTACCTGAAGACAAATTTTGGAAAGCCACAAATTGATATGCTATAAATTTTGGCTAAGGTTTGAGTTGGTGATAATTCAAGCAGGAATGTGTATTACTGTTGAGCAATTGGTCAATAGCATGCTGACACAATTTTTCCATAGATCTTTCATGAGAAAAGTCATGTACTCTACTTCTCTGGTCTCTCTAAGTCTTCATTAAAGAAAAGTCTGTATTCAGGGAAAATTGGAGGCAAAGACAAACCCCTCTGCCAACTGTACATCTTCCTTGGAGATATGTCTAGAAAGCGATTTTTGTTTTCTTGTCCCTCCAGCTCCAAATTGGCTGATGAGAAATATAGTAATTTAACTAATACTGAATTATAAGTCAATGGTTATAACAGAAAATGACCATTTGGAAGTTCATGAATTCTAGTATTGTTTATGTTTTATATAATAGCTTCTTGGTAAATTAGGGATGGTTCTATTTATTTTTTTTAAGATTTTATTTATTTATTTGACAGAAAGAGAGAGCATGAGTGGGGGTGGGTTTGGGGAGGGCAGAGGGAGAGGATAAGCAGACTCCCCGCTGGGTAGGGAGCCTGATGCTGGGCTCTATCCCAGGACCCTGATATTGTGACCTGGGCTGAAGGCAGATGCTTAACTGACTGAGCCACCCAAGGCGCCCGGGATGGCTCTATATGTTTATCACAAGTACAAAAAATAGGCAAGAAATAGAAATCTTACTACTGTGAATACTTTTCATTGCCTTGGTATAATAACATTAATGAAAATTTCATATTCTCCCATTCATCTGGATTCAAAGTATTAGCCTGGAGTCTCTCATTTCCATCATTTCTCAAATCCAATTTGTCAAAACATTCTGCCAAATTTTCCTCCTTTGTATCATCCCAGTATCTTAACTCAGGGCCTAATAACCTCTTTCTACAATTATTGTAATTGTCTCCAAGCTGGCTTTTCTGTTCAAATCAATCCTTTTTTTTTTTTTCCTTTGTAATTTACAGCACCATCATTTTTTTCCTGTAATGCTTTTGATCTCAGGGCATCTGCCATTTCCACCCTTAGTAGAAACTTGTATATCTATATATGAAGAGGTTTATTACAAGGAACTGGCTCATGTAATTATGTAGGCTAAGAAGTCCAAGATATGCACTTGGAAAGCTGGATTCTCAGGAGAGCCATTGGTATAGTTCCAGTTTGAGTCCCCGTTTGAGCTGGAAAGCAGAAGAATCATATTCCAGCTCAAGGAAAGTCAGGCAGAGAGAAAGATTTCTAGCTTATGCCTTATTTTTACCTTGTCTTCAATCAATAGATTGGATGAGACCCACCCTCATTGGAAGGGCAGTCTACTTTACTCAGTCTACCCACTTAAATATTAATCTCTTCCGGAAACACCCTCAGAGACACACCCAGAATAATGTTTAACCAAACATCTGGGCATTCTGTGGGCCAGTCATATGAAGTGTGATATTAATCATCACACTTCTATGGAACCTTCCCTCATCTTTCTTTCCATAGGGGCTCCCTCACTTCTGTGAACCCCCACTACCTGTGGAATATGACTCATGTTTAGCTTTGTTCACAGGCAGTGTATTAGTGTTAGTTATGTACATGACCCATATTATCTGGCTTATAATAAGTATTTAGTATTCACTATTATTATTATCCTTGAGTGTGAATATTACTATGAAATCCCAGATTCTCTCTCCCTCTCAGCTCAGAATGCTGTGAAAGTTCAGCTTTGGTGAAAAGCTGCAAGAAAACAGATTGACCTTCTCTGTTTTTGAACATTAGCCTAAGTGCATATAAATATGCATCCACAGTTTCTAGACCTATGGGTCACAGAGTGGACTTTTACTCTGGGGGGAAGAGATGCTGCCCTGCCTCTAGCCTATGGGCAAACTCCTTCTGCTTTCAAATCCATGCAGGTTTATCATCATTACTTTTTAATCCTTAGCTCTACTTAAACTGGCATGACATCACTAGATAGAAAATAGCTCAAGTAAAATAAAAGAAACATGATATAAGATGCTTTCTTGTTGAATTATTTTGGTGATAACAATCTTCTGCTCACTTGAGATACCATTTTCATGGAAGAGTATAATTTAAAAAGTTTTAAATAGTAAAGAACAAATCTATAAAATAAATCTAATTTTTTTTATTTTTATTTTTTGCTGAACGTAGGCCACCAGAATACCAAAAAATCAAATCATTAAATTACATTGCCCAGGGGATAATTTTATGTAGGAGAAGATTCTAAATTAGGTTTCTGGACTCTTGGGATTCAACTTATTGGCATCCCCAGTGTTCTGTAACCATATTTTTCATCTGCTTAGGTTTTGAACTTTGACAAATCTGCATTAGCAGGTGTGGTCATTTTTAAGGAATCATATGGCAACTGACTGGTATTTAAGTGACATAAGGGAAGTATCAGCCAATAGTTGCACGACACAACAACCATCAACAGGAGCCTGGCTTTGTTTTGCCATCTTTGTAATGAAGACAAATTTTAACTGTCCTTGACTCTGTGATATGTGAGGCAGCCCTTTTCCCCCAAAATTTAAACTCTCATTAACATAAATAAATAGGAGGTAATGTAGTTTTTTTTTTTTTTTTTAAAGATTTCATTCATTTATTTGAGAGAGAGAGCGAGAAACAGCATGAGAGGGGATAGGGTCAGAGGGAGAAGCAGGCTCCCCGCCAAGCCGGGAGCCCGATGCGGGACTCGATCCCAGGACTCCGGGATCATGACCTGAGCCGAAGGCCGCCGCTCAACCAACTGAGCCACCCAGGCGCCCCGGAGGTAATGTAGTTTTATTCTGTGTTTATGTTTCCTCAGTTCACTACATTTTGAGGAAGTCTTAAATAATTTTGCTTACTCTTACACTGCATGCAATCTACATCCTTCACTAGAATGCAAAGAATTCTGAAGCTCTCTTAACTAAATCAGACTCTGAAGAAAATAAGACCTACAAAGAAATCAGTATTTATTATATTGATTAAATTAACATAAAGGTACCCAGTGATTTATAGGCACATTGTTATGCTCTTATAATAATCTTGGGGACAAGAAAGCTGTTGAGACTTCAAAAACATATTTATCCTCTGTGCTGGTTTTATAAAACGAGAGACAGTATACATACTAGCCTTTATATGTGAATACACCATTGCTGTTAGGGATTTTTTTTACTTTTAGACATTCTTTTAAGGAAACTACTTCAAAGGTTCTCCTTGAAACTTTGAATCTGATTCTTTAAGAGCTCAGATATCTGGTGAACTATAGATGTATGTTTTAATGATGAATTTTACTGACCCTAAACAAATTTGACTTGCAATCTTAGATATTAATTAAAAAACCTTTAGAGAGAATTTAAGTGTTTTTATGTTTACAGCAATGATGCACAGCAAATACAACATTTTAGTTCCATGATATTTATATTCTTACTTAATATGAACCAGAAAGTCTCCTTCTTTGAGTATGAGGCATTTTTAAGTTAGTGTAACCACCTATCTTGTAATGGAAAACTAAAGAGTGCATTGCACAGCATCTTCTTCTTGACATGGGAATGTTATAGTTCAATTCATTGTAACCCCAGCGGGGGCAGGCCCAGCACTGTGTGATCCGTAAGCTTCCTCTCCACAAATACAGAAGAAATTCTCAGCTGCTGCACGTAGGTGGCATTAAAAATTATACTTTCCAATCACACGTCTGCTGGAGAGGAATAAGAAGTTAGTCCTGAAGACTTATAATTATTTGATACCTTCTTGTGCCCACTCATTACGATCCATTCCCAGCAGGAGAGAGACAGCACAACAGACTTTATTGGACAGATTTTGCACCTAGGTGTCTTTCAGCAGGATATTTAAAAGTGGTGTATGGCTCAGAAACCTATTCATATGGCCTCTTATATTAGTCCAGGGAGACAAATACTTGCAGTCCTCCTTTCAAACTTTTTAAAAAAAGATTCACACGTGCAAAGTTTCCAATTTTCCAGTTATTTTGCTGTAACATTTCCCATGTTCAAATTGGAAAAAGGAAAATATAATATTGCCTGTGTTTTTGCCTCTAGTTTGGATGGGAGCCTATTCTCACATCTAAATATGAATCTTGTTTTTTTTTTCTTCATCCAATTTACAACAGCAACTGTAACTATACTCATGATTAGAGGAATAGTAGAGCTAACATTTACTGATCGTTTACTATTTGACAAGCACTGGTTACGGCTTTGTATACATTTTCTCACTTAAACCTCACAGCTCCCCTACGCTTAGGTTCTGTATTTTACAGAAGTGAATTTGAGGTTTAGAAAAATGAAGCACGTGGCTGAGATTCTAAAACCAGTAAGTGGTGGTGGTGAAATTTGAACCCATGATAACATGTCAAAGCTCATGCTTTAAAGCCCTTCTGCTTCCTCAATAGAAATCCTTACGCAGATGAAAGTTGCGAATGCAAAAACTAATGTTATCACGTTTATAAAAAATGCAGAAGATTGGGCTGCCTGGGTGGCTCAGTCGGTTAAGCGTCTGCATTCTGCTCAGGTCATGATCTCGGGATCCTGAGATCAAGCCCTGCATTGGGCTCCCTGCTCAGTGAGGAGTCTGCTTCTCTCTCTCCCTTCGCCCCTCCCCCAGCTTGTGCTTGTTCTCTCTCTCTCTCTCTCTTAAATAAATCAATAAATAAAATCTTTAAAAATGCAGAAGATGGAAGTAGAAAATAATGGGAGAATATTTGTTTGCTGAGCTTGACTTCAGGTACCTTGGTAAAAGGAGGATTGGTAATTGGAAGCATGAAAGAAAACATTTATTGAGAACTTTTTTTTTTTTTTTTTTTTTTTTTTTTTTAAAGGTTTTATTTATTTGAGAGAGAGAGAATGAGAGAGAGCAAGCACATGAGAGGGGGGAGGGTCAGAGGGAGAAGCAGACTCCCTGCCGAGCAGGGAGCCCGATGCGGGACTCGATCCCGGGACTCCAGGATCACGACCCGAGCCGAAGGCAGTCGCTTAACCAACTGAGCCACCCAGGCGCCCTATTGAGAACTTTTGATGCACTGGTGAAGGAGTTCCACCAGCAGAGGTACTGATTCAGTACCATCCATATTGAAGCAACATGAACTTACATCTTACAGAATCATTGGAGAACAATACAGAATTGTATTTTGCAAAAATAGAGAAACAAACATGTAATTAAAACCATTATGTTATTTGTGGTCAAAGAGGCTGTTTAAAGAGATGAATAACACTGTCTTTCATATCTAAGCCTCAGGTTTTTTTTTTAGGATTTTATTTGTTTATTTGAGAGAGAAAGAGAGAGAGTGCATGTGCTCATGAGTGGGGGGAGGACAGAGGGAGAGGGAGAAGCAGACTCCCCATTGAGCAGGGAGCCCAAATCCAGGCTCAGTCCCAGGACCCTGAGATCATGAGCTGAGACGGAGGCAGATGCTTAACTAACTGAGCCACCCAGGTGCCCCTAAGCCTCAGTTTTTCAATCATTACTAGGCTCAGTTTATTTTTCTATAAAAGAAATTAGAAATAATTCCAACCTGAGAGTATAAATTATACTTTCTCCCATCATTATTGCATTGAAAATTAAAAGTTGTATTTTTCATGAGTGAATAATCCTGTTATCCAGAAAAAGTTGAAAGAAGCACAGATTGGGGGAAAAAAACACCAAGAAGTCCTGGTACTGACAGTAATAACAGGATGTCAGGATGAGTGACATCTAGGGTTCTGTTGGCAGGTACAGTTATCTCAAATTGCCAACCTAAGAAACTGAATTACTACCTAGAGTGCAAACATATCACTTTAAGTCTTAGAAACCCCACAGTAGTTCTGTATGTATTGGGTATTAGAAAAGGGGAGCCACACAATTTGTTATAATGTGGGAAATCTCTCTCTCTCTCACACACACATCCTTATTTCATAATATATAGATGTAGTTTCCTGTATTGTATTAAAAAAACCAGAGGAAGAGGGTGCCTGGGTGGCTCAGTCGGTTAAGCGTCTGCCTTTGGCTCAGGTCATGATCTCGGGGTCCTGGGATCCAGCCCCACTTCAGGCTCCCTGCTCAGTGAGGAGTCTTCTCCTTCTCCCTCTGCCCCTCCCTCTCCCCCTGCTCGTGCACGCTTCTTTCTCTCAAATAAATACATAAAATTAAAAAAAAAAATCCCAGAGGAGGAAACTTAGACGTTCAATGAAAAAACTCTATATTTTGCTTAAGGGTAAAACCACATTTTTCTGGAACCCCTATGTTTTGGGTCAAGGTCATATAAGGACAAGTGTTTGTCTGGGAATGGGGGAAAGGAAGGGAATGCAGAGAGGGAAATGTTACAAAGGACACAAAGAAATTTTGGAGGATGATGGATATGTTCCTTGTCTTGATAGTAGTGATGGTTTCATGGGTGTATACATATGTTCAACCTTCTCAAAATTTACATTTTAAACATCTGCAGATCACTGTATGTCAATTATCCTTCAACAAAGCAGTCTTAGAAAACAACGTAAGAACAATGGTAGATAAACTGACTGCATTTCTCAGTCCAGCCTAATCTGCCTCTGTATGTATAAGTTGCTCCTGTCTGTGTTCCCCAATGACATTAGGGTTTGTTGTTCATATGTGTGTCTCCCAGCTGGTTGAGTGGGCATTTTGAAATCTGAAAACTCTAGCACTTGGCTAAGTGAAATATATCAGGAAGAGTCTTTCATGTATTGTCACTGATAACACCAACCTCTTATGTTTATATGGGATTTCACATTTTCTCTGGGGCTTTTACATCTGTTAATTCATTTGGCACTCTCACAACATCCCATTGAAGAAGTTTATCATATCCATTTTACAAGTAAAGCAACAGAAATTCAAGGGATTTAAAAGACTTCCCAAAGTCATAATGCTAGGTTTTTACCACATAGTTTTACCTACAATTATGTCCATACAGATGAGTTTTTCCTCTCTTATACCCTCGACCCAACATTGAGCTCTAGTCTAAGCAATAAAATTATTCATTAGTATTATGATTCTTTTGCATCTGGGTCCTCAAATAATATTTTCTGTAATCTTTTTATCATAGCTGAGTGATGACAATCAATTAACAGATGGAGAAGGTTCTGTTACCCCACTTGAAGAGCTTGTCATTGTGATAGGATGCCATAACAGAGCTCTTGCTGCCTTCTTTTCTATGCAATAAAAGTGAACTCTTTGTCTTATGAAGGTGGGAATCCAGGAAACTGCACTTGATTCAAATAATTTCAGCAGAGTTGATCTGCCTCTTTCTTTTTCTTTGATCTGCTTCCTTTTAGAGACAGAGGATGGGCATCTGCACGGAAAGATTGTAGTATCTCTACACCTATGATTCCAAATTAAAAAAAAAGTTCTCTTTGCCTCACTGTATCATTATTCACCAATAGTACCACATAGACACTTCTTGCTTGGTCCTTAACTAGTATGTTTGTCCTCCCTCAGTGATGCTGTGGGAATATGGGAAAGGCTGCCCCTTGTTTTTAAAAACTTTTCATTTTGGAATAATTTTAATCTTATAGAAGATTTGCAAAAATAAAACAGAGTCACAAATACTCTTTATCCACCTTCCTATAATGTTACTATCACACATAATAGCAAAATTAGAGAATTAATATTGATACAATATTATTTATTACCTAAAGTGTAGGCTTTAGAGTTTACAAGTTTTTCCATTTTGTTCTAAGATCCCACATTTCTTTTAATTATTATATTTTCTTAATCTCCTCCAACCAGTGGGTTTCTCCATATTTCCTTGTCTTTCATGACCTTGACAGTTTTGGAGACTATTGGTTATGGGTTTTGGAGAAGGAGAGCAGAGAGGTGATATAGGCTTTTCCTTGTATCATAGCCAAGTGTTTGTGATATCAATCTGAATTATCACTGGCGATGCTAACCTTGATCATTTGGGTAAGGTGGTGTCTGCCAGGATTATCCATTGCAAAATTATTTCCTTTCCTCTTTCCATGACTTTTTCCAGAGACCTGCAAACTTTTTCTGTAAAAAGCCAGTTAGTAAATATTTTAGGCTTAGTGGGCCATATGGTCCCTTGTCACAGTGACTTAACTCTGCTGTGTAGCAGGAAAGCAGACATAGACAAGCACAAACATGTCCCAATGCATGTTCCAACAAAACTAGCTGACCCTGCTCTTTTCATTAGAAGTGATCACTAAGTCAATGTACACATAAGGGGAGAGGAATTAAGCTACACCTCCTGGATAGAGTGATATCAGAGAATCTGAGGACACAATTTAAAACTATCACAGTAATAACTAAATATTTTGAAGGAGATACTTTGAGGCTATCCTCTTCTTAAAGTTTCTCCCTCTAATTTTTGTATCCAGCATGGATCTTGCCTGAGCAATTACTGTTTTAATGGTGAGTTTCTATTTCCTTTATTCCTTCTACATTTATTAATTGGAATTTTTTTGTAAGGAAGAGTTTCCCTTCTCTGTTTATTTATTATTCCAATCATTTCCTTATATCAATATGTCATCTTGGATATTTATTTTATTCCTCGAGAAATAATCCAGTATTTATTTACTTTACTGTTCACATCGTTACAACTTTTGCCGTTGGGAGCTCTTCCAAGCTGACTCCCGTGTTCCCCTGACACATGCTTAACCTTTCGTGTTTGGAGCACTCCCTTAGTTTCTGACACTATAAGATCCTCCAGGTGCATCTTATCTTTCCCCTTCCCAGTGTAGGCATCAGCCATGTTTCTAAGGAGCACTGGTTCCTTTTGTTGGAGAATGGTATTTAAAAACCTCTACCTGGAGCTAGGTGTGCTCACTGCCATGCTCACTGGCATGTCACTGCTGCTGGGTCCTTTTGGTGGATAAAGCTAGGAACTTGTTATGTGTTTACTAATTCATGCATAAGCATATATCTGTATTTATTTTTATATCTATCTATTTATTAAAATAAACCTGCCTTCATATTGATATATACAATTTCAATCTGGAATCACGGTTTTATTCTAACATTCCCATTTATTTAAATTTGTAACTTCTTTCTCCCACAATGAGAAAAGGAGCTCTCGTATCTGGACTATAGGAAGTGGTTTCAGAATTTTTAATGTGTAGTCCTATGAGAAATAATTTACCACCTGGAGTACAGTGTTTGTATACAGTCCTTTTTGTCTTTAGACTTAGTCCTTAAGTCAAAATGCTATTTTTCAAAGCAACTTAGGAAATGTTATTCTTTAGCCCTTCTGTGAGGCTATGTCATGCGAACAGTTATATTCATCTGTCAGTCTGCATTCTTTCTAGTGTTCTCCTGACATCCTGATTGATTGATATTTTTCAAATATGGATACAGTAAAATTCACTATTTTTGATGTACAGTTCGTGGGTTTCATGAATGCATAATCATGTCTCCACCACTCCAGGGTCACACAAGACTGTTCCATTACCTTAAGAAAGCTCTAAATCACCCCTTTTCCACAATCTCTACCCCCTGGCAACCACTAATCTGTTTTCTGTTCAGATAGTTTTGTGTTTTCTGGAATGTCACATCAACAGGGTCATACCATATGTAAACATTTTTCATCTGGCTTCTTTTACTAAGCAAAACACATTAAAATTAATCCATATTTCTGTGTGACTCTAGTTTGTTCCTTTTTATTTCTGAACAGTATTATCTTGTGAAATGTTCCACAATTTGTCTATTTATTCACCTGCTGAAGGATGGCTAGTTTGTTTCCAGTTTTTGTGACTGTGAATGATGTTGCTATAAACATCTGTGTACAAATTTTACATGAACATAAGTTTTTAATTCGCTTGGGTGACTATCCAGGAGTGGGATTGTTGGGGTGGGTAAAGAAGTGCAGAACTGCTAGTGAGCTTGGCATGGAGATGAGGAGTAGAAGAAATATAAGAAATAGAGAAAAAAGCTTATGGCAGGCTTCCAATCTGAAGCAGGTCTGAACTTGGTGAGGAGAAAGAACATACAAGATCAGATTTTCAATTACTATTTTGGGCTGGACATAACGGAATTGAGAATGTTCCTGTGACTCTTGAGATTGAGTGAGCAGAAAAGGCTTGGGACATGCCAAGCTCTTACCCTAGGGGCGAATACATTTTAAAGTGGCCGAGGCAATCACAAAATGTGCACTTAAAATCATTATACATCATGTCTTTCAACAGGCCACTTCTATTTTTCAAAATCACCCCAAGCCAGATTATGTTCACTTTTTGGTGATTAATTTACTATTTAGTCATTAGATATGATAAATTTGAGTCAATTTCTCATTACTTCACTTTTATGAAAATAAAGTGGGAGTGATTTCAGGTGAGGCAATGATAAAAAAATATAATACTAGTTCTGAGAAAGAGATTAGGTTAAACTTTGTTTTGAAATCAGTGAAATGAGTACTAACATTTCAGTTCCTTCAGGTAAGAAATCTTAAGGAGAACCATGATGTATATACCTTTTTACCCACTATCATATGGCATATTAGCTTATGTAAAATCATCTGAAACAAATATTTACTGAATGATGAATAAATAAAAACATATAAAAGTGATACTCAGTGAACATTAACATTATTCATATACATAAATCATTTACACTAATATCCTAAATTATGCTATTTTTTATATATTTATAAGAAAAAAGTGTTATAATGTCTAACAATTTATTCTATTTAAAGAATAATATATAAATGGTTCATGATGTGGCAATTAACAGTGTTTAAGAGGTCAAACTTCGGATAGAGATATCAGAGTTTGATTTCTGGATTCACTTCTCATGGGGAACCCTGGGGATACACAACTTATGAGTCTTCTTTTCTGTGTCTAAGATATGGGGGTTCTCATAATGCTGATCTCTGGGCACCTGGGTGGCTCAGTTGTCAAGCGTCTGCCTTCGGCTCAGGTCATGATCCCAGGGTTCTGGGACTGAGCCCCACATCAGGCTCCCTGCTTGGCGGGAAGCCTGCTTCTCCCTCTCCCACTCCCCCTGCTTGTGTTCCCTTTCTTGCTGTGTCTCTCTCTGTCAAATAAAAAAAAAAATGCTGATCTCAAAGGTTATAGAGAGAATAAAAGGACATGTAGATGTAAATAGTGCCTGAGTCATGGTGAACCCTCCATAAACGTTAGCTGTTATGGCTCTTGTTATGTTACTAGTTCAAACCCTGGCATGCCTATCTGCTTTGGTATATTATGCACGTGAGCAAAAAAATCACTTTTCTATGGGATTCTCATTTTGCCTACATGGGTCCCAGAACACTTGTTTGCAATCTACCTATTTATTATTTGAATGAGGTCCTATGCAGTTCACCAATCATACCGAGATACACATAAAGGCTGATCATATTAACTAGTAGTTATACGTTTTGACTGGAATGGTCTCTTTGATATGGTAGAAAAGATCATTTTGAAGCAAATGTTGTATTAAAACATTTTATTTTATCAAACATTTTATTAAACCATTTCCTTAGGCAGATTTTGTTCCCTTGTGAAAAAAAAAATTGCCCATATATAAATAGCTAAGATAAGCACGTTTGCGAGTAGAGAAACTCTCCTTAAAAGACATTTCTTCTGCTAAATTAAGGAAAATGAGACCATACACATTTTTTTTGACAAATTTATTCTTAAGGTAAAATATATATTACTTAAAATGTAAAAATAACACAAGAACATGGACTGCATATATTTTTTATTCATTTTAAAACTCTTTGTTTCAAACATATACAAAAATAGACCAAATAATATAATGACCCACTTTTCTGTCCTGCCCACTAGGCTCTGTGCTCCCCACTCTACCCCAAACCCCCACCACGTGAGTTCACCATCTGACATTAAAAATAATCTGCTTCTAGCTAGTCTTGTGTCATTTTTTTCCCTTTCACTCACTCTCCTACTCCTGGATTTTTTGAAGCAAATCCCAGATATCATATCCAGTCTGGGTCCATTTTTTTTTTTTCCCTCAGGGAAATGTGATTTTATAAATTTTTACAGATGTAAGAGGTACCTTGTGTCATTCATTTCATTTTAGTCAAAGAGAAAACACTTTAAAATCTATGTTTATATTTTAAAGAAATGTAATATGTTATTTGATAATATCACTCTTAAGTTTGTTGTCAGTTATTTTTTTAACCAAAATATTATCTGTGACATTATCACAGTTGAAAAGCTTTGAAAAATGTTTATAGATAAAATACTAGTTTACAAATCAGCATATCATCTTTAAAAATGAGTCTCTAATGACAATCTAAAGAATTTATTATGACATATTTAGTTTCACATAAAAATGTGATGTTTAATTGTATTGAAGCTGTTACATTTTTAAAAAACCTAAATATTAATTTTTATTAGAAATATTAAAAAACAAATCCAAATGTGATTATCTTTTTGTCCTTAATTGGAATATATTCTTTTTTTCTAAAAATAACATAACTATTAGAAAATCAAATGGTCCTTCCTTTCAATTCTCATGATTATGTTTTCCTGGTTGTAAGTCATTTTCGAATCACTTTTCCTGGCAGTAATTAGATTTCCTTTTGGAATTTTATAAAATTTTATAAAATGAATATTGGCAATATTAGGGATTGTAGGAGATTTTAGGGCTCAGAAATGCATCAAGCTTAGAGCTAAATGTTTGGCCAGGATAAATCATGGCATTTGAGTTTTAGAGTATCATGTATTGTCATAGAAAATGAATATTGTCCAAATAGCAATCATTTCATATAGTTGGGATTTAATGCAGCAAAGAATCATTTTGAAGGGCATAGAGATTTACTTGGCTTTGATATGATAAACAGTGAACACATACACTATGAACTAGTTCACTTAAAGCACATATTTCAAGAAATATTAAATAATCTTTCCTAAATACTCAGTATTCAATGAGATATTAAAAAGCAGAAGCTTCACATTTGAATTAACATTTATATTCATCTTCCTTATAACCAGTTTCTCATTTTTGGGAAAATTTCGATACATATTTCCAAATCCAAATTATTTGTGAGATGTAAAAGACTTATTTTTTTTGAGATACTAAATAATGCCTTAGTGCAGAATCATATTTTAATTTTACCCTAAACCCTTTATAGTTGTGTGTGTGTGTAATTTTGATGATAAAGTCTTCAGTAAGTAAAGAATAGAGTTTGATAGTAAAGGGAAAAGCAAAATGATTATTTTGAAATCAGAGTAAGAGAATGCAAGTATTTGCTAATTTAACCACAGTATTTTAAAATCTTTCTTAAAAAGTCTACATTTGTTGAAAACAGTAAAGATAGTAAAGTAACTTTAGATTTCTCTTCAGATTAAAATTTTAAATTAATAGTGGGATCACTACACTAAGCTACTTCCAAATTTCTATTTATCCTTAAAAATAGCGCTTTTATAAATTAGATCAGCTAGATAAAAACAATTTGAGTTCATGAAATAAACATTTGAAACATCTGTAAATGAGGAATTGCCTAATTAAAAATTTTTGATGTTGATCACTGGAACTGGGGGGAGAAGAAGAGATTCATTTTCTGATTCTGTGTATTTGTTTGGCTAGGTTAAGATAGGAAACGGAAGGTTACATTTTTAGTACCATTTATGTAAACTTACTTTCTAGATAATTAAATAATCGTTCATTGTGCTTGTATTATGTTCAAATAATTGTAGTCACTATTATGAGGTCTAAAGATGAAGAACACAGGGCACTGCCGTCAGAAATTATATTTTGGGGCTCCTGGGTGGCTCAGTTGGTTAAGTGACCTGCTCTTGAGTTCGGCTCAGGTCATGATCTCAGGGTCGTGAGATCGAGCCCCACGTGGGGCTCCCCACTCTCCACTCAGTTCGGAGTCTGCTTGTCCCTCTCCTCTGCTCCTCCCGCTCACTCTCTCTCATAAATTAAAAAAAATTCTTAAAAAAAATTATGATATTTCAACTTACTTCTTACTTTCTAGGAACTTGTAGTGCACTGAAAATAAAATGCCTAAAGTCAACAGTCTTTGCTATGATCCTTTCACAAACTGGTTATTTACCAGATTTCCTTACCTAGTAAACTGCAACTGGTTTTCTGGCTTTAGGTTTTCCGGACATGTTTATTCAGTTACCAGCTCCAAAGAATATTGAAGATCTTTGTGATGCATTGTCTCTGTCACAGGCTGCGTGTTTATTCAGCTTGATATGGGTGGATCATGTGGAATGCAACTGGGTCAGTGGAATGGTTATTTAAAAGGACCAGAGGGGAGAAGTGCCAGAAGAGGAGGACAGGAATGTGGTAAGGAACACCATGAGTCAGGAAGTCCAGGTCTGTCTTGATGTCTGGGGCATGAACTCACAGCAAGAAATGTGAGCTGAACACACAAGGTTCAGACACTGGTGGGATACTGAGACCGAATGGGCAAACCCTGAGCAAAGGTGAAGGTCCACCAGCATGCTGAATGGATGCAGGGGGCCTCAGGCTCATTTTAGATGCATACCTTCTCACACAGTTTCTTGTCTGTTAAGGAAAAATAATTCATTTTCTAAGCGGTCAATTAGCTCTTAAAAGAACATACTTCAAGGGGCGTCTGGGTGGCTCAGTTGGTTAAGCGTCTGCCTTCGGCTCAGGTCATGATCCCAGGGTCCTGGGATGGAGTCCCGCATCGGGCTCCCTGCTCCTTGGGAGCCTGCTTCTCCCTCTGCTTCTCTCTCTCTCTCTGTCTCTCATGAATAAATAAATAAAATCTTAAAAAAAAATACTTCAAAGTAACAATCATTCTGAGTGATTCCTCATGGGCCACTTTCTTTCTGCCTTGTTTGTTTCTGAATTGTTCTCATCTCCCAGACCGTGACTCCAGATTCTAAATTATAACCCATTTCTGAGCCCTCTACCTTGGGATGTATCGGAGCTTCTCTGTGTCTCCAGAGCTGCGCGAGAGTTGCCCTGTCCCTGGCTTGGGTCCATAGTTTTTGCCACTTCTAGTTGCTGTGAGGACTGCCGGCTTCAGCTTCAGTCCTACAGAATCTTGTCTCCAGCCAGCACCTGTCAGGGCCATCTTCATCCACGGAGAAGTGGGCAGAAGTCCGGTGGAGACATGAGAATGGCAAAAGAACAATGTGGAAAAGTGGACCGAGTTCGAGTTTTCCCATAAGATATAGTGTTCATTTTTAAGACATTTAGATTTTATTTTTTTATTTAAATTCAATTAGCCAATATATAGGACATCATTAGTTTCAGATGTGGAGTTTAATGATTCATCAGTTGTATATAACACTCAGTGCTCATCACATCAAGTGCCCTCCTGAATGCCCATCACCCAGTTACCTCATCCCCCCCCCCCCCCCCCCCCCCCAACCCCCACTTTGTTTCCCAGAGTCCAGAGTCTCTCATGGTTTGTCTCCCTCTCTGATTTCTTCCCATTCAGTTTTCCCTCCCTTCCCCTATGATACTCTGTGCTGTTTCTTATATTCCACATATGAGTGAAACTATATGATAATTGTAAGACATTTAGATTTCAAAATAGATTTGGGTAAAATGATATATGCTGATTGTGTGTGTGTGTGTGTTGTCAATATTAATCAAAATGAACCATTAAGATTTGTGCTTTTTTATTATTTGTGCTTTTCACGTCACTAAAAAAATAAATGAAAAGCAGGTCTGCAAAAGCATGTGTACTGTAAACCCATTCATGAATAATGATAATATACATATATTCATTTACAAAGAAGAAAGTAAAGCATCTGACATTCCCACCATCCAAAGGTAACCACAACACTCATTTTGGCAAACATTCCTTTAGGTACCATTTCTTGTGTATATGTACATACAGATCAGAGTTCTTAACCAGGTCAGGGCTCCACCCCCCACAGCCTGCCAGGAGATATTTGTCAATGTCTGAAGGAATTCTTGGTTGTCACAACTGGGGGATGCTAGTGGGTAGGCGTCAGAGATGTTTCTAAACATTCTGCAATGCACAGGACGGCCATCCCCCACTCCCCAGCAAAGACTTATGTAGCCCAAAACTTCATTAGTGCCAAGGTAGAGGAACTCTGATGTAAATGGATAGATACGCATATATTATCATTGTGAATGAATGAGTTCATGGTATATATGCTTTTGCAGATCTATTTTTTTACTGTGGTAAAAAGCATAAATAATAAAAAAACACCAACCTTAAAGTTTTAGTTTCATTAATTTTGGCAATTGGATGTATCTATTTAACCAAACCCTCCAAAATAACATAGAGAACATTTTTATCACTTGAAAAAATCTCTTATGTGTTCTTCCAGTCAATTTCTTCCATGCACAAAAGTATCATTTCTGACCTCCACCGTCATATTCTAGGAAGTCCTATGAATTCCATCATATGGGGTGTGTGTGTGTGTGTGTGTGTATGTGTGTATTCTTTCAGTAAATGAAAGTATTTTATGAAATGTTTCTGAAATTTGTCCAGTTCTCGTGTCAACTGGTAGACCATTCCTTTTTTTTCTTTTTTAAATCATTGAGTGGTATTTTGTTGTATGGCTATAAACAATTGGTTTATTCATTTTTTTTGTTAATGGACTAATTAAGACAGTGTTGCACAAAGTCATATAACAAGTAGGAAATACAATTCAAAGGAAAATATTAACAAATAGTATAAATTAAACTGCCTTATCATAAAATAGTATTGTAACTTTGATTACATTATTTATAGCACTATCAATCATAATATATATTATGATATATTTTTGAAGGAAGTTAGTGGGTGGTAGTAACAAATACCAAATTAAAGGTTAGTGAGATAGTCCACTTATCCACATGAGTGTATTTCAAAAATTTACTTGAAGGAGTTTGAACATCATTCCTTCTGATGGACCATTAAAAGCCAAGTAAAATCCAACAGAGATTTGCACAAATTAAAAAAAAAAAAAGTCACTAAATCAGCCAGCAAGTTTTGGGAGAGGTTCTTACTTTACTACTCACTGGAATGTGTCTGCAAAGCAGTTTCTTAAGCTGGAATTATTTCTTAATTAGTCTTAACAGGCATAACGAGCTCAGACTCTTTGCTTTGAGAAGTATTTATTTAGAAATGACCAAGCTTAGAAGTGGCCTAGTCTTTCAAAAGTCACTTTTGGAACAAATATTTGATCTAAAACCTAGTAAAATGCATTAACACAGATGCAAACTACAAGTTACCATGATGAGGTAGGTCCAAGTGCAGACTGTTCTGTCTGCCCCATCTGGGTTTGGATTCCAACTTCACCATCTATTAGCTCTGGGAACTTGGGCGTTTTAACTTTATCTCTAAGTGGCCTAATTTCCTCAAGAGTGATGTGGAAACTTGAAATCGGTTTTGTGAGTTTTAAATGGGAAAATGTTTGTGAAGCACTTAAAATAATGCCTGAAACCTAGGAAACATTGAGAAACATTAGTTTTAGTTAAAGTACAACAGAAGTTTGATCGAGAAATGATGTTTGGTTTTTCAAAGAAGTTGTATGTATTTTGAGTTGAATAAAATTCAGGTCAACATCAGTATGTGCTTCCTAAGCTATGAGTAACTTCCCCAAATCCACAAAGTTCTTCAGTGCCAGATAAGAATCAAACCAAGATTTGTTTGGTCCAAATCCTTGCTCCTGAGCAATATGCTACATGACAGTGGCTTCCCAGTGTTAGAAGATAAACTGAGGCATATTAAAAATTTTAACAGTTTATTTGAGCGAAAATTGATTTGAATCGGGCAGCATCCAATCTAGCAGATAAGAAGGAGCTCCAAGTTGCTGTACAAAATGAAAGACTTTTATGGGCAGAAGGGAGGAGGAACAAGAAAGTTATACTGCACAAAAAAATGGGCTGATTATTGTAAAATTACTTCTGTTTAGAAGATGGCAGAGATATATCAGGTAGATTACCTAACTAATGCTGATCAGGAGATTCCTGATTGACTGGTTTAAGATTTCATTTCTGGGGGGCACCTGGGTGGCTCAGTCGTTAAGTGTCTGCCTTCAGCTCAGGTCATGATCTCAGGGTCCTGGGATCGAGCCCCGCATTGGGCTCCCTGCTCCGCGGGAAGCCTGCTTCTCCCTCTCCCACTCCCCCTGCTTGTGCTCTCTCTCTCTCGCTGTGTCTCTCTCTGTCAAATAAATAAAATCTTTAACAAAAAAAAAAAAGGTTTCATTTCTGGGAGAGCAGAAACTGTAATTAAGTCTCAGTTTGGTGACATGGGGCTTAGCATAAGCAACTCCATTTTGAGCCTGTTGTCTTGTTTTTAACGGCAAGTTCCTGTGGTATCTGCACACCTCTTACCAGCCCAGGTCTGCTGTCCCCAGCCCGACAGAAAGATTGAAAAAGGAAACTCCCTATTCAATCAGCCTAGAAATTTCAGATATGCAGATTTAAATGCATTTTATTTTATTATTTTATTTTATTTTTAAAAAGATTTTATTTATTTATTTGATAGAGAGAGAGAGAGAGCACAAGCAGGGGAAACGGCAGGCAGAGGGAGAAGCAGACTCCCTGCTGAGCAGGGAGCCCAATGCGCGACTCGATCCCAGGACCCTGGGATCATGACCTGAGCCCAAGGCAGATACCTAACTGACTGAGGCACCCAGGCATCCCTTAAATGCATTTTATTATTATTTTTTAAATTTTAATTTAATTTTATTTATTTGCGAGAGAGAGAATGAGAGACAGAGAGCATGAGAGGGAGGAGGGTCAGAGGGAGAAGCAGACTCCCTGCCGAGCAGGGAGCCCGATGTGGGACTCGATCCTGGGATTCCAGAATCATGACCTGAGCCGAAGGCAGTCGCTTAACCAACTGAGCCACACAGGCGCCCCCTTAAATGCATTTTAAATGATATTTTATAACGGCAACATTATAGGAACCTGATTTTTTTTTCTCTTCCTATTTTCTACTCCTATTTTTCCCTTTAAGTTTTGGCTTCTTTCTGTTGTTTTTGTTTTGTGGTATTGCAATTTATTTTCTTGTCTGTCTTCCCTTCTAGACTATGAACTTCTAAATGAAGAATCTGCCTCTTGGTTATCTCTGTATCCAGGGCTCCTGATGTAATAACGGGAAGATAGTTTTGAATGAAAAAAAAGTATATCTGAGATTGATGTGAAGCTTGAAGTATATATTAGTTTGAAGTACAGCCTCAGAAACAGGGATCTCTCTCTCTTTATCATCTATCATCTATTATCTATCTATCTATCAATCATCTATCATCTATCTATCATCATCTATCATCTATCTATTATCTATCTATCTATCTATCTATCATCTATCATCTATCTATCTATCATCTATCTATCTATCTATCATCATCATCATCATCTATCTATCCCTTTTGTTTTATTGGTCTTAATATTGGTCTTATTGATGCATCAATAAGACTTGTTCTATATTAGAGGCACTCTAGGTAAGCATAGAATCTCTGAAGCAAGTTAGTAGGGATTTGAGTCCATTTTCTGCCTCTTACTAACTGTGTAAGGGAAATTTACTTAATTTCTCTCTTTCTCCTCATCAATAAAATAAGGAAATGATAACACCTATCTCATAGTTTTATTGTGAAGACTAAATGAGCTAATATATTTTTACCTTTAAGAAGAGTGGGAGGGGGCGCCTGGGTGGCTCAGTTGGTTAAGCGACTGCCTTCGGCTCAGGTCATGATCCTGGAGTCCCAGGATCGAGTCCCACATCGGGCTCCCTGCTCGGCAGGGAGTCTGCTTCTCCCTCTGACCCTTCTCCCTCTCATGCTCTCTGTCTCTCATTCTCTCTCTCTCAAATAAATAAATAAAATCTTAAAAAAAAAAAAAGAAGAGTGGGAGGTATATATCATGTTCTCAATAAATGTTGATGTCACTATTATTTGGTGCTTCTTGGAGTTAATCTTCAGCTATTCAGATGGTTCTAGAGTAACTGAATTCATGTTTCTGGTTGTATTTTATCAATTTATTCACTGAAAAGTTCTCTACGTAATATAATAAAATTTTCCTAAAAGTCAACATAGAAAATCTGTCATCTTTGAGATCCATCATTCTCCTATTAAATTCTGCTGCTGTATTAAAAATTACAATACCAATTTATAACTAAATGCTAGAAGTTTCTGAACTAGGTATCTAAAACATAAATTGAGCAATAAAAAAGTGTTCAAGACATTTATTTAACTGACCAGAGAGAAATTCCAAGTCTTTTTACCTAACATGCTTTAGAGACAGTCTGAGAGAGCAGTGGCTCACAAGTGTAGAGCTATTATGCAGGAAGCCTGCGAGGGAAGGGACACTCCCTGGTCCTAGTACGTAGCTCAGCTCCCTCATGCTCTGCACATGGTAGAACAAAGATAGAAAGTAAAAACTGACTTAAGGTCAGACACAATTTTCCAGGAATTGATAGGGAGTGGGATGTCTGCGAAAGTTAACAAAAGATTCTGTAGAATGCTCCAGTCTTTCTGTGATGAGTAAACCCGTGGAGTATTTTACACCTGTTTGAGCATAATAGATTGCTCTATGAATTTATGGTAAGGACATAGCCATTGATGACATGGTATCTGACCCACATCAATGAATGAAACATTCCATGAAGGAAACAACCAGAAAACAACAAAAAAAGAGGAAGTGAAGATTTCGTGAACATGTAGGTAGTTGTGAGTTATTGCCAGATGCATTTGCTAACCCTTCATTATCTTCTGATATTCCATTGGAATCTTTCTGAGTTATTTTTACTCATAGTCCAGAAGAAACCCATTCTTCCCTGACTTTAATAATGCTAAGAAAGTTGTTATTCTTCTATCAGAAACAACAATTATTTTTACCTGGAAAGTTTAATTGTGAAAATATAAAATTATACCATGGGACCCAACAAGGGGATTGGAAGAAAAATTACTCCACCTGGGTAATCAGGAAATAAATTTCTCCATGTGAAATATAAAATGTGTAAAATGGCTGCTGGGAGCTCATATTACTACAAGTTATAATATTTGTTTCAGAGCACATATACATCTTCCCCCCGTTAGGCAAAATGGCCTTCTTCTCTCAGTGAGACGGCTACAGTAAATTTTTTTTCCTCTGGAAATTTATATAAACTATTTAAGAAAAGTTTCAAATTAAAACAAACAATTATGTTTCTTATCCCTGGACTCTCTCACTTGGGTTGTAGCTCTTGTTATGGATGTAACACTTAGGCATAAAACATGCCTAAATAGCGCTGTTCACTATTACCTTTTCTTTTTGGCCTTTCTGAGTCACTATGTAGCCACCTCTGTCACTGAAGTAAGTGGGGAAGAGGAGTTACCTGCATTAAAGCCCTAGCATATTGTTATGAATGAGAGCAGGTGTATCTGATGTTCTCCTTTCACATGCGGGCCTAACAGGAGAGGAAAGAATCCGTGGGTTTACTCCTAACAAAGGCAGGAAAGAAAAGATCATGAAATAATTGTGAAAATCCTTGGGAAAGGAAAGATTATCTGGTTATTGGCAAGGAAGGAGGGGAGGGACAGGCAAGGAGGTGTGGATGGGCCGTTCAACCCTCTACCATGCCTGCCCTGCCTCTAAGCCTGTGGACACCCATTATCCCATCTGGATAATAAACTAGACCATGCAGGTCACTGCTGTGTTTTTCTTCTTTTCTATTCTTACAAACCTGCAAGTTCTTTCTGAGCTCCTTGTCAGTTCAAGGAGATCATTCCATCTCCCCCTGGCCCCATACTGGCCTTCAGGACCCTCTGTGACATGATTTAAAGTCTGCATCCCTTTCACGCTCCTGTCAGGTGCAGGGGAAACCTTTTGTTTTTGCAGATCTGCTGAGACCTGGGGAATTTTCTGAGGCCTTCTCAGTTTGATCAACCAGATACATCCCTCCAGCAGCTCTACTCTGGGGTTTTATTGCTTTCTAGCGCTCCGCCCAGGCAAGCGGGCAAATAGAGAAAGGTACTTTCCACTTCCAAATTCCCCAACCCTTTCTGCCTAGCCTCCTTTCTTGCTCAGACTAGAAGCTTGGCTGGGCAGACGTGCTTTCTCATGCACGCACAACATCTACTCACCTTTTACTTCTCTCTCTTTCCTTTGCTCCAGGCCAGGGAATGTTCATCACATCCAAATATTAATATTTGAAATTTTTTACTACCCCATCACTCAGAGCATGTATTTGAAGCTGCCTGCTTCTCTGACTGTAGGCTGGTGTGGGAGGAAAAGAGTGATGGTAGTAAATTGGGACTTAGTGTGAAAAGCAAGAATAAGGCGTGCTTTCTTGCAGAAGCCTGCAATTCTGAAACACTTAAAGCATTGATTTTCACTTTCCTTCTTTAAATCCCCACACTTCTTTTTAGTCACTGGAAAGAAAGAACTGCTTAGAGTATTAAAATGAGATGTTACCAATTTCTGAGATTTTCAGCCAGAAGATGTCCTTTTGGAGGAAAGGGTAAGCTTTTTACACAGATATATGTGTGAAAGTGATTCCTTCACTCCATGTTATCAATTATTAACAATCAGCATGGGAAGTTTAAAACTTCACTGGATGTTTGAAACTGCTTAGGAATTGCCTGGATAGGGTTGGTTTTTCCTTTTTTAAAAAAAGTCTGTTGGAGAACTAAGAAAGAATCATTTAAGTTCGTCTTCATAAACCGACACTTCATGCCTTCGCAGAAAGAGGCTGGGCCTCCAGCTCTTATAAACGGGATGTAAGTGTTCTCCGTCCTTGTTTAGCTCAAGATCATATGCGTTTTTAGATCCAGACAGTAAATACCTAGTTTTGCCTTCTACAAATAATCATGCACAATGTGTATTCAGTGGTGTTGATTTTTTTATGAGGGGACTGCTGTACAAATCTCTTGTACACTGAATGTTGAACAGCCATTACCATTATTTTGACAAATTTTCTAAGGTATTTGGCACGAGTTTTGACACTTGGTCACGACGAAGCTGATCCAGATGGATGATAGGCCGCTGCAGTGTAGTTGTACCAATTGATTTTTAGTCATGGAATGATTCAAAAAGGCTAAAGAAAGCGTTAATCCGACTTGACAGCGGGAGACCATTTTGCACTGTGAACTTCAAGTGATTTTTTTTTTAAAATATTTTATTTATTTATTTGACAGAGAGAGACACAGCGAGGGAGAGAACACAAGCAGGGGGAGTGGGAGAGGGAGAAGCAGGCTTCCTGCTGAGCAGGGAGCCCGACGCAGGACTCGATCCCAGGACCCTGGGATCATGACCTGAGCCGAAGGCAGACACTAAAGGACTGAGCCACCCAGGCGCCCCTGCAAGTGATTGTTAATGGGCTGGAAATAAACGTGGGAGAAGCTAACCTCTCTGGAGCAAATAAAATAATTAGCGTTGTCTACGCCCTACATAGTTAAAATAGTCTCTGCAAACCCTGGTCTGTACGATTGTGTTTAAATGTTTAAGTATTTATATAAAAATAAAACTAAACTTTATATGGGCCATGTAAAGTAGATTAACCACGTCATTAGGGTTTATTAAATAAGGGGTGTGTGTGTGTGTGTGCGCACGCGCGCATGTACACACGTTTGTGTATTTGTGTGCTCGCTCATGTGTGTATCAGAAAAACTCAATCAGAAAATCTGTGTCCAGGTTTCACCTCTGTAACTACACAGTTCATTTAATACAGGGCTTTCCAACCTTTTTCATTATTGACTTTCTAAGGAGAGTTTTCAGACATTTTTTTCTAATTATCCCACTCCCATTGAAATTTTAATTTCACAGATACATTGCATATATGCTTATTCACTGCAATACATCCATAATTGTATATTATGCATGAAATAGATAAGAGTTCGTTCGATCCTTTCTCCAAAAGCCAATTTTTGGCTTCTTGGCATCGATATCACTCTTACTGAGAATGCGTAATTTAATACTTTGTTCACTAATGTAAGAGTCATTTATTAAGTACCTGCTCTATATCAGATATTGTAATATGTGTTGAGTTTATAGAATAACACTCTTGCCTAATAGAAGTTTACAGTCAGTGAAGTAGATTCCACCAAGCAAAAGTAATTATGATCTGTGAAAAACTCTACCAGGACTATGTGCCTGCAGATGATGGGAGAGATTAATTCTGCAAAAGCCAGGGGGACAAAGCAAGAGGAAGAGAGAGTCAAACTTGGGTTTTGAAGCCTGGGGAAGAATTTGTTGGATAAAGGTGGGGTTCAGGGCTTTCCAGGTAAACAAATAAAATGTATGAATCATGAAGTATGAGATCATAGTCTTTGGAGTTTGTTCTAGCCTATAAATAAACTCAAAAAAATAGCTACATTATAGGGATATTGGAGGCTTAGAGAAATACGAAATGGGAAAAACCTTTTGAGTAGAACACTAGATACCTAGATGCATTTAAGGAATTATTAATATCACTAATCTTTCTGTGATTAAACAATCTATTATTTGAAATATTAACTTAATCAGGCATTCTGTTTATAGGAAGTTCTGGTAGCCTGAAAATCAAATATAAAATCTTTTTGGTTTCAGCTCTTATTAAAAATATAAATCTTAATAAATTAGAAAGGAAATGTATATGCTGTACAGACTAAGCAAAATAGCTGGATCACGATTTATTTGTATATTTATGTATAAATACTTACGAGCTTTATTGCTGGATAGCAAATTACCCCAGCATACAGCAACTTAAGACAATGTTTATGGTTTCACAATTTCTGTGGGTTGGCAACCTGGGTGTGGCTTAGCTGGACACCTGTCACCCGGGGTCCTTCATGGAATTGCAGTCAGGGTGTGGGATGGAGCTGTGGTCTCCTCTGAGGGCTCCACATGTGGGGTGCGGGTGGGACAGGAGGATTTGCTTCTAACTTCACTCACTAGGTTGTTGGCAACATTTAGTTACTCACAGGCTATGGAAGGGAAGGCCTCAGTTCCTTGCTTACGCTTAGCCAGGGGCCGTGTTCCTTGACATGTAGGTCTCTCCTTGAGTGAGCAAGAGAGTGAGAGATAGCCCAAGACAGGAGTCCCTAATCTCAGGACTGATATCCCATTACTTTTGTCATCTCTTATTCTTTGGAAGAAGTTTACTAGGTCTACCTACATTATACAAGGAAAGGGAGAAATACCAGGAAGCAGGAATCATGGGAGGCCATTTTTGAGGTTGCCTGCCATATAATGTATTACTTCACTTTTCAATCCAGTTGAGATAACTATTGAAAATGAGTAATATTTTTTTAAGATTTATTTATTTATTTTATTTAGTTCTAAAGTATAGCCAACATTTGATTATTGCTTGAAGATATCTAGTAACAGATAACTCATTGGTAATGAAGACATAATTTCCATTTCTGGAACAGTTGTGATTGTAGAGAAATCTTTCTCCATGATTTCTCAAAGGGGTGTTCGAAGACTGAGCCTATTTGTGCATTTCAGTACTTACAAGCAAATGTTTGAGGCCACTGATTAGGTTCTAGAAGATAGGGAGCATAGGTTAGAAGAGTTTGACTAAGGGGAAACTGAGTCAAACCCCTTTGTTTCTGCGAGGGAGTCATTCTTTTATTTTAATATTTACTGAGAACATAGTAAAAGTATTACAGTACTCGTAGTTCCAAGTACTGAAAATACAACAAAATTAAAAAAAAAAATCTCACCTCTGTGCTGCCAATTCTAAATGAGGGGAAGAGTGTGAGAGCAGCAATGTCAAGAACTAGGGTCATTGAGCAAACTGATGCTAGACAGGAGAGGGTTACTAGAAAGAAGGAGGCTGTGATATGTATTAGCTTATTAAAATGGAATTCTTAGTATCTCAGTGTCCCTAGAGCGACAAAGGGAACAACAATACAACAGGTGCAGAGTACTCACTTATAAACAGGGGCTAGTGTTAGGGATTACCAACCACCAGCATTAAAAACATTAGGAGTCTTTAGTAATAGAATTATTTGCAGAGTTGTTGAAATTCTGTGTGTCCCTCCCAATTGCTGCCTTTCTTCCTTCTCCCCTCACAACATGGGGAAAAATAAAGAGATATTTCCCCTTTATCTGAGACTAAGAGAGAAATAATGAAGAAAAGCACTAGGAGAGTGGGGAGTTCCGATGTGTCACCTGGGTTTGGACAACTTAAGGTGCTGCACTGGAGTTGTATCTAGATCTGCCAGAGAGAGAGGGAAGAGCAAGAGACAGCCTGCATTGTGATGGAGATGACTTCTACTGGTGGTCAAGCGAATGTCTGTTTCTTGCACTCACACTGAGTGAGCTTCCAAAAGCACCCTCCGGGAAAGCAAGCAACAAAGGGGAGTGCCCTTAGCCCCGAGACTGAGACAGGAGCAGAGAAGAGCCAGTAGATGGCGCACTACCGCTTTATGAGAAAGAGGTTTCCAGCGGAAGAATCGGAGAGACTTCTCAGCACTTTAGAAAGAGGGACACTTGAGTGTCTATCAAACCCAGAGGACACTTTCATAGAGCCTGACAGCACCAGCCCCCCTAAAATCGTACCTAATCTCTTCTAATCCTCTCACTTCTTGTGTCTGACCCTGGATGGGTCAGAACCTGAGCTGGTAAATGAAAGAAACAAAGTAGAAAGGTAAACTGGGGTAGGAGAAGATGCTCAGATGCTTCTCCCCCAAGAATCTTTCGAGCCCGAAGCCACCTCATGGAAGGAAGGAGATTTCACTCTAAATTAAATTAAGATGCTCAGTGATGATTTGTTGGAGTGAGTGCGCGCTCTTTTGAGTGTACATTGTAGGCATGAGAGTTATTGCAGGAGGGATTAGATGCATCTCATACATAAGCAAGAGAAACGGCAGAGAATTAAGGAGAGGAAGGGAGTTTTAGGTCAAGACTCCAGCTCCAGAGTCAGGCTGACTTGGGTTGGACCCCCAGTCCTCTGCTCACCTCCTGCCCATTCCTGGACAAATTACTAAATCTCTTGAAGACTATGTTTTTATTTTTTTTTCATAAACGAATTGGGAATAATAATAAACTCACCTCTCAGGGCTGGGTTGAGGATTAAATGTGAGAATGGTGGCAAAGTGCCAGGCACAGGGGAAGACTCAAAAAATGTTTTTTGTTAAGTAATTGAAGTGTTTGAAATTGTGGCTTAATAAAGGTGTCATAAAAACAGCAGCTAATATCTCCTGTAAGCTGTATTTTGCCTCAAATATTACTGAATTGACATTTTGGAATTCAGTCTTTCCATGTTACCCTTTGCTTTCTCTAAAACATTACAACTTTTGTTAATAAGATGTAAACCTTTTGTTCTCCTGGAAAAAAAATATGCCATTTGAGTAGAGGAAGTTTAGTCAGAAAAATTTCATGTTGCACATTTCACAAGTCAAAGGCATGCAAAATGATGAATGAAAATTGATCCATAAATGAAATCCATAAAATAAAAAATAAATGAGTTCTTACAGGGTCAAATAGCACTAATACACAAAAGCTAACAACCTATGAGAGGATGTGAATGAGTATTAAAAAAACATTTACATTTTCTGACCAATCATATAAAATCTAGCATCTGGGAAATACATATTTATCAATGTCATTTCTTGTTCAAAAGATGTTACAACAAACATAGCCAGTTAAAAATAGTAAGAAACCTTTGTTTCCAAAATCCTAATAATGCTTTTATCTGTGTAATATCCCACCTTCTTTTTCCATATTTTTATAAACTTCAGATTATATTTTCAGTTAATATTAAATAATAATATATTCATGTTTCAGTGATGTCTTTGTAATCATCATTTTAAAATTATGAAAACATTAAGGCCATTTAAAGGAATATGTGCAACTAAAATAGAAAAAAGCCCTCTTAATTCCAAAAGCAACCATTATAGCCACTTGATATATTCCCTTTTATCAAATTCAGTCTTGTCTTCATTGTATATAGGTGTGCTTTGAACACTATGGTTATTTTCCTTAAAGTAGATACTATACAGTTTGCTGCCTTTTCTACTTAGTAGTCTACAAAATAAATGTACTAATTTCCCAGAAATGTAGTGGTTTTATTTTATTCTCATTGGTATTTGACTTTCTGCCCAGAGTTTTTGCCTATTCCTAAATATGTTAATAAAGTATACCATCTTAATTGCTTGCATTTCCATTTATATGACTACTAATGATACTAAATATGAACCGCAAATTTGTTTCATTTACTTATTTATTTATTTGTTTATTTATTTATTTATTTTGCATGTTTAAGTTTTATTAAGTTTCAAATACAAAACATTCCAAAAAGAAAAAAGTGATCTATAATATCTAAGTTCTATATTCAACTACTAGTTAAACAAAACATTCTTCATCATTCTGTTTTACAACCAGTGGAAAGCTGGAAGAATCAAGACGGATTCTTTTTCCGATGGGGGAGTAGGTCTGCTGGGTCAGTAAACTATTTGCCAAACAGCTGAATGGTCATTTAGGTATGCTTAATTTGAATTTAGTATTCATGTTTACTATGATTAATTCTATGTTCTACACTATTTTCAAGATATCTAAATAAAATCTCCAGAGCCAGGAAGTCATCAGAAGCATAATC
Organism: Neomonachus schauinslandi; assembly: GCF_002201575.2. Taxonomy (NCBI): domain Eukaryota; kingdom Metazoa; phylum Chordata; class Mammalia; order Carnivora; family Phocidae; genus Neomonachus; species Neomonachus schauinslandi. The sequence continues at coordinate 18,641,523 of NC_058403.1, forward strand.
CCAAGTAGCTTACATTACAGGAGGACTGAGGAAGACAGCTATGTTAAGTGCAACAGCTACTTAAATTTGGTCAATACCCTCATCATGGTCTGTGATTAGAAGAGCCTGTCCAATGAGGATTACAAATTTTTGGACTATTTCTCACAATTACAAAGATTAAACATGATAGCACTGATTTTACTATGAAAAAAGTCTCAGAAATTTTTGTACTTAGTTCTTCTAACCCAACAACTCAAATCCAGTCCCTTTGAGAACATTATTAGCTTTATATACTATTGACTCTAGTCTCCAACATGACTGGCTTCCAAGATAGGTGGTGGGGGTAAAGCAGGCTTACAAACAGTACAGTTAAAAAAAAAGCCAAGTGGCCCAATTGTTTCCAGTTTTTCAAGTGTGCTTTCTTTCTTTCTTTTTTTTGGGGGGGTTTGTATTCAGGTCCTTTACTTATTTATTTATTTTTAAAATTATGTTAATCACCATACATTACATCATTAGTTTTTGATGTAGTGTTCCATGATTCATTGTTTGCGTATAACACCCAGTGCTCCATGCAGAACGTGCCCTCTTTAATACCCATCACCAGGCTAACCCATCTCCCTACCCCCCTCCCCTCTAGAAACCTCAGTTTGTTTCTCAGAGTCCATAGTCTCTCATGTTTCGTCTCTCCCTCTGATTTCCCCCCCTTCATTTTTCCCTTCCTGCTATCTTCTTCTTCTTCTTCTTCTTTTTTTTTTTTTTTTAACATATAATATATTTGTTTCAGAGGTACAGGTCTGTGATTCAACAGTCTTACACAATTCACAGCACTCATCATAGCACATACCCTCCCCAATGTCCATCACCCAGCCACCCCATCCCTCCCACCCCCCACCACTCCAGCAACCCTCAGTTTGTTTCCTGAGATTAAGAATTCCTCATATCAGTGAGGTCATGTGATACATGTCTTTCTCTGTTTGACTTATTTCGCTCAGCATAATACTCTCCAGTTCTATCCACGTTGTTGCAAATGGCAAGATCTCATTCCTTTTGATGGTTGCATAATATTCCATTGTATGTATATACCACATCTTCTTTATCCATTCGTCTGTCGATGGACATCTTGGCTCTTTCCACAGTTTGGCTATTGTGGACATTGCAGCTATAAACATCGGGGTGCACATACCCCTTTGAATCCCTACATTTGTATCTTTGGGGTAAATACCCAGTAGTGCAATTGCTGGGTTGTAGGGTAGCTCTATTTTCAACTTTTTGAGGAACCTCCATACTGTTTTCCAGAGTGCCCACACCAGCTTGCATTCCCATCAACAGTGTAGGAGGGTTCCCCTTTCTCCGCATCCCCGTCAACATCTGTTGTTTCCTGACTTGTTAATTTTAGCCATTCTGACTGGTGTGAGGTGGTATCTCATGGAGGTTTTGATTTGGATTTCCCTGATGCCGAGCGATGTTGAGCACTTTTTCATGTGTCTGTTGGCCATTTGGATGTCTTCTTTGGAAAATGTCTGTTCATGTCTTCTGCCTATTTCTTGATTGGATTCTTTGTTCTTTGGGTGTTAAGTTGGATAAGTTCTTTATAGATTTTGGATACTAGCCCTTTATCTGATATGTCATTTGCAAATATCTTCTCCCATTCTGTCGATTGTCTTTTGGTTTTGTTGACTGTTTCTTTTGCTGTGCAAAAGCTTTTTATCTTGATGAAGTCCCAATAGTTCATTTTTGCCCTTGCTTCCCTTGCCTTTGGCGATGTTTCTAGGAAGAAGTTGCTGCGGCTGAGGTCGAAGAGGTTGCTGCCTGTGTTCTCCTTTAGGAATTTGATGGACTCCTGTCTCACATTGAGGTCTTTCAACCATTTGGAGTCTGTTTTTGCGTGTGGTGTAAGGAAATGGTCCAGTTTCATTCTTCTGCATGTGGCTGTCCAATTTCCCCAACACCATTTGTTGAAGAGTCAAGTGTACTTTCAATCATTTCAGCTGTGTTTCCAGTTACTTTAGTTTCCAGACACTACTCCTCCCTTTGTTTTATAACTGAACCCTACTTCTGGATAAACTATGCCAAATGTGTTTTAATCTATATTTCTTACTTTGTATCAATTTTTTGCCCTTTTATATATGGGGATTTTAGGTATTGTTGATTTTTGTGAAATTTTTATCTGATAAAATGTTGCCTATTTGGTAACATTTTATTTTTTATTTTTTTAAAGATTTTATTTATTTATTTGAGAGAGAGAGAATGAGAGAGAGCACATGAGAGGGGTTAGGGTCAGAGGGAGAAGCAGGCTCCCTGCCGAGCAGGGAGCCCAATGTGGGACTCGATCCCGGGACTCCACGATCATGACCTGAGCCGAAGGCAGTAGCTTAACCAACTGAGCCACCCAGGCGCCCGGTAACATTTTAAATCTAAATATTTCCTCCATGGTAAACTTCTCAGTTGTTATTTCAAGAATGACAAATTTTATAAAATATTTGTAATAGCAAGATTTTTATACTAATATATATCCTATAATGGATATTTTTTTATATTCATCTGTTATCTCCGCCTCCCCCAAACGAACATTTGTTAAATTAGTTTCGTCAAATTTCCTGTGATTCTGTTTAATCTGATTAATAATGTTCATTCTTTTTAAGTGGGCTATTTTAAACCACAGATTTATAAAGATAATTTGAAAGATTTCTTCAGTTGAATCTTACATAGGACATAGTGGCATTCTGGGAGGGAGGCTAGACAGTTTCTATCTAGGTTTGAAATTCTTATGACATTTCAAGTCCATTTTTAACCTAAAGAGAATGAGAAATTGCAAGGACTTCAGATTCACAATGTGCCTGAGGCGGAGATGGAAATGAATTCAGCTGGTACTATTATTCATGGTAGACAAAGCTAAAAATTGAAGTTGCATTCTTTAAATAGTATATTAAATGTGTCTTGAGAAAAAGTTCATTTAATGAGGGAAGAAGTTTTCTGATTTTAGACTTTCCAAATGACTAATGTCATTATAAAATGCAAATAATCTGAATTAAAATTAATGTATTTTGTCTTCAGTTTTGAGGGAAACTTTATATGTGTTTTTATTTTTAAGAAACCGTTATGGATATAGAGAGTAAAATACAGTCTGCAAATTCCCATAGTTTCAAGTTAAAAGAATACGTGGATATTTTAAAACTTTTTAAATTGAATTTCTTACATGTGGATTTAAAATGCTAATAAAAAATAAAAAACCCAAAATGACTAATATGATTCATCAAGTGAAAAAAATGACCATATTTCATTATAAACTTGAAGTCTTAGAACATTCAGGTCATCAAGAAAATGACATCTTACGAGTTATGATGGTTAATTTACGTGTCAACTTGATGGGGCTGAAGGATGCCCAAAAAAGCCGGTAAAACATGATTTCTGGGTGTGTCTGTGAAGGTGTTTTCAGCAGAGATTAGTCCGTGAATCTGTAGGCTGAATGAAGATCCCTTCACTGATGCCGGTGACCATTACACAATTTTTTGAGGGCGTATATCGAACAAAAAGACAGAGTAAAGGAGAACAGGTTCTTTGCTTGAGCTGAGACATCTGTCTTCTGTCCTCGGGCGTCTGTGATCCTGGTTTTCTGGTTTTTGGACTTGGACTGAAATTTACACCGTTGGCTCCTCTGGTTCTCAGGCCTTTGGGTTTCAGCTGAAACTCTACCACTGGCTTTCATGGTTCTCCACCTTGCAGATGGCCCATCATGGGACTTCTAAGCCTCCATAATTGTGTGAATCAATTTCTATTATATATATTATAATATATACTACATATATATTATAATTATATATATATTTAACTTCTGTTATATATATACTTTCTGTTTCTCTGGAGAACGCTGGATAATACACAAGTTAATGTTGGCTAAGTGTATAAAGAACTGTGTACAGGAGAATGGAATATGTCAATAAACTTATTCACTTGCATTCCCAGCTTCTCCATTATTCATCAAAAAAGCAGGAACACAGTGTACTTTAGAAATGATAATTTATTCCTTCTTTCTGGTGATGAATTTCCTGTTAGTCCCAGACTTCTAGAGTGTTGTATGCTCTCCAACATTCATGTTTGACCCATCTGCTTCTACACACAGTCCTCTGTACAGCTGGACCCAGCAATGCCCAGCCTACAAATATACAATTCAGTTTTCAGGTCCACTCTTAATCCTTATCTTATTTGGTAAGCTCAGTGCACTATTTATCAGTGAATTCTCAGTGCATTCACTAAACCTCCCCATAGGCTTCTTACTGATATCATTTTCCCTTCTCAAGAAGCCCAGTTTAATTGAACACAGCTAGCCTGAGGCTATGAGACCTTTGAATACCATCAGCAATCTTTCTATACCATGTAATCCACATGCAGTATGATTTAAACCACTTCATAAGTTTTGTCTATTTAAGTATATTATCCCCCAGAGATTTTCATTTTCTTCTAAGAGGAAAGTTGCTCTTTTGCTCCCCAGTTACATGTATAGATAAGATGTGGTTTAATTTCCTGGGGTAGTATTACATCTCTTTTGGAGGGATGACTTCTACAATTGATCCAGTATATACCCGAAGCTGTGAAATATTATGGTATTACACATGAAAAGAAATATGATACAGAAGTAAAAGCCTCCAAAGTTACCACTGTACTTGCATCTTTAAAAAGGAAGTGATATTTTCATTGCAATATTGGAATATCACTTATTAATTTCCACATTTGTCAAAATTTATTGAGTTTGTATCAAGCAATGTGCAAGACAGTGGAAATATAAAAATGATAATTAGGTACCTGTCCTAAGGAAGCTCAAAATCTATTGAACTCAATAATGGCTGTTCCTTCAACATTTATTTTATTTATAAAAATAACCAGAGGTTAAATTAATCATGATGTACTGCATCATTTTATCATGTGGCATATTTCCCTAATGAATTAAAAAATGTCCTCTCTACTGGACTTGTTTTTATTCATTCATTCATTTATTTATTTGACAGATTTGTTTGAGCACCTACTAGGTGCTACTGGGAAAGACAAAAAATTTAAATAATACATAATTTATACTCAGAAGATGTGGCAGCCTTGGGTATGCACCACTCAGATCTCCCTTTAGGAGAAAATCTGCTGCATGAAGTGCAGTCAGCCTACAGCTTCCAGAAACAGTGCCCTTAGAATCTTCCTCATCTCTGAAGCCACAGATGGCCAGCTCTAGCCAATGACTGGGCAGTTCTGGGGAGTAGGGCATATCCATTTCTGCCTACCACAGTCCTTCTCTAAGGGGCCATCTTTGCCCTGGAACCGTATGTTGGGCTAGTGGAGAACTTCTCAGAGTTGCATTTGAATCTGAAGCTCTTGCTTAGTCCTCTCTCTCCTTCTCCTCCCACACATGTCAGACTTGCATGCATCTACCTGTTCCTGCTCCCTCTCTTTTTTTATCTTTCACAGTCAATACTCCAAATTAATTTCTTGTGCTTCCAACTCTGTCTTGGAGCCTGCTACCAGAGAGACCTGACCTGACACAGATAATGCTAAGTATAGTGAAAAAACTGGCAGCATGGGGTTGGTGTTTGCATCATGGGAAATGGAATTTAACAGTTTTCAGACATGATAAGAGATGTATCCCTGAGTTGAATTTTGAATAAATCCTTAAAAAAGAAAGGAAGATAGCAAGGCAGAGAGGATGGCCAGGGAGAAGTCCGTGGAGGAGAATGAACTCTATCAGTTTTCTTTCAATAGGAGATGTAATCCTACCCGGTGAAAGTGTGCAAGGACCATATGCAGGTTTAACATGGCGGAGGGACTTCTCCACTTATCTTTGAAAAAAGTCTTATGGAAGAATGATTTCATGAGTCCCCACATGACAAGGAAGCCACATTGCCTGTCACAAAGCACTTGAATGAAGTCATGAATGGAGGAAAGGAACAAGCCTGTAAAAATGGCATGTATTTTTTGTAAGATGAAAAATTGTCTTAAGATGGGTCAAAGTTGGTATGAAATTCTCTAGTGGTTCTCAGGCATTTTTGAGGATAAATGCTAAAAAACATGATGTAATAGTTTTTAAAAGATTAGAATGAAATGTGTTATTAAAATAATACACATATACATTCCATATTTACCCTGCAGTTTTGCTCATCCTCTACAGATGTGATTGAATATTTATTGAGGAATAATGTTTTGAAGTTTTTCTGCTTCATTCTATTATTGAAACAATAAAAAAAATACAAAGTTAAACCCCTAGCTTACTTTGCAGTTCAGGATGAATATGTTTTGTTGCAAATTATCCTCAAATCTCTGGAAAATCCGGGGGGCCTGGTTGGCTTAGTCAATAGATCTCAGGGTTGCAAGTTTGAGCCCCACACTGGGTATAGAATTTACTTTAACAAAAATAACATCTCTGGAAAATCAGTTAAAATGCCCTCTTGAGAAGGAGCTAAAAAATAAGTGTTAAATTTTCTTTTGGTTGAAATAGAAAACCAAATGATATGGGGTAAATGTACAGAGGGGAAATGGAAAATATGAGATAAATGATCTTAAATAATTCCTGAAAGTTAGGTTTGCCATCTATCTGTATAGCAGTGGAAAAGACTGGACTGAGAATGGTAAGTCACAAATGAAAAGTGCTAACAGTACAAAAGAGGAGAACAAAATATATATGAGAGGCAGAGTGAATGATCAGCATATTTAAAACCAGGTAGGTGTGTAGTGAAGAGGTGGTTAAATATATCATAAACATTCCAAATGCCAAAATGGAATCTAAGACTAAGGCTGAAGGAAGAAGCCTAATATATCTTAAATCTCAAGTGCTTGAAGATGAACTGGAGTGCACATATCCTCAGAGAACTTTTCTTTCTTTTTTTTTTTTTAAGATTTCATTTATTTGATAGAGAGAGCAAGCATGAGTGCGGGGCAGAGGCAGAGGGAGAAGCAGGCTCTCTGCTGAGCAGGGAGCCCAATGCGGGGGCTGGATCCCAGGACTCCGGGATCATGACCTGAGCTGGAGGCAGCTGCTTAACTGACTGAGCCACCCAGCTGCCCCCTCAGCAAACTTTTCAACTGAGAAACTTTCTTTTTGTAGGAAGGGCCTGTCAAAAGAGCTTCCAGAGGTCAAATGATGCATCTTCTTCCCCAACACAGAGCAGTCTTCTCTGGTTTGATGAGAAAATACTAATTTTTACCCTCTGGACATCCATTCCCAGTCAGCGCATTACTCTTTTAACAACCTCTTTCCCAAAACGGGAGCAATAAAACATGGCAAGAACAATGGATTTGTAGCAGAGGAGGCATCGCCAAACCCTAAAGCTTCACTTGCCTCTGTGTTAACAGAAAAAGGCAGAAGCACAGATGCCAGAAACAAACAGTTCTCAGGGCAGGAAAAATAAACACTGAAGGGAAACTGTATTTTGCCAGAACAGATGATTAAGAAATTAAAACATTTGATGATAAAAGGCTGTGTTCAGATGGCATTTATTGCTGACTTCCCTAAAAAAAGAAAAAATTATGGACAGAAAAAAACACAGCTCTCAAGGGTAACTTAATTTCCTATAAAACCTTGGGATATACAGAAGATGGGGAAACTAAACAAATTTGTTTTTATTTAGAAAGAAATATGAATGTAATCGTTATTAAAGATGTTATCTGACTAAGTATCAAAAGTAACATTGCATATGTTTACTCATTATTGGTATCAGATCAGGGTAATGATGAAAAGTGTAATGACTTTTTACCCTATAGAAAACTAATAGTGGCATCTGGGTGACTCAGTCAGTGAAGCATCCGACTCTTGGTTTCGGCTCAGGTCATGTTTTCAGGGTTGTGAGATCAAGCCCTGTATTGGGCTCCGAGCTCAGCAGGGAGTCTGCTTGAGGATGCTCTCTCCCTCTCTCTCTGTCCCCCCACCACATATGCGCTCTCTCCCTTCCTCAAATAAATAAATAAATCTTAAAAAAACCTTATAATTAATATTATGGTTATTTGTTAGTGCAAAAATGTTTCCTCCTGGCATGCCCCAAAGTTAGGTGTGGACATGGGATTTACTCTGATCATTAAAATGGGTGTGGAAGTGATGAGTGTCACTTGCAGGTGGGATTTAATGTCTAGTGCATGATTTGCTAGGCCCCCCCTTTTTTTTCTATCTCGGCCATTGTCAGAGCCCTGTGATGCGGTGTGGAATCCTGAAAAAGGATAATGCACAGCAGAGCAAGGTTTAGCAAAACCGCTATAATTCTAAGTCACTGCATTTGGGGTTGTTAATTGTCAAGCATAACCTAGATTCTCCTGATGGACGTAAATGTTTAGTCAATATCTGAGTGTTCATAGGAAAACAATGGATTTCTTTATTCAGTGCTTCTCAGAGAACCTGGAGTAGAAGGAACTTTCTCATCATGATACAATGTCTACAAAGTCCTGTATGATCTGGGCTCTGTTGCTTTTCCTTCTTGGTCTCTCTGTCCTCTCTCACTTGCTCATTTCTTGGTGGCTGCACCTGGGTTTCTTGCTGTTTCTCAAAATGCCAGCATGTTCCCACCCCATGGACTTTGCATTAGCTGTGTCCTCTGCCTGGGCTATTTTTCCATCAGATAAGACATGGCTTATTCCATTCCTTCCTTTGTTTTCTTGTCCAAATGTCACATTCTCGGTGAGCATTACCACAGTCATTCCTTTTTAACATTCCAAGCACTCCTTCTGTTCTGCCTTTGTGCTTATTATTATGTTTTAAATCAAAACCGTTCTTCAAAAAGTAGTTCAAGGTTCACAGCAAAATTAAGGGAAAGGTATGGAGATTTTACATATACTTTCTACTCCCACACATGTATGGCCTCCCCCATTATCAATATCCTCCACCAGAGTGATGTATTTATTACAATTCATGAACTTACGTGGACACATCATTATCACCCAGTTGATGGTTTACAACATTATGGCTCACTCTTCCTGTTGTACCTTCTATGGGTTTGGACATATGTATAATGCCATGCATCTATCATTATGGTATCATGCAGAGCGTTTTCACTGCCCTAAACATCCTCTGTGCTCTACCTACTCACATATTCCTCCCTGACTGCTGGTCTTTAAACTCTCTCCATACTTTTGCTTTTTCCAGGGTATCATATAGTTGGAATCATCTAGTATGTAGCCTTTTCAGATTGATTCCTTCGCATAGTAATGTCCATTTGTTTCTCCATATCTTTTCATGATTAGATAGCTCATTTCTTTTTGGTTAGGTTTAGAGTTAAATAATAGTTCAGTGTTTGGATGTAATATAGTTTATCCACTCCCCTACTGAAGGACATATTGGCTGGTCCCAAGCTTTGACAATTATGAAGAGAGCTGCTATAAACATATGTGTGCAAGTTTTTGTATGGGGCATAAGTTTTCAGGTCACTAGGGTAAATACCAAGGAGTGTGATTGCTGGATCATAGGGTAAGAGTATGTTTAGTTTTGTAAGAAACTGCCAAAATGTTTTCCAAAATGGTTGTACCATTTTTAATTCCTGCCAGCAATAGCATCTGTTGCTCCATAACCTCGTCAACATTTGGTGCTGTCAGCATTCTGGATTTTGGCCATTCTAACAAGTGCATAGGGGTACCTCATTGTTGTTTGAATTTGAATTTCCCTGATGATGTGTGATGTGGAGCATCTTTTCAAATGCTCTTTTTGCCATCTGTATTTCTTCTTTAGTGACGTGTCTGTTAAAGCCTTTGGCCCATTTTAATATCAGGTTTATTTTCCTATTGTTGAGTTTTAAAAAGTTCTTTAGATCTTTTGGATAACAGTCTTTTATCAATGTACGTATTGCAATTATCTTCTCCTGGTCTGTAGTTTGTGTTCTTGTTCTTTTGACATTATCTTTCACTGAGCAGAAGTTTTTAATTTTAATGAAGTCCAGCTTACCAATAATTCTTTTTCATGGGTTATGCCTTTGGCGTATTTATTTATTTTTAAAAAGATTTGTTTATTTTTCTGACAGAGAAGAGAGAGAGCACAAGCAGGGAGAGTGGGAGAGGGAGAAGCAGACTCCCCACTGAGCAGGGAGCCCGATTTGGCGCTCGATCATGACTTGAGTTGAAGGCAGGTGCTTAACTGACTGAGCCATCCAGGCGCCCCGCCTTTGGCGTATTTAAAGATCATCATGCTGAAGTTCATCTGGGTTTCCTCCTATGTTATCTTCTAGGAATTTTATAGTTTTATCTTTTACATTTTGGTTTGTTATCCATTTTGAGTTAATTTTTTTTAAAGGTGTAAGGTCTGGCCTACTTCATTGTTTTGGTATATGGATGTCCAGTTGTCCCAGCACCATATATTGAAAAAGACTATATCTTTGCTCCCTATGTCAATGATCAGTTGACTTTATCTACTATGTGGATCTATTTCTGGACTCTCTATTCTGCTTCTTATTTATTTTTTTAAATAAGGCTTACTTCCTTATAACAACTATGTAATTTACCTAGTTATTATCATTTTTGTTTTATTTGACCACGTGTAATCCATAAGAGCAGGCATTTTGTTTATTTGTTTTTTTAATTACTGTATCCCCAGTGCAGAACAGGTTTTAGCCTATATAGACACTTTGTAAATATTTGATGAATGAATCAATGAATAGATCACTAAATTAGGAAGTTTTGGAATATGATACAGTAATACTGACTTCTTGAATTTTAACTGCCTCTGGTGAATATAAATGTGGAAGAGAGACTCCCATTGCTCTTGCAGAAAATGAAGTTTCAAACCTATAAATCTTTAACTTGAAGAATCTATGTTTACAGCTGGTAAGTTTCCAAATCTTGTCTTTTTTAAAATTTTTTTTTTTTAAAGATTTTATTTATTTTTTGACAGAGAGAGAGACAGCAAGAGAGGGAACACATGCAGGGGCAGTGGGAGAGGGAGAAGCAGGCTTCCTGCCTAGCAGAGAGCCCGATGTGGGGCTCGAACCCAGGACCCTGGGATCATGACCTGAGCTGAAGGCAGACGCTTAACGGCTGAGCCACCCAGGCGCCCCTTTTAAAAAATTTTTTAATTTAAATTCAATTAATTAACATATATTGCATTATTAGTTTCAGAGATAGAGTTCAGGTGTTCTCTAATTCTTGTTTTTAATAATAAATAAAAAAAATAAAAGGAGTCTGACAGAGTTCAATGCTATTGTGAGACAGTAGTGACTACATTCCATCTTTTATTTTTTTCTCCTATGCTATTATTAAGCTTATTAAGAAAAGGGGGACATTTCTTTCTTTTTTTAAAGATTTTATTTATTCATTTTATTTTAGAGAGAGAGAGAGAGACCAGGGAGAGACACAAAAGGAGAGGGAGAGAATCCCAAGCAGACTCTGCTCTGAACACATTACCCAACATGGGGCTCAATTCCACCACCCTGAGATCATGATCTGAGCTGAAACCAAGAGTCAGATGCTTAACCAACAGAGTCACCCAGGTGTCTCAGGACATTCCTTTTTCTTAAAAGAGCTGTCTTCCTCTTGGGGAATCCTTGTGCATGATTGTGACCTTACAGAACTAGGTACCAAAGAAAGCTCTGTCTTTCTGCACTGTAATAACTTAATTAGACTGCAGTTCAAGATTCGCCTTTCCCTTATGCCTTTTCTGGGTTGACACACTAAGTTTTCTGAAACAACTTGGAGCATTGTGTGTGTTTCATATGTAGGCTTTTGCTTATCACACAAAGCTTCTTGGCTTAAGTTCTGCTTTGGTGGCCATGCCTCTGTGCCCACAGCTGAGAGGTTTGGTTTTCACGATGATGTCAAATATTGCATAGAGAGCAGCTGCTGTAATAATTCAGACATAACTAGGTCAACTTCTTTTAGCTTTTCATTTTCCCATAAATTGTATTCATGTTTCCTTTCTGTTTCTTGGAGCCAGTGTTTCAAATTGTAGAAGTAATGAATAAATTTAACAGTCTCTGTGTTTTTGGAAGGAAGGTATTCCAATGAGAGAAATGTTATTAAAAAAAATATTCCTTGAAGGGAAATCTTCAGAGCACAGGTTAATTTTGCTGAACATATACTTGGTATTATAATAACATTATACAACTTATGTTATTTCATTGGAATAATCAGGACCATTTCTATTTTTCTTCTGAACAACTCAGGAAAAATTTTGTATGTGTGTGCTGAGCTTTAAAAAGGCTTATTTCATTACATGATGTTGGTTTAAGGAGAATTTATTACTTTTATATTTAGAGATAGATGGTCACAGGATAGATTTTTCAAATTATTATCTAAGGTCACACCAGTATGGACAGACTATGACAGTTATTTTTAGTAAGGGCAGATGAAGAGGTAAATTCATAATGGTGAATTCAATATAGTCAAATATGTTGGTTTATACTTGACCGTGATATACTCTTTCATGAGACGTGTCATTTCTAAAATGAAATTCGACTAAGATGAAATGCATTTCTTCTATATTTTGGAAAGACAAAAATCTACATAAGCAAGAATTGGAGGCCCGTGGCGTTCCTCCCCTCTCACTAGAGAAAAGCGATGTGTGAAATGGTAGCATCTTTATAAGAAGTAAAACTAGTTACTGAAATCCTGCACAATTCCAGGAGGGGAGAAGTGAGAGGCCTATTTTATCCCTGACTGAACATTAGATTATGTTCATGCAGACACTATTTACTTAACTCTTTCTACGGGCTGGACACTGTCCTAGGCACTTGGGATGTAAATATGAACAAAGTGAAAATCCTTTCTCTTGCAGAGAATATACTTCAAAAATAAAATACTACATACACTTTCAGATGGTATATTTCTTGTGCAGTTTGGTTTACACTGTAAAACAATGACCATTTTTATCATACATTTTCTGAGAATAAACATAGTTTATGAAACTCCCCATGATTCTACAACTAAACCACTGTAAACATTGTTTCTAATCATATCAATATCAATATATTTAAATACTGCTTTTCACTTAGTATTTGTACATTTTATTACTGATTTTAATGGTCATAATATTACACAGAGATAAACAATCTCCTTTATTGATCATTTGGGTTGGTTTTGATTTCCTGCTATTAAGAAGATATATATATATATTTTAAAGATTTTATTTATTTGACAGAGAGAGACACAGCGAGAGAGGGAACACAAGCAGGGGGAGTGGGAGAGGGAGAAGCAGGCTTCCCGTGGAGCAGGGAGCCCGATGCGGGGCTCGATCCCAGGACCCTGGGATCATGACCTGAGCCGAAGGCAGACGCGTAACGACTGAGCCACCCAGGCGCCCCAAGAAGATATTTTTAAAATGTCTTTGGGACACAGATTACATTTTAGAATAAATTCCTACAAATGTTACTCAGTACAATCACTGGGATATTTTTAAGACTTCCAGTAATATTTTCAAATCGATTGTACACTTTTCAAGAGTAATCTATTTTAAAATCTGTTTTAAAGCTGTTGTTAGGTTCTTAGATCTGTTACAATTTTTGTTTTCACTTTCACTCTGATATTTGTTATTGTACTCACTATGCAAAAAAACATTTTCTCAAACATTATTCATTTATCTTGTTCCTTTAGCTAAGAGGATTATGGTGAGAGAAAAATCAAGCTGTAGAGTACAGATTGTTTCTTAGAATGATAAATCCTCTGCATGTATTCAAATTTGGCTTTTCTGTTCTTTGCTTATTGCATTTCCAGAGTCAGTTTTTATAGGGAAAGATTTCAACTATGTTCATGAAAAACAGCAATGTGCTGCATAGCATCATTCCTGAGGTCAGTGTATGTACCATGCACTACACCAGTTTGGGGGCTCTGAAAACTTTTTAGCATAGGGAATCATCAGAGGGGGAAGAAGGTAACCCTGAGCTACTTCAGCTCAATTCAGTAGTTTATCATTCGCAAAGTATTTTGATTTCATGTGAGATAGAGACACTGTAACCATGTGGGAGGACACTTGCCCACCTTGGGGCATTGCATTCAAGTATGGAATATCTTCATAGCTAGTAGAAAATGCCCACCTCAGGAGTATGTCCCATATGGTGCCCTGTGCGCCTCTTTCCAGAATTATGGATTTATATTTTTTTTCACAAAAGCTATACTGTAGGATTCAATTCTGAAAAGTGAAAACAAATGAACACAGGGAAAAAAAGAGAGAAAGACAAACCGAGAAACAGACTCTTAACTATAGAGAACAAACTGATGGTTACCAGAGGGGAGGTGGGTGGGGGATGGGGGAAACAGGTGATGGGGATTAAGTGGTGTACCTGTTATGATGAGCACCGGGTGTTGTATGAAAGTGTGAAATCACTGTATTGTACACCCGAGACTAATATTACACTGTATGTTAACTAACTGGAATTTAAATAGAAGCTTAAAAAATATTTCATATTTTCTCAGCACATACCCACTGGAAATTGACTAATTCCCTCAATAGGTCTTTAATATTGGTTAAACAGAGTTAATATGTGTGAGGTTTCTGCTACAGTCACTTTGAATCACCATAAAAGATTCTGGATATAGCTCCATGAGAATATGATGAATGTTCAGTGCAGGGTAAATTTAAGACAGAAACTCAAAACTTGATTTGATAGAAATGAAACGTAATTTCCGGAACATAAATCAAAGGTTATTGGTTTCTTGAAATGTATGTTTTAAGTGAATCTGGATGTCCTGCCACTTATTCAATAGAATTGAAAGTATAAAGAGATAAATTCTGAAATACAGTTGTAGTCTTAGGAGATATTGGGATGTCCAAGTCTCCTTTATTGTAGTGATATCCGGTCATAGTGACATATTATCTCTATCATCTACCTATCTATCTATCTATCTATCTATCTATCTATCTATCTATCTATCTATCTATC